>NC_142432.1:6095000-6446250 GCF_059516105.1 Syngnathus floridae | reverse complement strand
TCATGGCAACCCTTCAGTGGATGTGGGCGGACCGGCGACTTCATCCTTAATGAAGACATTCTGATTAATTCCCAAAAAGTTAAACGGCCTGACTGTAATGAGTTCATTGATGCAGCTGTGTCGTGACACTGGCCGCTGATTGATTGACTGATTGATTGACTGATTGATTGATTGATTGATTGTCAATTAAGGATCTTTCAGTATTTTCTCAGCCCTTATATTCTTTTACAATCTTAAAAATAAAGACTTTGCAAAGAAGTAAATACCAATACAAATGGAGTGGGCTGTGTTCACATCCACAATGACGCAGACCACCCTTTCAGGAAAACATCGTCAACACTCGGTCTTGCATGCCTTTACGCTGATTTAGGCCACATTTGCGCCAATCATGAAAATAGAGTAAAATTGACCATTTGACAAAAAAGTCTTTTTACTTGATGTCAAAAGTTTAAGAAGTATTGCCTTGGAGCACATGCGTGTCGTGTAATCTCGCAAAACGTCGATTTATAGAAATGTGCACACTTCAGTGTAAAAAAAAAAGTTGCGCCAAGTAAGTGGATGCAGAAGGCGGTGGGAAGACGGGAAGGGGGTACGAAAAAAAGGGGAGGAGGAGGATGGCTGTGTGGAGTTGAAGGAGGGAGGAGTCAAGCGGGGGAACGAGCAGCTGGAGTTCCACACTTCGTCCTCTCTTCTGGAAAAAAAGGCGCACTCAACGCAACAGCACCAGAGTGACGCGCCGCACACACTCTCCTTTCTCTTTTTTTGGGGGGGGGTGTCCGCACACTTTTAGTGGCGGGCTCCACTGGACGCTTGTTTGTCCGACGGCCCTTGAAGGCAGCAAAGACGCCCAAAGAAGAAGAAGCCACGAAAGGAGTAGAAGAAGAAGGAGGAGAAGAAGAAAAAGAACAAGGAGGAGAAGAGGAGGAGGAGGACCAACTCTGGCCGCGCTGTTTGGAAGTTGCAGCGTGGAAAAGGGAGAAGAAAAACAAGGAGGAGGAGGAGAAGAAGAAGAGTTCCTCCAAAGGCGCATCTGCTCCCGACCTGACAGAGAGAAACTTCGCAAAAAAGGGCCAGAAAGACACACGCAAGTAAGTCTGGCTGATTCCAAGCGCATTTTACGCACTAAACACACTCACGAAGCTCGCCAAAGTTCCTCTCAAAGTTGACTTGCGAGCAAACTTTGTGCGCGCTTTCGGTGCAAACTTTGGCAGCACCACTTTGAATTCATGTTGTGTGTCACAAAAGGCGAGCAAATGCGTTGGAGCTGCTACAACTTTTTGGACGCGAAAAACGCGCGCGCGCGTGCCTGCGTGAGTGTGTGTGAAAGTGTGTGTGTGTGTAGGGGGCATGTGTGATCATATTTCACTGTGTGTGTGTGTGACTTGTTGAAACCGTTAACAAGAAAATGCACACACGCGCGCAATGAATTTCATACATTTATGATTAGTCGTAGTTGCATTAGTTTATTTTGTGTGTGCGCGTGTCACACACACGTTTATGTTTGTAGTGTGCTGAAGCATTTAAGACTCACATATCAAGATTGATTCCATAATGGTTCTGCTTATAATTCTTATTAATTAATATGAGTTGAAGTTTGTTGCATTTTTTTCGTGTTGTGCTTTTGCGCTTCATGTTGAAACGATTAACCAGAACAGACACGCGCGCGCGCACATAATGCATCATACACTTTTCATCGTCATTTTGAATTTGTTGCTATTATTAGTATTGAGATTATAATTGTCAGTGGAATGTTACATATTTAAAACTTTTTAAACAAGGCCTTTGTGTGTGTGTGTGTGTTGTTTATCCAATTGTATTTCACGTTATTAATAATATTATTGGAAATATGAATATTATTGTTGTTATTAATGGCAGATAAAACAGTTCAGACACACGTGCATCTTTGCTTTAATTTTCTGTGTGTGTGAAAACATGAGCCAGAGCTCAAACACACATTCTGCATGTGTCATTATAGAGGGCACTATTCAGATTACTTTAAAGTGTACTCCAGTTGATTATGACTTTGATACACAGAATAAATATTAAATTGACACTTGCCAATTTGAATATCATGTCTATTACTTTACATATAGTCACCTAAAAAAATTAACATTGAAAAGGAGAAGTTAAAGACTTTTACATTATGTCTTAAGGCCAGCTCAGAAAAATCAAATACGTGTTACAGTCTGTTTTTTTTCTGCATTCTTGTAAAAAAAAAACAAAATTCAATCTTCCCAGTCTCGAAGTCATAAATGTGAAATCCCCTCATTGCATGACTCACTCGTGTGTTTATGCACAAGGGGGCAAGTTTATGTTCATTTTCTTAAGCGGGGGGGGTGGGGGTGAGGGTGGGGGGGGTCATGGCCACATGAAAAGCATCCACATGTGGAGATATTTTGTTTGAAAGTCGCAGCCAGCTGCTCCACATTTGATGTGCTCGCTGGCTCATCGGGTTTCCTCGTGCCAGAGTCATCGGCACCACGCCGCACTCGTCTTTTTCACACCTGGACCATTGGCAAGAAAAACCAATGTTTTGTTACTAAACCTGATTGAATTGTCTCAAGTGTTTGATCTAAAAATCAGGCTGTTAAAATAGAAATCAATCTCGTCAAATTTAGTGTTGAAATGACGAGCTGAGCGTCATTTGGAGTTTGATTTTTACATGCAGTTGCAAATTGTTTTTGTCTTCTTTATCTTTTGGGATGACTCCTGGTTGACTCATTTTAAAGTTTAGACAATATTTTGAGAGTGGCAACAAATATTAGAAGACATTGTGTTATATATTTGCAATAGTTTTTTTCAAAATATGTGTTCTTTACTTTATTAATATATACATATATATTTAATTTTTTAAAACACGTAGAGCAGTTAACATTTCCTGTGTAAAAAAAAAAAGGCAATCTAAATGCCTAAAAATAATCAGATAAAATTAGTGCCACGGGCCAAAAATAAAGATAAAAAAATATTAAAGCAATCTTGGTGGCAATGTAAATATTATTGTTCAGTTCTGTATTTGTAAGTGATAAAAACGTGAAGCCTAACTAAGCCATGTAATTCCCAAGAAAAATGTTTGAGCCAGTTGTTTTATTTCAGGGCAGGCAGGAGTCAAGGTGACTGTTGCGGAACAGGCGCACCCTCCCCAAAAATTCATCGTGTCGTTAGGACGCTGATAAATGCGCCGGCGCTCAAGATGCAAAGCTTTTTTTTTTTTCTCCCAACGCCGACATCATACCAATAATGCCGATAGCGTTTATCTCAACTTGAAAAGTCCAAATTATGCAGAGTTTGTGCTCGCTCCCTCCCAACACTCCCCCCCCCCCTCGTGCCCCGCTGCCCCCGCAGAATGGAGCCTGTCATGTTAATGCGATGAGGTGACATTCTATTAGCTTCTTGAGCTATGGCCTCTCCTCTTGCACACACACACATGCACGCACACACACATGAGTAGCGCGAGTGCGTATCAGGCGAGAGGCGCTAATGAGCCCTGTTGTGTTGCTAATGCGTGTGTTGTGAGAAGGAAGTTGACTTTCCTTTCCGAGATAATTGTGCGCTTGTCGTGGCTTGTTTGTTGTTTGTCGCAATAACCCACGGCACCTCCAGTTGCTCTTAATCGGCATTTTATGTTTGCAAGCCTGCAGTAGCATAAAAATCATTTCAACTCACTGTCATGATTTTTTTTTGTGTGTGCTTAAACTGCGGGTGGCTCTCCTTGCCCCAGTGTGAGGGCATCCCGGCCAGCACCTTCAACTCGCCAAGTTGGGCCACCGGTTGGCCACGCGAGGAGACTTCCTCTTGCTTTGAGGATGTAAAGTTGCAAAAGTGGGCGTTAGCGTACGAGCGAGCGAAGGAAGGGCGGACGCGGGAGGGTTCCTCCTCGTCGGCCCGCTAATCCCCCAGCCGACCGTCCCTTCAGGGCATGCCTCAGATCTCGTACCTCCGTGCGGACCGGCCCAGCTCTGACGGCCCATTTAATATGCTATGTGTCTCCCCCTCTGCAACCTCCAACCATCATTGTCCCAGAGCGGGACCCCGACCCCCCCCACCCCGGCTTCAAGGAGCTGCTAAAGGCACCTTTCAAGCCGAGCGATGTCTTTGGATAAGGTGCATGCAGGGAGGAGGAGGCTGAGGCTCTGCCGTCATTTCAGATATAGCGGCGAGCAAATTTAGCGGCTCTGTGACCCCTGCGACCTCTTGCTGAAGAAAACGTGCAGTTCCTAAATGAAAAAAAACCCCAGATCAAGTCCTCACAGAGTGCACCATAAAGTTCAACACAACTGATTCTTCCTGGGACAAAAACGGCTCCAAAGTGTTTTTATCCGAGGCCCGACTGCTTTGCAGTGTCGCCTTTCATTTTGGAGCCTCGCCGCATCTTTAAGTGGACGTGGACGAGGGGCCCATTGTCCAGGATGTCGCGGGGTTAATACCTGAAAGAACCCCCCCCACCCCTGACCCGGGCCCACTTTTTCCTTGCTGTTCATTTCCGCACAGGCTGGAGAGCGTTCTTCTTGCTCTCGTATCTTGTGAAGAATGCTGACGCGGGCGGGCGAGCGGCTTCAATGGCGCCTCGTCGTCCTCAACTCAGAGAAACAAAAAAAAAAAAAACTCAACTACCGGAGCAAACTTCTGCCCCCGGCTCCCTGCGCACCCCTTTTGACAGCGCTGCATTTGAAGACTAATCGTTTTTTCTCATGCAAAGCATGCTGGTTTAAGGGAGGGGGGGGGCTCGGGGAAGGGGGTGTGTTTTAACAATACTCCACGGGGAGCGAGGAACACGGTTTTTGGGATGCTGGGGATGGGGGTGCAAGGGGAGGGTACCTCGCTCCTTTGCTTTGCAGACAAAGCCCGGTTCCTTTCAGGGTTGTGGGGGGGGCTTGAGGTGGGCTGGGTGTGGGGGGGGCGCCAAGTTCCTTGAAAGAGAGGGAGACATTTTTAATAACAGTTTGTCATCACGCCGCCTGAACTTTACGGCGCAGTTGTGTGGGCGGCCTCGTGCTGACAGGCAAAAATGTACAAAGAAGAGGAAAACATGTGTACGTACGTGGGGGGAGGGGGGCCGGCAAAAACGGCCCCCGCTCGTCCGAGCAGTTTGCTTTTAATACAATCGTATGTCAGGATGCAGCCTTGTGGGAAGTAGATCTTATTCATGAAGAAAGCCAAAGAATTCATTCTATTCCCACTCTTACTTTCTGTTCAAAGCTTCCGTGGCCACCACCCAGGCGTCCATTTGTCAAAGGTGGCTGACCCCGCCCCCCTCCAAGCCCGCAGCCACCTGATTCCTCCTCAACTTTTGCCCCACGTGTGAGCCCAGTCATTGTCTGGACCCAGGCAGGACATTAGTCACCGCAGCCTCTGGGAGTCCAGACCTGGACCCCGAGGAGGCGGGTTGTGGTCAGGGGTGGGGGTGGGGGGGGTTGCGTGGGTGCGCAATCTCGAGTAATGTACGTTGCGGGTCAAACTGACCCATTTTTCCCCCCACAAAGTAAAAAGCAGGAAATATGTGAAGTGAGCGTGTGTGTGTGAGAATGAGCACGAAGGGAGGTGTGGCGGGGGATTGAGGGGGGGGGGGGGTAGAGAGTTGAGTGGAGTGGAGTGGAGTGTGTAGCTGCACCTCGGGGCTCAGCGGTGTGTAAGCCCCTCACTAGCACCCCCCAAAGCTGCTTTCACAAAGAGATTTACATGACAGCTCTCCGCTGTCTTCGGCTGCCCTGCATGATAAGTGCACCGCTCTCCGTGTGTGTGCGCGTGTGTGTGTGTCTTCACAAAAATTGACCTTTCTTGTGTTTTTTTTTCCTCTTCTCTTGCATGTGTGTGAAGCCACGGCACACGTTGACAAGGCATCCCGTTAGCTTTTAGAATTATTTATAAAGCTTTTGTGTGTGTGGCGCCTCTAAGTCTCTGTCTCCTCCCATTACTGAATATGACTCTACCTGTGCGCCCCCACTTTTTTTTTTCGCCACCGAATGCACCCCTTGAACCCCAATCTGTATTGTGTCACGGTTATTGAGTCTTGGAAATAAACTTCCAGTTAGGGGTGCGCCAAAATTATTTGGATGTTGAAGGTTAAAAGTTTTGGAAAGACCTTAAGCATTTTGTTATGGCGATTTGACGTAGTTCTTTGCGCTTACGTCGCCACCTGTTGCTTTGGGGTGCACACACCAGCCTCAAAATGACTTTTTAATGCGAAACCAGAAAAAAGGTCTGTGCTGACTCGCCGCATATGGCGTGCGTTACCGGCTAATCTGCCGTCGCTCCCCCCACCCGCACGCACCCGGCCAGGTTTACGCCTTTGCCGGGTTTATGTTAATGTTGCTTTATTGAAACAAGCTGCCATGTGATTAGAGAACCGCATGCGACGCTGCAACAGCGCTGTCATCCCTCTGGCGGGTACGGGTGAGGGGGGACAATCAATGCAAACCAGCTAACGTGGGCTAATAAGCCATTAGCGCTGCGGCCGCTGCCATCGCTGTGGACATTTCCATACCAGGACCCGCAGGACTCGCCGCCTTGCGTCCGGGAGCGACGGTTGATTGCGCGGGTGAGCGATGGGGCCGTCGTCTTCGCTGTGCTGTCGAGACGGCCAAGCTTATTGTCCTGCGCTCAACTTCCAGTTAAGGCGCAAAGCCCCCGCACGTCTTCATTAAGACGCTCTCATCCTTCCCTTGGCTGACGTCAGCCTACATTTGGCCGACATGCCGCAGGCAAGACAGAACTGGAAAAAATGCGGGTGTTGCAACACCCGCAACTCCCCCAGTACTGCTCAGACTTTCCCGTCAGTGTGCATGCGTGTGCGCTAAGGTGAGGTGCAGCAAATCCTCTGAGACCCCCAGTGTGTGTGCGTGTGTGCGTGTGTGTGCACCCTCTGCAAGTCAGGATGGATCGAAGCGAGGTGCTGGCGCGTAAAGGAAAGGGAACGAGACGTCTCCAAAGTCGGCGGGACTTCATCATGAGATCCGCGCTCGGCTTTTGATGTGTGCGCACCTCCACCGCTGCCGCTTCTGAGTCGCACACACACGCACACATAAATCTAAGACAACTTCCGCCAAGTAAGTCATGTAAGTGAAGGAGTAACTTAAGGCATATTGGAGTTTGGGTAACTTAAGGGGTCACTTCAAGAGAAGACATCACGTGAGCACGTGAGCAGGCGCCATGATAAAGTCAATGTGCGGCCGCAGCAAAGTCATCGCTCTCGGCACGCTCGGAATGCGTAACCCGCCGTTTACCCCCTGGAAGGTTTCCCATCCGTGCAGGAAGTACAACATTAAAGACCCCACTCGCACCCTCCCCCCTCGCCATCCACCCCCTTTTCCCGCCGCATTCCTCCCGTGGCGCATCTCAGGCCGGGCCTCATCGTGCATTCTTTTACATCCCGACGTCTCGCCTTCTCAGCCGTCCGCGTGCGTTTGGGTGGGACTTCATCTCGCCGCGGCCCGACTTGGAGTCGACGACTTCATCGGCTCCAATTTGCAAGCTGTTAATGGCCTTGAAATGGCGTCGCCCGGGACTAGCGCGGGACTTAATCAGAGCCAATAAAAACGGCCGCTGGGGCATCCGGCCCAGTCTTCAAGTAAACATTATGACTGGGGGGAGGGGAGGGGGTGAATCGAGGAGGCGCTTGGGAAGAGCTCATTTCTCACTTAGCCTTCCTGATGGGCTCAGCTAATAGGCCCTCGCCTGATTGTCTGCCGCCGTGATTATTGCGCATTATCCCCTCCCCGGCACTTGTTGTCGGGCCCGCGGCCTCGGAGACCCTCGCACCACGTCGCCATTAATCACGTCGTCGGTAACCAAAAAGATGCAGAAAGAATCATTTGAAGGCAGGATCAACTGATGGAAAGCGAGAAAGAAAATAATTTAGGATCAGAAGGTGATTTAAGGAGGCAATTTAAGGGCTCACGCAAGTCAAAGTCGAGCCAAGCAAAAACTTTCCCAAGGACCTTCCTTGTGTCTTAATCTGCATTTTGCGCCACCGCAGCGCTGAATAAGCATTTCCGCGGCGCGTCAGGAAAGTGTCGCTCGCATCAAAGGCGACCGCTCAAAAATATCGAAATAATACTTTAATACGCTTTGGAGTCGGGGACAACACCAGCGAGGATGCCATTGTGCCGTGCTGGCTTTATTCGGGGCCTTATCTGCCGCGTAGCCGGCGCGGCAAACAGGGGGAAAAAAAAAAGAGGCGTTGTGTAAGCGTCGCGATTACATCGTGTGGGTTTGTTGGGCAGGAATGTAAGATGCGCTCGGGTCCCCCGGTGGCATTGTGCCGCAAGTGGAGAGGTCGTCGGCTCGCGGGGGTAATCCTATTAGCGCCGCTCAAAGCTACTGTTTGTCCTTGACGCAAAATATAAACAGACGCCGCTCGCAATCGACACGACCGACTGCAAAACTTGCCGCAAACAATGACGAGTCGCTGACCTGAAAGCACGGAAATGGATTTGATTGCGCAACTTAAAGCCCGAAAAGTTTTCTTAGGAAAATGCAAAATGACTTTTTAGCATTAAATTGCCTCTCATTTCAAAAGTTAACTTTATCCTGGTAATATTTGCATTTTTTTTCTCGCAAGACTAAAATCCAAATTTACTGTTGATGACATTGCAACTTTTGACCTCTAAATTTGTCTGCCTCCACGTGAGATGAGCTTGGGAGGGGCCCTGCCGGTCAGGTCGGCCCAACACCCTATCCAATGCAAACACGTGCGCGCCGTTCGCTTTTATTGCAAGATTGGGATAATCTTGCTGCAGGGCTTAGACGCCGCCAGCAGCCCTCCCCCCTCCCCCTCCCTTCCTCACCCCTGTAGCACAAGCACAATCCCCCTTGCCCCCCCCCTCGCCCCTGGAGTGTTTTTAGTTGTTCCAGCTGTGCAGCAGAACCTTCATGTTGTTGGCATAGCTGTGAAATTTGCAAAAACACACCCGGGAAAACATGCGCAGGCATGCAGGGGCACCTACACACACACTCACACACACACTCCTCCCCCCTCCCCCTTTTCACTGGCAATCTGTCCCAATCGTCTCCATCGCTTCCCTCCCCTCCGACTTGCGGCGTCGGTGCACTCGTGATAAGACGCAGATAGCAGATCTCGGTGGTCGCTGATGTAATGATGATGAATGCTGCGCCGCCCCCAGTTGCCCACCCCGCCCTCCAACAGCCCCTCACCCTCCTCCTTCAAGGGGGACGGCGGGACCCTCGACACTGAACAGTCCCCCTAATGAAATGAACACAAATACAGCAGCTCGTATTTGCCGGGAGGGGGAGGGGGAGGGGAGGAGAAAGTGCGACCAATCCAAGCCAACATCTCACCACGGAAATTGCACACATTCATTAAAAAAAAACAAAAAAAAAAACAAAAATATTTTCAATATTATGCCAACGGATTTTCTTGCAAAATGCAATTTCCTTCCTAAACGTTTTATTTCTAAGAAAAATGACAACTTTATTCTTGTGTACGTCTTTTTTGTACGCATTTTTTGTGTTTTGCGTGTGTGCCGGAAGTTTGTGCTGAAACCCAAAAAGCGAAAGTAGACAAGAGTTTATTTTTGCTGTTCACTTTGATGTGTTGAATTTGACATTCCGCTCGCCGCCTTTTGTGCGCCGGGCGGGCGTATAATTTATGTTAAATTGATTTGCCTAATGTGCTTAAAAAATAAGGATGTTTTTTGGTGTGAATTGCAGCATTTTAAACCTGTTAAATGGCCTCGCTCTCTGCGTGGAGGGATTACGGCGCAAAATGAAGATGCAAAACAAAACATAAAATGAAAATAACAAAAAAAGCGCGCGCAACTGCATCTGAAGGGCGTGCCGCGAAGGTCAGCGGGATTAGGGGTGAAAAGTTCTGGCTTTTAATTGCTGCTCGGTAGCTGCCGGCACACAAAAAGCCGCTCCGACACGCTCCACTGGGCTGGACTTGGGAATGTTTGCCGGCAGAATGCCCCTCGCCGCCCCCTACAAAAGGCAAACTTGACCCTGCTATCCGCTTCATCTCCTTGCGGTGGAGCTCACCTGCAGGGGGGGGGGGGGGGCACGTTGCAACAGTCAACACATTTTTTTTTTTTTAAAGCGTCACGCTTCTTTCCTTACAAGTGTGAGGAAAATTCAACATGAGGATTAATCATCAGACTGCAGGCGGAGTGGAAAGGCAGCTGGGATCGTGCGGGAATTCTCACGGGACACTTCATTAGGCACACCTGCACAAGCTAGTAAGCGCGCTTTCAAATTTCAAATCTGACCTTTATGGATGGTTTGAAAAAGTTTTCAACATTTTTCTCCCGCCAAAAAAAGAGGACAGTCTTGCTATATTATAGATATTAGAAAAAATAATTTCTAGGAAATAATATCTTATATATAAACTCTTGCCTTAATCCTATGTAATGTTAAGGTTTATTTTTAAGAAAAAAGTATCTTTTTTTTTTTCTCAAGCCCACAATCTGACATTATTCTAACAAAATGATGTTATTTTTCAAGCTAAAATAGGCCTTCACACCATAAACATGATCACAAAGCCAAAACAATTGCCCTCACTACTAAACAGGGCAAAGCCTATAATGGATGATGACATGACAGGTTCTCTTACCCCAAAAAAATACAAGAGCGATCGTTTCAAAACATTCACGTGCGGATCAAAAGGGGGCCCGCAGATAAATCCCGACGTGCTTGTTTGCAGAAGGTTGCTGCTTCTGTGCAATTCCAAAGACATGCAACCACTTGTAATCTATTATTGCGCAGCACATCTTTTATTTACTTGCTCTTTTTTATGTAGTTTCCTGGAACAACAAAACAATGCCTTACTCTTTCATTCTTTCTTTTTTTCTTTTTTTTAATAACTATAATTTGGTGGTGGGAAACGTATGGCCCGCGGGCTGTTTGCCGAGTCAAGGCATCCTGGCAAAATGCATTTAGCTGCTTGACGGTGCTGCGTGTCATGTGGGAGCCATTAGACGGCGAGCTTTGTTTAATTCTGTTTTGATTGGCCGGAGAGTAATTGTGTGTGTGTGCGTGTGTGTATATGAGTGTGTGTGTGTTTTCGTTTCTTCTTTGTTTTTTCTTTGGCTAGCTGGCAATCGCTTACAGATGCTGCCTGCTGTTACGGGTCAGGATAGATGACATGCATGGAAAAAAAAAAAAAGTAAAACAAACAAAGCGCGCAGTGTTTGTCTGAAGTTTAGCCCTCGCTACTTCCTCCCCCCCCAAGAAAAAACAAAACACTTCCCACCCCCTAGTCTGCTTGTAATAAAGCAAGCATGTTTACAGAGCGCATGGCAATTAAATGTCTCTGTTGGCTAATTAGACAGTCTCGGCTAAAATTTTCCATGGCGTCTAGCATGAAAGCTAGCTAGTTTAGACAAAGCTACATATGCGCTAGTTAGCTAGATAGCTTGTTCATGAATTATTGAGTTCTGTGTTGACCTGTCCTGTACTTAGCGATGTGTCAATGAAGGCTAACGCGCGCTGCTGTCTGGCTAATAATCATAGACCTGCGTGACCTGGATGGTGTTGTGTTTGTAGGCGGCCTCTAAGGTGCCGAACTGCCAGACGGCACGCTACGGCGCGGCGCTCACTTCTAAACCCACAGACGGCATTAGCTTCAACCACCTTTTATTCTTTGAAAGAAAAATTGCCCGGCACCATCATATTCCCAATGGGGCCTTCAAACAATCCTTGTTTTTCCAGGACTGTTTTTGATTTTTTTCATTTTTTTTTTCTACTCCTACTCCGGTATATACCCTTAAGGTTTCTCCTCGCTGCCTAACACGAGCATGACTATCTGCACTCGCTTTTACTTTGTTTGTCAGATCCCAGATCTCGTCTTGTTGTGTTTGCGGCTTGTTTTTTCTTGGCAGGAAGTCGGAAGTTTAAGGTGACATACTTCTAAATAAGTTTAGATTTTTAGATAGCTAGAAAGGAATGAACCTGAGCTGCTCGTTTTCAGTTTTATGGATCTCGACTCTTGTTCTCTGCACCATTGCGGAAGCTCATACTTAGTTTTGGTACAGTTTGAGTTGGAAACTGTATTAAAAGCTTCTTGCCTTTGCCTCCCCCTCAGTTGTCCCGTCTCCATGCGGTGCTGAGGAATGAGCATTCGCCATGGAAACCCAGTCCCAGGCCAGTTCCGCAGCTGAGAAGAAGAAGAGGGTGGAGACCATCGTGGCGACCAAGGGCTCGTCGGCGCGCAATGACATCAGCGAGAAGGCGGTGGCCTCCAGCACTACGTCCAACGGTACGACACACGTCAACATCGTCTGATGATCCCAAGACTTTTGTCCACATTGTGTAGCCGTTCCCCAGTTCACGCCGATTGTAAAAGCTAGCCTTGTTCTTTAGCCGTTAGCCTTCTTGCTACATTCACTGCATCGTGTTTTACCCAAATGTGTCCTGGTAAGTTACTTAACATCATGGGTGGCTAGCTAGAAGTTACAAATCTAGATTCATGAATCAAATTCAATATTGTCATAAGCATCTTGCTGACTTTTTAAATGTTTATTCTGGTGTCAAAGACAGAAACGTCCTAGCCACATAAGCTAATCAGTCATTACATTTAAGTGCAGATGTCCGTGACCCGCTGCTTGTTTTTCTAACCGCGATGATATCATTTCTGAGCAACTCCCAAAAGCTGTATTTAAACTCGTGACTGTTTGCTTTACCTCCTTTTTCCCAAGCTTTGCTGTGAGTCACGCCGTATATAACACTGTCGCTAGCGATGCCTTCAATTGATGCTCTTCTGAATGCTGTGTAGCTCGTTACGCTCCTCGTTATCCGCTTTGCATTCAGACGAGGTATACATTGAGGCAGGAAAGTCTAAAGATGTAACAAAACCAGAGTTGAGATCACTGCCCTTAAGCTGCAGCTGTGCTCATTAGCAGCAAGAGGATTTTGGACTGGTTTTGGGGCTTCGGAGGTGGATGGCCCCAACGGCAGCATCTGCCAAACAGGACAATCCCAAGTGCCCTGTGTGCAGGGTAAAAATGTGGCGGCGACATTCCCCCTCCGTGTGGGAGTTATCACAGGAAGTGGCTAAAGTAATACCGAACATCCCCGAGCGTCCTGAGAAAAGTTATTGCCGGATGGCTGACGCAGCTTTATTAATTAAAGGGGCCCGTTCAAGGGGAGGGGGGGGGGGGGGGGGGGTATGTGGAAAAAAACAAGGTTATAATTTGGCTCCGTAATTGTAGATTTTTCTTGATGATGTAATGACTGTTTGGAAAACTGCAGGAGGTAGAGGCAAGGTTCCCGGATCTGGATCTGAAAGACTGGCATTTATTGTGTTTCTGCACCTGTTCTGTATTTAAGACCCCTTCACAGTTCTCGAGGTTTTCATTGTTCTGTGTGAAAGGTACAGTTACTGAAGGTTGCTAGAAGGGGGGGTCCACGACCGATTCCTTAGCTTTGGTTGACGTATCAGAGCCGGGAATGCGTGAAGTAGATCAGCGGAAGCTATTCTCCGAAATCGTGGTGCCGTGTGAAAGCCTACTCCATCCCGTGAGAACGACACAGGTCGATGAATGCCGGGTCTACTTACATGGCTTCAAAGTCACCGGACCGGAAGTTTAAGACCATCATCGGAGTCATAAGGCAGCCAGCATTCTTTGGTCGGTTATAATTACGCCACATTCCCCTCCGCCAGAACTCATAACCTCTTATCAGGTGTAACACGACCCCCAACTTTGACCTGCATCCCCCTTCCAAACAAAAAGGTAATTGTGAGCAGCTGCCAAACCACCTCTGCGCCGGCCGGGTTCCCCTCATCGGAAGAAGGCCCAAGTCCGCAGTAACCCTGTGGGCCCGAGATCCGAACGATAACGGAATAGTTTGAAGTCTGCTGATGTTTTATTCCCGCCCTCCCATTGGAAGTTTCATTCAGGAACCGAGTTGTCCTTGTTGGCACAGGCCTCTGATGTGGTCGGCCACTAAAAGGTGGCTTCATCCTGTGTGCCATTCTTCTGCGTGTCCCTCACGCTCCACCTCGGCCTCCCCCATCCCTAAACTCCCTTTTTCTTTCCTGACAACTCAAAAGAGCCGACTGCGCCGCAACAATGCCGTGATTGGAAGGGGCTTCAGCGGAGGTCCCCCCCTCACTTTGCCCCAACTCCTTCTCTCCTTATTCAACAGGCAGGTGGGCCACAAAGTCTTCAGATTCTTTTGTTGGGATAAAAAAAAAAAGGATATGGTCGCTATTGGTGGGGCGGTTTTAAAAAAAAATGGCTGGCTTGGAATGCTTGGGGGGTAGGGCAGGGATCATGAGAGGCTCATGAAAGATGTTGTAAAAGTTGTGTAATTGACGAGCGGGTTGGTAGCAGTTCAAGTAAGGACAACAAAGGGGTTGGCCAGGAACTTTTTCGAGCAAAAGGAACGCTTTCAAGGAGAAAGGAAAGAAAATCTGACAGGTGAAGAGCGGCAAGGGGGGGGTGCGGGACCGAGGGGTCGACGGCCCGCCGTCTTTTTAGGCGGCCATTTAAATGATCAACAGTAAATAGAGGGGGTGGCGGAGGGGTGTCATCTGACAGAAATAAAGTTCCCCTTAACAGCACGGATGGAAAGTAATTTACAGATACGCTGTCCCCCGCCATCTTTGTGCCTCCCAGATAAGGTTTCATTTCACAAACGGATAGGAGACATTTTCACTTACGGCCCGCCATTCTGGGACACCTGTGATAACAGCTTGTGGACCCCTAATTGAAAATGGGTTTCAAAATGGATTTCCACTTTTCCTCCTTGCCTCCTTCACCCCCCCATCCCCCCTACCCCGCAGTTCCCTCCATCTCCCCCGTGACTGCCCCCACCGTCCGTCAAAAGCAGGCTTCATTCCGATTTTTAACCTCCCCCTCCTCTCCCCTCCCGCCTGTTTGCTCGTGGCCAGGAGGGGGATATCGAAAGGGCAAGGCGGGGGGAACTGCGAGTCTGGGGGAAATGGATCATCCCTCAGCCCGTGCCAGCGCTATGACAGCCGCGTGATCCGTCTTGTTAATGAAATCATTGATCACTTGATGGGACTCATAATCAACTGTTTCTCCGCTGTGTTCTGCCCCATCTCCGCCTTGTCCACCTCCCTCCTCGCCTTGCCACCAAAGGGATGAAAAATCTCCTCGTTTGTTGCTCAAGAATAAAAAGTCTGAGCAGAGGGGCACGGGCAGCGAGCGATCGGAGCTTCGGAACCACTCCGAGGGGGATTCCTTCTATTTGTATTTGTGCTGTGTGCATTCGAGGAGGAAGCGAGGGCCCCCTTCGAGTTGCTTTGCTCCGGGTTCTGCGTCTGCAGGGCTAATGAGAGAGGACTGATGGAGGGATAAGGGACCTCCGGGGACTACCGCCAGGCCTGGGGGTCAAACAGCACAATGGAGGAGGCGTTTTGGGCCTGACACACAAACCTCTCACTGGCTATTTGTGTCCAATCAACCCCCTGCTTGTTGCATAAATAATACATTGAAATGCACGAAAATCTTTCGGAATCCGTGAGGATAATTTAGGATTGTACCTGTCGACACGCAAACTGTGGGCGTGTTTTGCTTTCAGCCTTTCACCAGCGAGTCACGCTCATTTCACGGACCTCTGGACTGAAGGCAATTTCCTGCAGCAGCAGGGGGACGGGCTTTGGCAGCGCTGCCTCGCCGGGGCCCGAGGCGCGGGATTAGCTTAGCCTCGCCGCTACTCGGGGCGGAGGGGAACATGAGCCTTCCAGCCCGGCCTTGGACTCGCTCGTCTGGCAAACTTCCGTTCGCCGATGATGCACGCTTGCTTCGATGGCCTCGGGAGTCGGGAAGCTGTGGCCAGAAATGGTTCTCACCCTGTCTTACTAACTTTGGACCTCCAGAATTCTAGTCACAGGTTAGACAATCATCATTGAAGAAAACTGCAACAAGAGAGATTATGACTGCAGATAGATCTGCTGGGTCGAACTGGGTCAGTAAAAATAGGTGTTCACCAGGGGTCACAGACGAGTCCCCAGACCAATGACTAACCCCAAAAAAGGATAATGAGCCTGTCCCTCGGGATATGATGTCATGGGGTTAAGGTTGGGGTAAACCAAGCAACATCCCAAGACCGCTCCACCCATGCCGGATCTCATTCCTCTGAGAGCAGGAGGCGCAGGGGCCCCGTAAAGCGGGAAAACAGTAGTTGATTATGCCTGTACTTTTTTCCCCATTTGTTGTCAGGCATCGGTGGCCTCCCCCCTGCCAGTAGGAACAAAAGCAGGAGCGTCCCGAGCCTGCCAGGAGAATTTATTATGGTGCGTTCCTTCCCTCGCTTTCTGTTGTGCTCGCCAAAGTCCTGGTGGCAGTGCGTGGCCCCGGCCCTTCTCTTCAAGCGCTGACCGACGTTTGCGTCTAATGGCTTTTGCACGCCGCATCTGGTGTTGATCAGAAGAAAATGTGCAATGACAAAAACGTTTTCCAGTTTTGGGTTTTAAATGCTTCCTTGACACACATCATCATGTGGTGAGAACATATAATTAGTTAAAGGTTCGAGTCTGGCCGGGGAATTACTTGTGGATTTGAGATGGATGTGTGCACTAAAGGCTAAATAGACACAAGTTGAATGACATTCGGTAGATTGCAGAGCTCAGCCAAGAAAAGATGCCAGATGCGGCTTTTCTAAATGTTAGTTTTCATTTATGCTTGTAATTCCGTGAGAAAACTAGTTGGACTGTTCCTTGTAGCATAGAGTCCGGTACTGTATATCAAACATTTACTCAAATACTAGAATTTTTCATATAGGACAAAACTCCAGGCTCATAGGTGGCGCCATTGTGCTCAAACAACCTCATATGGATCTAAAGAAACCTTGCCTGCTTGGCTGAGACCACGTCATGATTAACTCCACAAACGGCGACCTCGATGGAGTATCGCCGTGGGTATTCTCATGACAGAAACTCGCGCCTCAGCCTCTGACAAACTTGATCAAGTCAAGCTTTCAGGTTTGCCTGAACAAGAGGCCCCGCATCCTCTTAATCTCCCCCTTCAACTTCCACTCCCCCTGGGCCTCACCCTTCTCCCTCCTCCCTACCAACCAGATCTCTCTCTCTTTCTCCTGAGTTGGGATCAAAGGGCAAAAAGCATGGCAATGATTCCTGGCGATTGATTGGAAGCAGACACGGCGGAGAGGCGGCGGGCGGCGCTCCCTGTTCCTGCTCCCTCCACGCTCTTTCTTCTTCCCATCCTTGTTTCTCCCGTAAATACCTCAGGTCTGGAGTGCGAAAAGAGTTGCCTCTATTGGCGTGGAAGACGGAGAGGAACCGGGGCTGTCAGCTGATAAGAACCATTTGTCGGGTTGGATCCGGGGAGGGACGATGTAATCCCCTTGCCCCGCTCTGAGAGGAATTGATTTTCCGAAGAAGAGGGAATTGAACTCAGATGTGTTGCGCAGACAAAGTTTGCCAGAGAAACAAATGTCTGTAGAGGCAACACCAACTCGAGCGAGCCCTTCAAACTTTTTCGTCTTCGTGCATGTGAAGACTTCAACCATAGTCAGGATGTTTTCACATTTGGTCCTTTAATCCAGATGATCCCAAAAAGTCAGAGTTCTCTGGAAAGGGGCTCAAGGTTTGATTAGCTTCACAGCTGCAAAGGTCTCCCAAGTTCACAAAATTGTATTGACATCACATCCAATCAGAACTGAAGAGAAAGAAATATTTTTTCTGTCAGTTCAATGTCTGGTCCACTTTTGATAGAGATTCCACGATCGTATCTGAATCTGGGAGGTTCTGCCGATGTCCAGGGGGCGACGGCTCCATTACTGCCCGGGCGTGTCTCTCGTCAGACAACCTCCGATCAGGAACGAGACGGGGGGATGGGCTGTGCTTCAACTTAGTTGGAGCATAGCCAAAAGTTTAGTTTTCCCTCCTTTGGTATCCACAAAGGACCCGCTGGAGTATCTGATTACGTTTTTAAAAGCCTTTTATCCGTCCACACTTGTTGCACACCGCTGACACTCACACATGCGTGTCGACGCTCATTTTTCTCCGCCGCTAAATGGCGGTATTGATGCCGCTCGTCTTCGGGGCACGATTATTAACTATTGGTTGACCTCATGACTTCATCTTGGAGTGCTGTCAGAGGCGCTCCATATTATGTCTAGGCCTCTCTGTGGGCTCTTTGTTTCTGGTTTTGGCTCTGGGACAGCTCTGCGTGGGTCTGTGTGAGTCCCCCCACCCCCCCGTGGAGTTCACGAGGGAGGGGCTTGGAGGTGAAAAGAGGGAGCTTCGTGCAGAGAGAGTTGGGGGGAGACGCAGGATATTGCGGAAACTTTGCGACGAGTGACGAGAGGAGAGATTAAGTGGGGGGGGGGGTACACCGCGGCACGCTTAAATCCCAAAGTAGCCTTGAGCTTGCGGTGATCACTTTAAACACCACTTTGGAATCATTCCAATAAGGACAGCAGATATGCGGCTCAAGTCAATATTTATGTGGGATTAATGGTGAAGTAAGGTCCAGATTAGAAAAATGGAGGTGAGAGGCAATGCGAGCGACAGGAGAGGGACAGGTCATTAAAGAGGAGGGGGCTGAAGGACGAGGGAGAGATGACACGAATGGAAAAGCCAGACATGAGCTGCTATATTTGGACTCTGAAACCAGTAACGGTTTTTCCACACTGTGGTCTCAAGACGTTTTGTCTCGTGGGCCAAGGAAGGTCCAGGGTTTACCTGGACTTTTCAGGTGGGGCTTTTTTATCAAGCAGCCAAGGTCAAGCCTGAGCTAGGCTAAACCTCGATGCAAATGCATCGGTGACTCCAGAACAGTGCCTCCTTGTGGGTGCCAGGTTGGCATGAAATGAAATTGTCATTCTTGCTAGTTAAAAAAATAAAATAGGCAAAGGGCGAGACAGCCTGAGTATTGCCAGCTGCAGCATGAAAGGCCCGACTGTGCCGTTCACTTTGCCCGAATTTGTCACACTGGCGCTTAGCCCCTCGTTCGACTTGTAACAGAGCCACTCGGCCTTTCACTGAGACTAATGCGCCATGCAAATGAGCTCCTCGCACCTCTTGTGAGCGATAGCGCCGCTGTTCCCCAGACTCAACACTGTGCAAACTTTCCAGTGTGTGTTTTTGATTTGGACGCCATCGTGCCGAGTCTCTGCCATGGTTTCCTCTGTTGACTTCCAGGTGCTCGCGAGTTATGTTAGACAGAGTACAGACACTTGGCTACACTTAAAGGAAACATATCATGACTTCTGTTTGGTTCTGTAGTTTTATTTATTTTTTTTACTGTTTCTAGTGCGAGTTTAGTGTAGAGCTCGCCTTTCGAATCACCCAGAATAGCGACTCGACGTTCTTTTTTTACCGTCCCAGAGAATGAGCTTCACGCCGCAGATGCCACTGTGAGCGTTTCCAAACTTCCAAAAATGTGCTTCGGCGATGTCCCACTTACTGTGTGGGTCACAGTTCCGAGAGCACAGCGGACGGCGGGAAGGCGTGCAGTGACCACGGCGGAACAGCGCCAGGCATTGATAAAGTGCTTAGCAGGAGGAAAATTAATGAATCCGGGCTTCGCTCGCAAGAGGGTGTGTGTGTGTGTCTGTGTGTGTGTGTCTGTGTGTGTGTGTGTGCGTATGGATGGACGGGAAGCTGGCAACAGCGAGGGGGAGTAATCCTGTTCCAGATAAATGGCTGATCCCCTTCATTCCTTAGCTATCAAATGTCAAAAGTTAAATTAGCCCGCTAGCTTTGGTTAGAAGCTAATGTGCTAGTCAATGGCTAGCGGGCAGGTGACTCATTAAGCGACTGCATCCTGCCTCTTTCAGGGTGCTCTCAATTAGCTCTGTTTGACATTTTTAGTTTCACTTTTTTCATTTTTATTTATTTCTATTTTCCGGTCTCTTATCCCAAAGAGTGAAAGGTTTAAAAAAAACTTAATAATAAGCCTACTCACAGCCGAAGTGAATGAACCGCTCGCTGCTCTGTCGTGCAGAGTGGCTTTTTTTTATTTCTTTTCCCTCCTCTCGACTGGATCCCAACTGTTGGCTCGCCACTTCTTTGCTTTGGCCACGGTTCCATTTCTCTTGGCGGGTCCGCGCTAATCGGAGTGCCACAGACCGGTCCGGCTCGCTCTGGCTCGTGTGTGTCACAAGTAAAGATTCTGCCTTTCGGGCCCACTGCTGGCGTTCTGGGAAGCTTTCCCAGATCTACGACGAGCCACCGTCTCAGTCCGTGCTAATTCGGGACCCTCGGGGTCTAAGAATGTGAGCCAAGGTGCCCTTTGGTCAAAGTCTCAGACCTGAATATGGCTCCAGTAGTTGGTATGTGAGAATAATGTACCGGAGAAGTTACATGGGTGTGCAATCACGTGGCATTGTTACAGAGGACAGTTTGAAGTGCGTAACAGGTTACAGCCCATCACAGGCGACTTGTGACCGTCGGCAGTCGATTGGCCCGGTGCGTTTAATGGAATCTTTGGCTTTGAAGCTGCCATCAAATGCACCTCTTGGTGTTTGATTCGCCCAAGAATGTAGGCCAAGATGTACTTGCAGTGAACAGTCTTAAAAGCTGCGTAACTATCCCCAGTCAAAAGGGTGGGGGGGGCAGGCTTTTTAGTTGTAGCGGGCCCCTGCTCATTGCTCCATCACAATGTGGTCCTGATGACATGCTGGTGGGGTTTCCAGCCGCCGCGCCCCTGATGGGCGAACAAGGGGGAGGCCGAGGGGGCCGGCGGAGTCTTGGCATGACACAATCCCGCTGTGAGCCTGATTTGAGGTGAGTGCCGGCAAGACGGAAGGAGCCGGGCAGGCTTTGATTTGCCCCTCCCTGGCCCTGGGGCCCGGTGGCCGCCGCTGCCGGAGGCTGAGCTCCCGGAGGCCGGGGTGGTGCGCAAGAGGGGCGTCCCTGCAGACCCCCAGCGGCAGAGAGAGAGCGTGCGGTGGTTGGCGTAGCGGGAAATGGGGGTGGGACTGGGGGGGAGCCAAATTGAGATGTGGGAGTTGTTGAGTTTGCTTGGATGAATATTGAAGCAGGCATTTGTGGTGTGTGAAATCAGTTGCCGACTGCTAACCAGGAGCCGGAGCCGACAGTCGGATCGGGTTCCATCCTGCTCGCCAATGTGAACAGAGGGTTCATTCAGGCGCAAATGCTCACCGAGGGCAAAAAAAGAATTTTTTGTGACACTGTTTCAACTATCCAAATTTTAAATCTTTGATCGGAGGCAGAGAGCTGGACTCGAACCATCCTGCTAAAAGGCCCTCAGGTACCTCGCAGCACCTGCCTTGTAAGTCACGATTGCACAAGTCACCCGTCGGGCGGCAAGAACGCCGCCCTATCGTCTTAATCCCGCTCGCGGCAGTTACATCGGGCTCGCTCAGATTTCTCCAGTCTTCCGGGCAGGCGGCTAATCGCCGGCGAATCCCGCGCGTCGATTGCGTGGAATCGGGCGCGTCAGCCAAAGCGGCTTGGAGAGGTGCTCTTATTAAACTCCAGCCAGCTGCTGGAATGTTCTCCTGCTCATTGTTAATTGGGGGGAGTCTCCAGTCTTTCCCGGGAGTTGATTTGCAAGAGAAAGGCGAAGAGGAGGAGGAGGGAAGAAAGGGGAGCAAGAGATTATTGCACAGGAGGAGAGGAGCTTTGAAGAGCAAGTGCTGGTGCGATTTTGCTTCATGTCTCCTCTCTGTGCAGCCAAAACCTGTTTGTGCCATTGACAAGCGCGTCTTTGAGGCGCGCAAGGTGGAGCGCCGCTTCTCTCCGGCTTTGGCTCAGAGGTACAACAACACCTCTTCTGATGTTTGGGCTGCACAAAAGATGCTGGCTGGGGGTTGGAGGAGAGTTGGCGGAGGTTTGGGGGAAGGGGGGGGTCTTTTTTTTTTTGTAGTGGGCCTTTGTGCACCCGGTGAAACGTGCACGTCCCGGCCTCGGAGACTGACAAGAGTTGAGGCCGGAGGGCAAATCAGATGCTTGAGAGTGAAAGACGGATTAGCATGTGGAGGAAGGAGCCGTTCTTATTTTTTCACCTCTGCCTTTGACGCGGGGCAAAAAAAAAAAAAAAAAAAAAACGTTTTTAAGGTTTCACTGAATGATTGGAGTGCCACTTCATTGGTCCAATCAGTATTCCTTCACTATATCACTGTTCCGCCTTCTCTCCCTTGCTATATTGGGCATTTTCACCTTGCTAACATTTCAGACGTACAAACTTTTTTTAAAAGTTGCGTACCTTTGTGTGGCATTGTTTGAAACATTATAATTCAAGCGACATCTCCGCTAATTTCAATGGCATTTCACACGATAGATTAAAATTAAATAATAACAATAATAAATATATGAAAAATATATAAAAATATATTTAAAAATATATAAATATACAAAAATATAAATATTTATGTAAATATACAAAAAATATTTAAAAATATATAAAAAAAAAATAAATTTGATTTTTAATTTCCAATGTTTACTTGCCGTGTTGCTCAATGGCGTCAAGGTACATAAGTTACGGCCACTCGTTTAAAGTCCCGGCGTCCACTCCCGAAGGGTTGCGGCCTGTTCTGACAATAGCGACACGGACAAGAGGGCGACATTTGGGATTTTGACGACTTTAATGAGCGGCTCGCAGGTAGTGAAAGGGAGCAGCCCCGCTAAAAGGGGTTCGGGGGAAGAATGGCGCAACAGAGCGCCCGTACCTTTCTACTACTAAAGGCGGGGCGCGCGCTCTGATCAGGACGGCAGCGAGCACAATTACCTTCTTTTCAAATCCTTCAGTGACACTGCAGGAGGAAGGAGGACTTTGAACAGTTGAAAGGCGCCAGTGCGCTTTCAAGCTCAAACGCGAGCAGGAAAGGCCTCTGAAATTTGTTCAGCGCTCCCCATCCACCATTAGCTTGTTTCTTCCTCTCGCCTGCAGGCATTTAAGCGCTTTTTGAAAAGATGTTAAGAAATTCAATCACCACAGAGAGAGAGAGAGCGCGGGATAGTTCTGCTATTTTTTATTTTTTGGTCTGCAGAGGCCCTGCCTGGTGCTTTTGCGCTGGTCCGAACAGAACCGACGGACGGTTGGATGCGGCGACCATGGGAAAAAAACAGGCAAATAAAACATGAGAAAGGGAAAAGTTCTTTTGAAAGCGGAAGACAAAAGCTTCTTCTTCCACTTCTTGTTGTTCTCTTGTCCACGCGGGAGTCAATTGAGCCTCCAAGTGTTTGGTTAACCATTGAAGGTGCTCGGGAGCGCAGTAATGAAGCCCCTTAAGGTGCCGTATGGGACATTGATGAACCCCCCCCCCACCCCACCCACCGGGTTTGCCATGGTAACGGCTGCGGGGGCCACGGCGAGCTCGTGACACCGCTGTGATTGAGCCATTAGTCGCTTGACCTCACCGGCAGGGGGAACTCCAAACTGGCTTTCACACCAGCCATTTTTTTTTCAATATCTTTTTCGTAGTATATTTTTGGGGGGACCAACTATTTTCCAGGTGGTCAAAAGTTTGTGAACAGCCATCTTGAGCCTCCAAGCAGCCAATTAAGAGCAACAAAGCAGGCCAGATGAACAAGCGCTTCCTTAAGAGAGCCCCGTTGAGGAGGCGAGATTTAAGAGAGGGGGGGGGCGGCCGGAAATGCGCCCGCTCTTATTCCGTGACGGCGGCAAATTGCGGGGATCCTTTAACGCGGAACTGACAGGCTGAGAGAGGAGCGAGCCGCCCTCATCCGCAGGAAATGACAGCGTCAGTTATGATCTAAGCATTTAATCCCATACGGCACAGCCCGTGATCTTATTAAGGGAATAATGGCATTTATACGCTCTCGAGCTGGATTAATAGGTCTGGCTCTTGCAAAGCGCAATATTAACATAAAGGGATTTCGGGAATCGGGTTCAGCCGCCGCCGCCGACACGGGCTGGAAAAAAGTGGAGGCCGGGAGCGCCCCGCTAAAAAAAAAGAAAACGGGTCTGACGTCAACATGTGAGGAGGCGCGAGCTGACTGGAGCACTGCACATATTTATGATCTTATTTTTCTGATGTTTTATAAATGGAGCCATGTAGCAGTTAAAAGGCCGTCAACTGGCCGATTTTAGAGACACGTCCAAGGGGCTTTTTGCAGACCAAACATTTGAAAAGGGACGTTTGAGTCAAAGTGACCAAACTTTGAAAAGTTTGAGCCGAGATTCTCAAAGTGGCTCCTTCTGCTGCTTCATTTTTGTTGTATTTGTTTTATGACTAAATAACAAGCCTGGATTAGGACTGGCCACTAAACCAACATTCAACCTTCCAATTGCCATTTTTTGTTACTTTCTCATTCTATTGTATAATTAAGCGGCTCATATTGACATTGTATCAAAGAAACAAAAACAAGAGGAAGGATAAGACTCCTCTCGGTTGGCTGGCTGACTTTGCGTCCCCCTCAACCCCTTGCCGGTTCAAAGGTCAAAGGCCGCGTCTTTCTCGGCTGAGCTCAGCCCTTGAACTCAACTCGACGTTTATCCCCTTCTTTAGCCGACGTGCCAGGAAGCGCCCTCCCCCTCCCCCCCAGAGATCCCGCGCCTCCCAATTTCTCCGTCAGACAGCGGATGAGAGATTTAGTTTAAGAGCAGTCCAACGGGGGGGATGGCGAGGGAGGGGAGCGCTTGATACAACCCATGACGCTGTTTAATGGGCAGCTTGGAATGCGGTCGAGAAGCCTCTCTTGCTCTCTCCGTGGGATTTATGAAGGAGGGGGAAAAAAAGCTGAATTTAAGAGCAGACTTCTGGGAAATCCTTACGTTTTGAAACGCTTTTACCCATACGCATGTTTGCACTGGTGATAAAAAGTCTCACTTGCAGGTGAGGAAAATTGATGTCTTTATTTATTGAATTTCTTGCAACCAGAAAGACAAATGACATGACAATTTGCCAACCACATTGCGTAATATACATTTTTGAGGGCCGAATTTTTAGCGCCTCAATTGTGAAATGCTACGTCGTTCCTAACGAAGTTCTTGTGCTGTTTTTGGCAGAGGACGAGAGCTCGGGCCCGCCGTACCACCGCGAGAGGCGCAACGCCCTCATCTCGGAGCGCGGCGCCAGCGAGGAGCCCTCCACGTCCACCGAGGAGCGGCCCTCGCCGCTCAAGAAGGAGCTGCACGGCTCGCTGCCACACCTGGCCGAACACGCCCTGCCCTACCGGGGGACTCTCTTCGCCATGGACCCTCGCAACGGCTACCTGGACACGCACTACCGTAAGAAACTTTCAAGTGTTCTTTTAAGCGCGGGAACATTCCTGTAGTGTATGCACGAGTTTTTCACGAGTATGTGAGAATGTTTCATGAGCATATGTGAGAGCGCTTCCAGTGTGAGAGGCAACATGGCGGCGTTGGTATGGCCAGCCCGCCTGCTTAATTCCCTCATTAGGGCGGCCCGCCTGAACGCCGAGCCCGCTCTCATCAACTCGCACTTCAAACGGCCCGATGTCAACTAACACTGCCCCCCCACACACACCGCAACTGTGAGATCCGCCAAGCAGGCTTAATGTGAGATGGTGGAGATAATCTGAAGCAAAGGTGGACGGCAGCGAGATGATTGGGTTAGCACGAGTCTGATTAGGAGGCTAATTGCCTCTCGACTTTGCCATCAATCGGCTCGGAAAAGCCGTTCCGGCCGATTGCTAATGAAAAGTCCAGCGGAGCCCGACCTCCAAGTGTAACTCTATTTACTGAAGGTAAAGCGTACTGACGATGGGGGCCGTTCCGTCCTGGCCTAAAGTCAGCAACACTGCCACTTCTCATTTGAGTAGCAGGAATCCCGCAAGTAAAGGGAGGGGGCGGGGCCGTAACATGAAGTCTCACCTCCTCTAATTCATCCCAGGTGTGTACAAGTGATGGAGAGGCCCTACACAATAACACGCAAGCTCATAAATCGGCTTAGCATGGTTTCTGGCCCGTGTCGGCGCCAAAACGCGACGGCACCTGCAGCCTCCGCATGCACCTGGCGGCAAGAATAAGGAGAAAAGAACGCGGCCGGCCCGGCAGCTTGTCTTCATTCAGCCAGTCGCGTGATCGTCCTTGGCCTCGGCCCGTGTTTACTTTTGGGCTTTCCACCCACTTGAGCGCAACACAAGAGGAGCCGCGAAGCAAACATGGCCCCTATTGTTAGCGTTAGCTAATCGTGCCGATGCGTGCGTCTTAGCCGCTTTTCTTGAGCAAACGCACCGGATAAGAGTCGGCATCGCTTCTAATGTACCGAGGCTTTTGGCGCCGGGGATAAGGAGGAAGGGATTGCGCCGGGGATTAATGAGAGAGGCGGCTGTTTGTTTTTCAAGACGCTAATTGTCTTTAAGTGTGAATGCGACATCTGTTTACATTCTGCGCCGATTAGCCGGTCAGCCGTCCAGCAACAGTCGTCGTCTTCTTTAAAAGTGGGCCTCTCTTAAACATGGGGGCCCTCTTTTGCCAAGATGGAAGACAAAGCCCATTCTTTCTTTTCAGGCCACGGATTTGTTGCAAATGTTAAAACGGCTGCTGAAAACACGGCGGTGAAAAAGTTCAAATCTCCCCGCTTAAGAATTCGCTTGGCAAAGTGACTTTTTTTACAGCGTGGTGATGGCCGCCTTTGGGCCCTCGTACAAAAGCCTCGTTGTCCTTGACTGATGGCACAATCTGAGCCGGCTAAGCCTGAGGCTGCGCGGCCGTGGCTCTCGCGGCCGCCGGATTCCCATTCGCGAGTATCCTCGCTAAGCCTGTCCACTGAGCCCGGACGGAGGTGACTACTACCTGGATCGGCGGGGGAAAGGAGGTCACCGGGGTCACAAAGCCGCTGAGCCGTAGCGCGTCCGTTTCAATATCAAAATAGAGCTGAACGTCTTTAGAGTTCCATTCTGTGTGTGTTATAGTTTTATTGTAGTTTTTTTCTCTTATGTTGTGGTTTGCTATTATGTTGCAGTTTAGTGTAGTCGAGTGTGGTGTAAGCTGACTAATACCTGGATCACTCAAGGATCCGTAAAGGAGAGGAACAGAGGTCAGGGGAGGTCGATCGGTCGCAAAACTGCTGCGGCTAGCTGATCTCGGGCTTCGCTGAGCCGTGGCACGTCCGGCGTCCGTCCGGCCCTCCACGCATCCGTCTCAATATCAAAATGCAGCTGACCAGTGAACTGAGCGAGCCGGCTGTCACCGCCGCCGAACGTGATTGGCACGACAACGGCCTCGCCGTGCCGACAAGTAATTACAGTGCTCCGCTTCATGTGGACTGCGCAAGACATTTTCATTTATCTTCAAGTATGGGTCTATGTTTTTTTCGACGGGAGGAGAGGGGGGTTAGAAAACCATGGAGTGACCCCTCGGAGAACTTGACAAGAAGCGGCCTTCCGTGGTTTGAAAAAGGGTCTGAAGACATGAAAGGAAGAAATCTAGTGTCCTTCTAGTTCTACCATAGTTCACGTGTCGTTCTAGTTTAGGACGGGGCTTTGAAGAGACCCACTTGGGCCGGCGTGCCTTCAAAGAAAGCCCGAGGTGCCGAGGCACGGGCTAAATGTTTGTCTTTACGACGCCTCGAATGTTGCGGCGAGGCGTTCCCTCGGTATCGGCGAGAAGCGCCGGCAGCCTCGGGCGTGCCGCAGGCGAAGCGAAGGGACGCCTTCCATCCGCGGTTGACGCCTTTCATCAGGACAGAACAACACGGGGGTCCCGGTGGTCCGGCACACCAGGGATCATCACATCACCCCCTTTTTACAGCTTATTAGCCGCATCGCCCAATCTGCCATGCGAGTTCCTCTTTGTATGCATGACTTAAGAATTCTGAACATCTTCAAGTCACGTGACCCGGTCTGGAGAAATAACGTCTCGTTAACAATGACGAGATTAAACGCGATGGGGCCGAAGGAGAACGAAGCCGAATTTCCAGGGAATTTAGCACGTTCAAAGAAGAGCGTTTGGTATCAGCGCGGCAACATCTGTCGCAGCGCCGCCGTAGCGCTTCTTTCTTTTTTTTTTTCAACTTCCTCGTTTTCTTAATCACGCACGCACAAAACATTCCGCTGATGTCGCGAAGGCTTAAAAGCAAGATTTGCGGCGTCTTGACAACAATAACAATTTGATTATTGGCCGGCTAGCCTCCTTATTAGCAGGATTATGGTGTCTGCGTGTGTTGGTTCATTCAGGCCCATTGCTCATGTTATCGTTTTTTTTCTCTACAGCTACATAAGATAAGCTAACATCATCTCAGCGGGGTACAACTCTCGCTTCTAATGAGATTCAAAAACATGCTGATCTTGCGCAACATGTAAAGTCTTGGACAGAAAGTTGCACTTCCAAAAGTACATTGCAGTTGGAGAACAAATATAATAAGTCGACTTTTAGTTTGGTTTGATTACAGTTCTGTGATGAAGCAAACTTGCTTGCCATGAGCTACAAAAATAATGCTCGCTTTCTATAGCGGAGCTGTCAGCTGAACGATAGATTCATGATGCTGCGCTGTTCTGATTTCTATCTTCGGCGCAGGACCGTTAAAAGCTCGCCGACGAGAAATCGGCAGCGGAGGTGGCGCGCTCAAGTGTGGGGAGGTGTGAGTAACAAAGGCCAAAATGAAGAGAGACATAAAAGAACGGGGGAGGGAGCGCAAGGAGGTCAGGCCCATCACACGCTGCCGTCTCGCCTTCAAAGATGCCTGAGACAGGTGGCAGCTCCAGACAATCTCTCAGCGCAGAGCAGCATCCTCTCAGGAGGTGATAAGGGATTCTTCCGAGCGGGGCACCTTCCCTTCCGCCCCACCCCCCTCAGCCTCTTTGGCTTCTCCCTTTGATGTGGCTCCGCCGCCGGCGGCACAGGGGCCGCCAGGACGGACCTTCGGGAAGCGGCGCCCCGGCACCGACAACCGCTCGGCTCTCATTAAAGCTCCGCCGCTTAATCCTCTCCGAGGTTTCTACGGCCGGGCCCGAGGGCGGCGGCGGGGAAGCCCAGAGCGCCACCTGCGTGACAAAGAGGCCAAAAATCACTGTGACGCAAGTTCCCACTTCACTTCTTCCTCACTTGCCTCCCGGTTCCCTTGATAGCACCTTCCAGTGTTGGCGGATTATTCCGGGATGGACGCGGTTGACGGGTTGTGCTAAATGGATTACAACTTTGGCTTCGTTTTGGAGGACGGTGCGAAAACAAGCGATTAGCTTCCAGACGTGAGAGCAGCTGGAGTTCTACTTTAGTTTTGAGGGAGTCGAGTTTATAGTTCACGTTCTTTATTTTGAAAGATTCCGGCCCGCGTTTACGGAGCCCGTCGAGAAAATAGCGGCCTTGGCTTCTTTGTCACTCAGCAGTAACGCAGAATGTCGGAAGGAGGCCAAATAAATCCCCGCGAGGGTGGAACTAAGATAGACGTCGCCCGACGCTGGTGAGTTAACTTGAGGTTTAAATCAACTCGCCTTGTGTCGGAGACATATCGGCGTTCGAGTGGGGGGGGGGGGGGGGGGGGATCTCAGGGAGATAAAGACTCTGGTGGGTGGGGGGAGGTGTGCAGGGCTGCACTTTTTTTTTTTTTTCCAGCTACTAAACTGCTGTGTGAATCTCTCTCAGCTTGGGAGGGGGAGGACGGCGAGGGGGGGTGGTTTGGGTGGAGAGGCCGGCGCATAGCGCTTTGTTCGGCTCCCCCCAGCTTATCCCAATCTGGAGAAATTCAGCAAATGTGGGAGATAGATTGGCGCTCCCCACAGGCCCGCTGAAATAACCCGCACTCCCTGATCCACTCTCGGATAGACTCGGTGGGGAAGGGAGGGGGGCGGGTTGATGCTGTCACGCATGTTGAGTTCCTCTCTCTAGCAAGACCGGGCTCCTCTGTTTATTCACTAATTAGGTGCTTGGACCTGAAACAATCCAGGTCATTAGGTAAAATCCAAAAAGTGGGTGGGACGACTTATTGCGCAAACCCGTGCAAAAGAAAAAAGATCCTAAACTACCATCTCGAAGTGAAACATTACAAGCATCTGTACGTGTTGGAAAACAGCGACGGCGTTCCGTATAATTTGAGCGCCAGATGAGTGACAGCTGGGATGAGTCGGTCGGGAAGGCGGCGCACAAACCTGATATTAACTCCAAACGTTTACCTCCAAAGTTAATCACAGCTCTGCGTTAAGGCCGTGGATTTGAGGCCCCTTCCACAGCCTTGCTTTTCATCTATTTTGAAACTTTTGGGGGGTGGATTATGGGATATCCCTCTCACAGCGCCATCTTGCTTCAAGTTCAACACCAGTCGAGTGCTCAGTGAGTCCAAGACTTGTTTTTGTGGCGCTGCTAGTTAAAATTTTGTCTGTAGTTTGAACGCAATTGTAGTTTTGTTACACTTTTAGTGGAGTCGCCTTGTGGTTTCAGAGTGGTTGTCGTTTTAAGTCCAAAGTTTAGTTCTCCTACCTCGCGCAGTTCCAGCATAGTAATTTGGTGCGGTGGAAGCGCAGCCGTGGGGCCCGATTCACGGCAGGCGTGCCTCGGCGGTGAGCTCAGGCGTCCCGAGCGAGGTGGCATCATAAAACGTGTCGGCGTCAAGCTTCATATGTTCCACATTAGCTCCCTCCGCCCCGCGCAATCCGTCAGAGGCTCTTTGTGCGCTCGCCGAGAGCGTAAACCCGGCCGCGGGCTGACTTGACGACGACAGACTGCCATTGGAAATTGTTTATGAAAACCTGACTGAGATTTACGAGCGGTTACTCGGTTCACTGAGTCTCCTCTCTGGGGAAAATAAGGAGATTAACACTGTGCTTACATACAGGAAAGGAAAAATATATACACTTATTTAAAATGTATTGCGCAATCAAAAGCGAATAAATGTTTGAAAAATAACATTTCAAAATGTATGATAAAGGTTAGGGTTAGGTCATAAATTTTCAACAAAGTTGACAATGCAAACTTTTATTTTGTGATTCTTTTTCATACCACTAGAGGGAGCCGGTGTACAATTTGCGGTAATTTATCAGTCACCGATAGAGACGAAAACTTTTCAGTTTCTTTGTATCGGAGTGATTTATAGACAAAGCAGGAACTTTTGGAATGTAAAAGATGTGCTTTGGCGCGATAAAGGTTGGGAAACGTTTAAAAGAAATTGCATGCAAAAAAGAGAACGCGAGGTAACGACGGCAAAGAAAAATAAAAAGTGATGGTTTAGGTTTGATCCTCCTATTCTTTTGACAGCATTCAAGTGTCCAATAAAAGACGAGGCACTTAGAAGCCCACTTATATTTCGGTGTGTGGAAATTAATGAGCCTCGACAAAGTTTGCCTTTAATTGCCTTTTCGTTAAAACCCGCTTGTAATCGGGTCTTAATGAGAAAAATGAGAGAAGAACAAAAAAAAAAAAACACACAAAGTGACATCAGGGTCATTAGGAGGAAACGTTTGGATGATGATGAAAAGTCTGGATCAAAACCATGTTTTCAGCGTTTGGCCTTAAGCTAGCCCCCCCCTCCCCCTCCCCTTGGCTGTATCTGTGGCCTCAAATGGCCTTCCTTTAGAATATCCAGAAGAGCAGCAGCAGTTAAGCCCTGAAGTAAACACCGAGGAGTCCCCACAGGAAGCTGTGGAGATGGATGGCAGGATGGATCCAGAAGACCCCACCCCCACCCCCCCACCAGCACTTTGCCCCCTCCTGCAGTGTGTACATCCCCCCCGGTGACACATGGCTGTTTGCCTCACTAATGGACGTTTGCGCTGGCGTGAAAGAGGCAGCCGGCCGGCTCTGTTTAGACAGAGCTCGGCTTACGTAAACTCGGGAGCGCGACTCAAATAAACCACACGGGCCGCAGGCGGAGCACGCGTGGAGGGAGGAACACAGGATTCTGGGTAATGCGGTCCACTTAAGTTTGGGGAATTTGTTATGCTCTCAAATTGGCGTTGCAGGCCAGAGCATCAGGTTTTAAAAATTACTGTCCCAAAACTTTTGTCCGTGTGGGCTCTGTTTGCAGCAGTGATGTGGTCAACCGACCTGATCGCCCCCCCCCCCACCTTCGTTCTTATAAAGCGCCGCTTGTTGAGCCGTCGGCCATCTGCCATGGCGCCGCCGCACGTACCCCGCCAGATGTTTCCCCCCACCGACAAAATAAAAAATGTACCCACAACTTGTATATATTAAAAAAGCAAACATACGGATGACATCAGAGCCTCGCCGCGTGAAGGTATGCAGATGTTGACGCTCGCTTTGCCTCGGGGCGCTGCGGCTTGGCAACGTTCAAGTCACACGTGTGCGCCTGTGAATGAAGTCGCACGCGTGCGCGAGTGTGTGTTTAATGCCGAGGTGGAATGTCATTGCTTGTTGTTGCTGTTGAACTCCTTCCAAGTTTGACAAGCCCGGTGATTCGTAGGCTCGTCGCAGCTTGTCCGACAGTTCGCACATGCGCGCCAGCACACGTTTAACACGGCGGTGTGGCGTGTAAGTTATACCCTTGTGTGTGTGTGCGTGTGTGTGTGTGTATCAACTAATTTGTCTTGTAGGTGACGAAAAAATTACTTATTAAAAAGTGAAATGTACCCACATTTGGTTTTTTAAATCAGGACTAACGAAGCTTCGTGAAGCATTTTTGTGCAGCTTTGCTAGTTTGGTGTTATAGCGCCACCTGTTGCTGTGGCGTCCATTTAGCGTCTGTGCTTTTTGTTTTTTTTTGTCAGCCGCACCTCAGTTCTTCCCGGCCTTCCACCCGCCGGTGCCCATCGACGACAGACACGCGCAGGGTCGCTACATCTACGAGCCGTCGCCCGTGCCGCCTCTCCACGTGTAAGTAGCGACACGCCACACCACTCAATCACCTCACATTTTTTACGGTTTTAAAAATGCCCCCTCAAAGTATTTGAAAAGCCCTGAGAAAGAACTGAACATTCTGCCTGGTCAGTCTTGAGTATTTAAGTCCCCCCCCCCCACCTTACACTCACCTTTAATCACACATTTCCACTCCCTTGCTGCAACAAGGCGTCATTTGTATTCGCCGTGTCGGCTCGCCTCGCCTCGTCGTCCTTGCGGCGTTTGTTGGGACACGGAGGAAGCGATCAGCGCGCGACGAGGACAAATTGGACAGGGCAGCTACTTGGGCCGCATTATGTTTGATATTCCTCATCATTATCAGCCCCCGCCCTTTCCTCGTCCTCTTCCTCCTCCACCTTCTCTTCACGCCGTCATATCTCCCCCTCGCCGCCGTGCCGCTAAGCGTAATGAATTTTTGATGCGCCCTCCTCCGCCGGCCCATCGCACCTCTTGGGGGGAGCTGATTGATGCCCTGTGTCAGCGCAAACAAAATGGCAAATATAATTTAGCATTTAGCTTATGCGGAGATAATGGGGCCAACACGTGGCGGCAAACACGGCCGCGCGCCAACAAACAGGCTGGCTGGCTTGTTATCCGTCAGGGGGAGAAGGATGGCGAGCGGGAATTGAATTAAGGAAGGGGCAAGTTATCTGCCGCCGCGACCGCTCGGCTCGCACAAAGTCTTGGACGCTATAAACTCGTCTAAACTTGTTTTTGGTCGTCTGTACGGCGCTCCACTATTCCCAATCAACCCAATCAAATCCCAAATTTCCGCTTGAAGCGGCGATGCATTCTGGGATGCGTCCCGTGGCCCGAGGACAGACTCCCGGAGAAATATGGCATTGTTTGAAACAAGTTCTCCTCGGTGAGAGGAATTCATCGTTATTAGCGCCGTGCCAACTGTGGCTAAGTACACGGGCGCTATTATTGCAGTACTTCCCCATGCAGCCTCTCATTATGGGCTGTAATTACACTTGGGTCGGACCCCGCGGCGCTTCCATCAATCCAGCCCGGCGTCCCCCACTTTTTTTTTTTTATGCCAGGCGTGCGAGTCCGCCGCAAACAACCTGCCGCGCTTGTTTCCTCATCCGCCGTCTGAACGCGGCAACGCAATCGCATCCTATTAGCGTGACGGCCTAATTGAAACATGTTTATTTATGGCCGCTGCTTTGGGACGAGGCGCGGCCGTTAGCGGCGCGGGCTTACGGGCTCCGGCGTTATGAGGCGGGCGGAATTGAATTAAAAGCTCATAAAATGAAATATGCTCCGTATTAGCTGTTTGACACTTAATTTGCCTTCAAATGAGCGGAGGAAATCACAAATTAACTGTCCTTTGTTTTTCAGCTCCCTTTCTTACCTCTCTGCCACGATTAGGCGAGGGGGAGCGCAATTACAGACACAGGCTAATCGTTTACTTTATGAATTTCTGAAGGGGGAGGTAACAATATGCCATTGAATATTAAAGCCCACGGCTTGGAAAGGGTGATGCTGGATGGGGCTCGACTTGAAATCCTTAGAGTTCATTAATAGACATCTCCAGAGACGTAAATAAAATCGTGATTTACAAGGGTAAAGTTTAAGAAACTTGCATTTGCAAGTCTTTTTTTTTCCCAAAAGATTAAAAAGTACTGTATTTGACTGGGAGTATTGTTATATTGTCTGTCGACATGTGTTGCTCCACTGTTTGTATTCATATCGCTGTCGCTTCAAGGCTTATAATGCTGCAAGGTTGAATAGTTAGCTGCTCTATGGAGTTTCGCATTGTTTGCTAGCATAAAGCTAAACAGACTTTCTTCAAGATATGTGGTTTTCTTTATTTCATTCTCTTGCCATCATCCAAAAAGTTGAAGTGAGCTGAAGCGTATCACTTTCACGTCAAACTGTTGCTCCAGTCAAGTGGACCGTAACAACTTACGCGCCTTTTCCAACAAGCTTCCTTCTAAAATCAACACGTTCACAGCTGAAGAGCACACCCATCCGTGGGGGTCTCGCCGTCGCTTTTGTGCCGGGGGCGAGGGGTTCTCCAGCCCGGGGCGCCGCTTTTATCGCCCGACCTCGGACAGCACGGCCAAGCTTTGGCGCCGTTACCTAGCGACCGGTCGCAACAATCGCAAGTATTCGCGCGGAGTCAATGATCGGCATTGGTGCTCAATGGTGGGGGGACCCCAGGCCCCTTGTTGTGAGGATAGCACTAACAAAAGCTTCTTATTGACTGAGCTGCCTTTTGACTCTGTGTGGATTTAGGAGATGATTACTCCAAATGAGTCAATTAAAGCAGCGGCTCTCAAAGTAGGGCTCCTCTCCAAGCCATCAAAACCATCTTGTGATATAACAAATTGGGCCCTGGACCCCAAAAAGTCCAGAATGAAAAGGCCTTGCAAGTCTAGTGCGCCGACAAAGAATTCTAACCACTGGGTACATTTTGAAGATTTATTTTCTCAAGACAAGTTTTGCTGCCGCTGGTGTCCGAAAAAGGAAGTTATTTTCTGCATGTCTGGATGGCGAGGGCAGGGCGTGTATTTTGGATTTCTTTCGAGAGTGTGTTTGTTCAGCTGCGCGAGGATTTCATGCACGCAGAGGCCGTAAAAGACAGGACCCAATTGTGTGCCATCAATACCATTTGCAATGTTATGACAAAGTCAGAAGCGCTAAAGCTAAGCTATGCTAACGCACTCGCATAATGTTGCTTTGAGACTGCCCGAGTGACAACACTGTTATCAAGAATCTCGGAATTAGCATCGACTCTACATTCCACCACAATGCATATTTTGCGCCAAGTTTTATTGCTAACTTTCACACACAATGCCCTCTGTTGTGTGTTGTGTTGTGTTTCTCAAGGATGTGGCCCTGTTTTGTTATTTACATAAACTGTTGTCAGAGCGCCCAATCTGCGCATGGAGGAGCGGCGCGGCGCTTAGCATAAAGAGCGCAGCCTTATCGCAAACCAGCTCCCCCTCCCGGCCCCCCATCCAGATGGGATGAAGCTGAGCGTGTGCACACTAACACACACATGCGCACACACACATGCATAGTGGAAGACAATAGGAAGACAAAAGGCCCTTGTGTAGTTTTGTTGTAAAAAGAAAATATGCGTGTTTTTCAAATATTTGCTTATGGTTGTCTTCTTCAGCAATTGATGGTCTGCATAGTTTTATTGCAGAGAAAAAGTTCAAAGTTACGGAGAAAGAAAAAAAAGTTGTAAGATTGGAATGTTCTGAGAATAAAGTATTACAAGCCGGAGAACGATTGCGTAATAAATCACAGCCATAATTAAGCACGCGTGTCCAATCATCTCCATCCACATAGGGGGCGCTGTCACACCAGCGCCGTCCGCTTCTTCATCTTCCTCTCCGTATGTCGCGGGTCACCTCTCGTACGTTGGCGCCTCCTTTTCGACTTTCCCACTTCCTGCGTTTGTGGTGATGATGGGGGTGGGAGGGGGGGGGACAGGCGGTCACGCAGTGGCTCTTCATGATTAATGGTGTTTATTCTTGACAGAAGCCTCCCTTTATTTATCTGCATTGCAGCCCGGCTGATACTATCAGTCACCTGAATGAAAAATATTCAGTCATACCAATTTTGCAGTATAATTGAGTAGAGTCACTTCCTTTCACTGTCCTCCTCCTCCCTCCCCCTCCTCCTCCTCTTCTTCTTCGTCCTCGCCGGCTCTCCGAGCTCTATCTGGCAGCCTTATCGTCGCCGCGGTAATTTTTCGCGCCGCGTTTGTTTGATATGGAGAGGCTGGCTTGAGCCGCATTTGACATAAAGCCTCTTCAATTTTCGAGCGGCGGGAAAAAAAAAATCCAGAAAGTTATGCAGCACTGTGTGAAAATGCAGCAGAGAAAGGAGATAAATAGACGGGGTAGATTCAAGCTGCTTTATTATATCAGCAAGTTTTTTTTTTTAAGTTTTTTTTTTTAGGACCTTAAATGGGCTGCTCCGTGCACTCCGCTGGGATGTTTTTGTTGTATTTGCAGATGGGAGTGGAGAGCCATAAGGCCAGAGCAGTGGTTAATACGTCTGCCTTGCAGGTCTGAGATTCTGGGTTTGAGTCTGGGCTGTGTAGGTTCATTTTCTTCCCACATTCCAAAAGCAGCCACGATCACTTTAATGAAGTCCAATTAAAGCTATTTGCAGACGAGAGTGGAGAGCCAAAAGGCCAAAGCAGTGGTTCATACGTCTGCCTCGCAGGTCTGAGATTCTGGGTTTGAGTCTGGGCTGTGTAGGTTTATTTTCTTCCCACATTCCAAAAGCAGCCACGTTCACGTTAATGAAATCTAAATAAAGCTAATTGACCTAAATTTTAATTTAACTTTAACAAAAGAGCTTGTGCTAACTTTCTAAATGACTCGTGTGATTTATTCTATTCTTAATCTGTAAATGTATCAAGTAACGTGTCATTTCAGTACATTAACAAAAGGCGAGGGGAGAGGGGGCTATATTCATCTCTTGTTTGTAGCATGTTAGCGGATTAGCGTTTCTTAGCAGCAGTGATTTGTCCCCAGCCATTCATGTTTGAGGTCTCCATTTGCGGCTCCCCCGTGGAGCACAAAGGAGGTGCGCGTCTGAGGGGACCTGATAACAGGCAGGTGTGTGTGTGCATGTGCGTGCGTGTGTCCTCTGTGTGGCCTTTTTTTTTTTTTTTCCATAAACCAATCACCTGCAACATGGGTCTTGCGACGCTTACAAACACAGCATCCAACAATACACACAAGGATCAATTTTCTCTGCTCTGTTTGAACATCTAAAGTTGAGATCCTTCTTTGCCTCTTCTTCTGGATTCTTAATTAAATGACATGTCTTGCAGTCCAGCTCAGCGCTGCCAGGCATGTTGTGGCACAAAGTGGTACTGCGCTCTAAATTCCGACTAGCCTATACGGTTGTGAAATCTATGGGAAAAAAAATTGGCGAACCTCTACGAAGCGTTCTTCTTGCCACAACACAAACGTGGACTTTGCATTAGTCTGATCGAGACGTCCAGACCCGACGAGTCCACTCCGGGGGCCACTTACTGCCAGCGAGCAAGGAGAGCCGGCCAAAGGAAGGCGGGCTGTCGTAAATCCGCTCTCTCAAGCAGCGGCGTTCTTTATCGCTTCCAAATTTCACTCCTTTTACACCAGCCAAAATGACTTTGCAGCGTATAAAAGCGTTTGTCTTATCAGATGTGACGTCCGTTCCTCCTGATAGCTGATCGCTTCATGGCAAAAAGACTGTCTTGTTTTTTAGAGTGAAATAATATAGTGGAGTGCATCTTAAAAAAAATTTCTTTAATTATTTTTATTTAAAATATAGACATCTCATCCATCATAATTCCTAATAGTGTTGTTTTTTTTATAAAGTACCACAATGTGAAATTTCAAGTGAACTGAATAGAACGTAATTATCATTGTAAATAATGATCACACTAATGAAACCAAAACATAATTGCTGTATAACCATAAATTGATTGAGTTTTCCCGCAGCCGTTTGCGTTTTTCTGCATAACGCCGCCCCGTCGCGTGGGCCTCGGATGCGAGCGCCATGATGAAATATGAAGGGGCGCCGCTTGACGTTTTATTAGTCCAACAAGATGGATGAAATGGCCGCCGCAAAGTAGGCCGGTCGGCCGGCCGCTCGCTGGCTTCTCCACTCGCGCCCGAGCTTGTTGGGCTTCTCCATCCTTCCGCACTAATGCCGCCAAGTGTATATTAAGAGCCAGTGATGGATTTCATGGCGGAAAAGCCAAGAGATTCTTTCCGTCTCGTACCTGATGCGTCGCCTTTGTTCCCTCGCTGCTTTTGCTATGATGCAGCTCGGATCAATCCGAAGGATTACGCGTCTCCGGCGGCGCGCGCGCTATTGTTTGTGACGACTTCAGGCCCGACCGCGCGGCCACTCGGTGATGCGGCGGATTGAAAGGGAGGGAGGGGGCGCTACCATGCGGGGTTGAGTCACGGAACCACGCCGATTTCCTTCGCCTGACACGCTTGTGTGTGGGGGTCAGGGGTTGGAGTTTGGAGGGGGAGCGGGGTCTTTAGCTGCAGGCGCTGGGTGAGCCCCCTGCGCGCAAAAGAAAAGATGGATGCGCTTCCTTCCTGTTTTTGTTGTGAAGCGGCCCGCTAGCCCGGGGCGAGCCGCAGGAAGTCAAAACACTGACAGCTAATTCCGCCGCCGCTTAGACTCTCACCTTGCCCTCACCTGTAAACACAACAATGCTACTCGCTAGTTTGCGGCCAAAAAAGTCAAGCTCTTCGGTCGAACCCAGGGGGGCGGACCGTCCTCACATTTCTGCAAGATAGAAAGACCATGTCAAAAAAAATATTTTACCCCTCCTGCACGCTTTAAAGTTTCCCTTAAAATAGTTGAGTGGTGTCAGGAAGGTCACTGGTGTAAAAAAAAAAAAAATGTGCCAAATAAATCATGCGAGTGACTCGCCGTGGTGCCCCCTGCAAGGACAACAGTGGAAATTCATCAAAGTGGAACCTTCCAAGCAGTGCTTGTAAAAAGATGTGGATTGTTCCCTGATTCGTTTGATAGTTCCGGGGTGGGTGGGAGGGGGTTGCGGGCATTTTGTGTAATTTCTCTTTCATGTTTCCTCAGTAGACTTGTTTTGTTCTTATCTCGTTGGCTGGAATGAGCTCTGATTGCAGCGTGTAAAAAAAAAAAAAAAAAACGGCAATGGGAAGTTCAAAACTAGAATGGAAATCTGTCAAAAGCCGACGATCCACATTTGGATCATACATACGCACTTCCTCTGAAAAAATGTAAAAATAGCAAAGATGGCAGTTAAAGTGTCCAATCGGGTTGGTGTTCTGAACTCGACGGGACCTTGAGGAGAAAGCCTGACCCCGCCCCCTTCCAGCTGAGGCCTTTGATGTTAGGGGGAGGGCGCGCCCCACCCATCGGGGTCGCATATTTGGTCTGGGTGCCCGGCAACTCCCAGCATCATCCTGGCCAGGGCCTCGGCACGTTTGGCTGCGGGAGAACGAAGGAAAAAAAAGTCCAATCAAAGCTGCGCCACTTGTAAATCAAGAACGTGTTACTGTGTTTCTTTGCGGTGCAGAGGTATTCCGGCGTGGCGCACTTCCTGTTGTTGCAGACCGCTGTGTCAACACCGGTCCGGTCTGGTCCAGCAGCCGCCACCGCCACAATGATACCTTCAGTGTCCGAATGAAGCCGTCAAGCAAACGACCCAAAAAAAGTGTCTGCGTTGACGCGACCTCGCTTTCCAAGCAAAAGACGAGTCTCGCTTGGACGCCGTGGAGGAAAAAAAAAAAAAGCCTCAAACATCTCCCGGTGGCATATTTATACCCTGGCACATCCAGTCGAGCAGGAGCGGGAATAAAACAACATCCTGTGGCCGCCCCGCGTGTTAACATGCCTCGTCGTAAAAGACGCCGCTTTGAGCCGCGGGGAAGGAAATGGATTCCACATGTGCGTTACTAACCCTTTCCTTGCATGCCGTCGGCGAGACATCATCGGGGGGGGGGCTTTGGGGGGGCCGCGTAAATCTTTGTGAAGGTGTGGGAAAAGTGACACGTTGGCTTCATCCACGATACCGGACAGTTCGGTCGGTTCACTCTCGCACGCAATATTGGACTTTGTAGGCGATGACTCTTCTGAGCTCATTAGTACGGCACTAATATTCATCGTTCTTTGCAGAGGATCAAGAATTCCCTGTATGACTGTTACATATTGTGTCTGTTTTTTTTAGCACTGCGATATTGATGCTATCTGATGTTAGCATTAAGCTTGTGGAATGAAATGATTAAAAAAAAAAAAACGGGATCAAAGTACAACTTTAGTGTTGATGTGTGTGAGACGTCATCACACACTCAAGCGCAGTGAAAGCCTTGAACGCACTCCAGCAGACCCTTTGGGCTAATTAAAGAAAGGCGCTGTTAGCAGTGAGCGTGTGTTCAAGTGTGTGTGTGCGCGACCTTTAATAATGTGTGCAGGGCTCATTATTGGCCCCGGGCCTGAGCTCTTTCATTAGCTGTGGAGCGGAGGGCCGACGGGGGGGATCAGGGGACGGGGCGGAGGTCGTAATTGGGCCGTTCCGCTCGCCCCCCTTCGAGGCTCAAGGTCACGGCGAGACAAACTCTTCGGCCACGTCTGGCCGCTCGCTCACTCACCCCTCCCTCGCTTCTTCTCGCTTCCTCCTGGGGTCTTTGGTCACAGCGTACGAGGGTCTGCTGGGAGGAGGAAGCGAAGAGGGGGAGATGCGGAGGGGCTAATTCGGTCTAATCTCTCAACCCGTTAATGTGCGACTGATATGTGGATTTCTCCTCGTCCTCGAGGGGGGGAGGCCTTTGTGATGAAGGCCGTCATTAGGAAGTTTCCTACCCCTCCTAGCCAATTACAAGAATGGAGACGGCAGAAACTTTTTGTCCGCTTTTATTGCACACATCAGAAAAGATGAAGAGAATAAGTTCCGTGGAAGTGCTCATTATTGGGCTGATCACATGTTTCAAAGTTGATGATGGATTTTGTTCCCTTCCCCGCAGGCCTCCAGCGCTGGCGGGCAGTCCGGCCTTCTCGGACATCTCCCTCATCCGCATCTCGCCGCAGCGCAACCCCTCGGTGGGGGCCGAGTCTCCCTTCCACCCGTCGCACTCGTATATCAACCCCTACATGGACTACCTGCGTTCCCTGCAGCCCCTGGCCAGCCCGTCCATCTCCGTGCTGTCAGCCACCAGAGGCCTCAGCCCCGCCGATGGTGAGAACTGAAAAAAAATGTGGTCGGGTAATCGCTGCCATTGATTAGTCAGCTTTGATCAGGACGCACCCGATTGCCGGGATCAGGCTATTTCCTGGCGGGTGAGAGGCAAGCAGATCCGTCTCTATTAGGACCCAGGGGCTTGCTCAGATGCTATCCGGCTGATGAGGGTCATGTGATGCGGGGGGGGGGGGGGGAGGGGGCTCAGGAGGCTAATCCTTTTGATCTGTGAGTCATGTCCAAGACCAGCAGGGTCACGTACTGTTCCACCACAGCAGGGGAGGGGAAGGCGGGATCTGTAATAGGTCTTTGATGAAAATATGTTTACATTTGATAGACGCCATATTTGAATGTGAACATTTTGAATTCATTATTTTGATTTGTTTGCATCCGTTTAAATTGTGCTTGTGCAAATGACACCACTTCATTAGGTACACCCTTTTTGGTTTTAGTTCTTGATGAGTCTCACTTTAATTTCCCCCCTCTATGCGCTTGATCTGTACACTAATTAGCTCTTTTAATCAGCGCTCTGGTTAATTAACTCATCTGTGGCAAGTCGCCTTCTTATTGGACACTTAAAAAGGAGCATTTGAGTGCTGATGAATGACTGAACGGTATCTAATGGAGCTTTAAAAGTGGGTGGGATCCTCCGTTCGCTCATTGTGTGTTCCATCAGCAGTAAAAGTGCCCAAGAACAAACACACACACACACACACGCACGCAAGCAAGATGCCCCCAGGATGGCACTAGGATGCCAGCGTTCCTTCTTTAGAGAGCCAAGCAAAGCTCTCCTTCTTCTCTTTCTCGGTGCAGCACGCACACATGCGTCCTTCTGAATGGGCCACATTACGGCTCAATGCAAATGCAAAGCTCGGGTGGAACCGCTCAGACAATCGACAAACTCCCCACTTCTAACAAGGATATAATACCCAGATCAAATTAATTTAGCTTCCCCCCCACCACCCCCACTTATGCTGCCAATCGCATGCAGGAAATCTCCTCATCGCGTCTTTTCTGGAGAGAGTGGCGGGGGGGGGGGAGTCTGTGGTTCTGAACACATTCCATCTTCGCATCCAAACCCGCCGTCTTCTTTCAGGGAATATTTGCATAAGGAAAAGCCACCAGCGCCAGATGTTTATTTTTAGGCAACCGTTGAAGGACTTACGGAACGCCATAACGAGGGGGAAGGACTCGGCGAATGAAGGCGAAGGCGGAATGAAGGCGGGATATCCAGCGCTGCTGCGTGCGGCCAAGGTTTAGGCCTTTTGTTTCGCCGCTTGCCTATCTGCGCGCGGCAGATAGCTAGCTACACGTGCCAACGAAAACACTCGACGTCAAAAAAAAGATCAACATCTCAAAACCGGGTCAGATGGGTCAGTTGGACCTGCTGCATGACCATATAAGAAAAAAATCGAAGGGTGCATTACAAAATGCTTTGCAAGTGTTTTCAATTTCAGTTTGACGCATTTTCAACAGGAACTTGTGTGTGTGCAGCCCCCCATGCAGGCCTGACGCCTTCCGAATACTACCACCAGATGGCGCTGCTGGCGGGCCACCGCAGCCCTTACTCGGCCGACCTGCTCCCGTCCGTGACCTCGGCCGGGGCGAGCGCCGCTGGCGCCCTGCACATGGAGTACCTGCAGGCCATGGACAGTAAGTGCAAAACCCAGACACCATCTGAAAATTCTTTTATATGATGAAATATCACTAAGATTTACAAAGGGCAGTCCCTTTTTCAATTTTTTTTTGAATGAAAAGCTAACGCTCGATGCTTAGCTAAATAAGAAGCGGGGCGAGGTCGGAGCCGCGCCTCGTCGTCTTGCCGACAAACTAATTAAAAGTCAACAAAGTTTGCGCGGCTATCGGGAAATTAATTGCTGTTAAGCGGCTATTGGAGTGTCCCGCCATTCATCACGGGGGAAATCCTTTCTTCTTTGTCACGTTTTAAGATTAATGGAGTGAAACAAAACAATTAGGGGCACGTTTAAGTGGCTGTGCGCTGCTCTTTACTTAAAAGCGGCTTGTGATCATCGGCGGCTAAAAATTCATCGGCAGCTAAAATACCGACAGAATGGACTCCATTAGGAGGCTTTCCGTGATAATCTGGACGAGGGTGACTTTTGGAGCGTAATTAGCGACAGTGTGAGCTCTGCTAAAGAAACAATGGGCCTGTTAGCTTCGTAGCGCTTTTCACAGGCTTGTGTCTCTGTTCCCACTGCCTAATTAGTGCCAAAATGCTCGGATAATAGCGTGATTGGATTCATTGCCCGATTTGTGGTCGATTAGAACCTACTTTCTTTCGTCATCACAAGTAAATGTTTGAATTCAGGTTTTCTAGCCAGTCGAAAATGTGAACACAAGCATTGTGCTAAAGCTAATTGTATCAAAAGCGCTACATTACAAAATATCAACAAGAAATAGTAATTAAAGAAAGCTTATGCTATTCATTCTGAAGATGTTTCAAGATGGTGAAGGAGACTTTTCCGCATGTTGGGCTGGGTTGGCGCCCGGGATAGAAAGGCCTCTCGGGACTGATGTTTATTAGCGCGCCGCTCAAATGATGAATCGGCCTCACGCCGGGACAGAGAGAGAGGGGCGTCCCGGCCCCCCGAAGCACAACTGTCCCTCTAATTTCCTCTTGATTTATGGACAGCCGGCCCGCTTATGCACCGCCTCATTAATTTCTGTGGCCGCGCATGGATTCCGACAGCGGACTGACAGAGCCTCCAAAAACTCAGGGATGCCAACGTCAACCGTGGCGGGAAGCGGACAAATAAAATCAAGACATTACATTCAGGGACCCCGAAGAATCGATGTGCGTGTTCTTGGAAATCTTTTTGGGAACCTCAAAAAATTAGCGCCAGACCCATATGGATTTTTCATGTTAGAAATTGAACAGGAAGTTGGCCATTTTGTTTTGAAGCAGCCTTTTGGGGCCACATTTATTTACCCAATTGGAAGCAGGTGTCCTCGATGGATGGACGATGCTCTCAAATGTGGGCGGAGTTTGATGATTAGTTTGAGGATTAGTTGTGGAAAGGGCTTCGTAATCGTAGACTTGGCAATACTTTCTCCATGTTTGTTTATGTAAAGGTAGTTGTTGCTTTGCTTAAACCCTTATGTACAAACCCGCCACAACAGTTTTGACACACACGCACACACACACACACGCTGATTAACATGTGAATGGAGCGTTCTGTAATCGTTGGATGTGTCAACTGAAGAGACGGAGCATTTACATTTGGGAGATGGATGGATTGTTGTGGGGGACGTAAATACGGGGGTGGCTGTGTGTGCGTGCGAGGGGGGGGGGGTGGCGGGTGATTTAGACTGCGTAAGCCGTTTTTGTTTGCCTTTTATGAAACAAGCCGAAATGTTTTATTTGCGAGTCTTGACTCACAAAGTCATTGTGTCACAGTGCCGCATCTCTTCATTGCCCCCCCCCTTCATTCCCTCCGCCCCCCTCCCACTGTTGTTCGCTGTCTTGTTTGTGACATCGCCGTGTGAAAAGACAACAAAAGTCATGTTTTAATCTCCACCCGTGGCTCTTTGTGCGTGTTCGCAGAGAATGGCGGCCGCCTTTTGCCGCCTTTTTTTTTACCCATTCAAACCATTTTTTTTTCTTGATTGCATCTGAATGAGGAGTCAAATTGGACCGGGAGACGTATTAGCATACACCGTCGGAGCATTCGGCCCGACATGAAAGACTTGTTTTCTTCGGCGTGAAATGCAAGCAGTGCATCAAGTGACAGCCGAGCACTCAGTCACGCCATCGCTTTTGTTGCGTGATTGACAAAGATGTCATCTGGAAAACTTTTGTAGTGCTCGAAATGAATTTCTTTTCCGGACTCGGAATGAGCTTTTGGGTCCTTCTTGCAGGTTCTCGCTTCTCGAGCCCCAGGCTGCCGTCGCGGCCCAGCAGGAAGCGACCGCTGCCCATCTCGCCGCTGTCGGAGCACAGCTTCGACCTGCAGACCATGATCCGCAACTCGCCCAACTCGCTGGTCACCATGCTCAACAACTCCCGCTCCAGCTCCTCCACCAGCGGATCCTACGGACACCTGTCGGCCGGAGCCATCAGGTAAACCCGTCAACAATCACTCTACGATGAGTAACATGACGGAAATGTCAAACGCTTCAATTCGGATTGATAGCCCAAAATGAACTATTATGGCCCCGGTATAGACCCCTGTGGGACGCCACACTCAATGTCATGGTCTCACTAGGCGGAGAACCTCGCTGTGTAAACTCGCTCTGTTGTGACATCACAGTGGGGCAGAAGTGCACGAGGGCTCGCTCACAGACACTTTTTCAGAAATGGACGACAAAAGATTTCCTCATGTCGGCGTCGAAGAGCGTTGAATGTTGTGGGTGACCATTCATTGTGACGGCTCGCTCTCTCAGCGGTTCATAAGTCTGCCGATCTTATTACGGGCGCGGAGGGAAATCGATGTGCTGAGACGCATTTGGGGGCCCGCGAGCTTGTCATATCAGTCACGGGCGCGCCGCCTCGGCCTATTTGGGTCCTGTCATCGGGATGGCGGTCCGAGTCGGCGGCGTGATTGATCAGGCTCCCTGCGCGGATCGCTGATCAATGGCCGTGGGTGGGGCCATGGATCTTTCCCCCGCTGCTCGCTATCTTCTTTTCCTCGGCCGCTCGTTCGTCCGCTGGGGTGACTGACACCAGCCGCCAGGGAGGTGGCGGCTCCAGCCGGCTGAGAAAGGCTCACCCACACGGAGTCTTGACACCGATACGCTTTGGACATTTTGATTTTGAGTTTAAAGCAAAACCGCCGTCAATACCACCAGGTAGAGCGACTAGAACGGAAGTACTGTATAAAAGTCACCTGACTGTTTTTTCCCCCCCACTGGATTCTAACTTTGCACTTGAAATCAACCTTCCTGTTTTTACAAGGCTTTGATGAACCAAGCTCAATTTCACACTTTTTATTTATCGTGCGAATCGTCGCCCGCTCCGAGCATGTCGCCGCCGCCACTAAAGCTTCGCCGCCGGGCCAGCTGGTTCCGGCATTAGCGCAACCTCGTCTTCTGTCAGATTGTCCTCGGGGTGCTGGTGGGTGGGGGTGGGGCTGAGCAGAAGAGGCACTCTGCCGAGTGAGCCATCGCTGGAATGATGCCACTTTGTTATTTCCGTTTACTTCTCATCTGAACAATTGTGACTTGGGGTTTGTGTGTGTGTCTGCTTGCGGCTAGCCCGGCGTTGAGCTTCGCCTACCCGCCCACGCCGGTGGCCCTGCATATGCACCAACAGCTGATGGGCCGCCAGCCAGGTTTGGCAGGTTCTGCCTTTGGCCACAGCCCGCCGCTCATCCACCCCACGCCGGCCTTCGCTACCCAGAGGCCAGTTTCTGGCTTCGCTGCGGCAGCCGCCGCCGGGCTGGCCGCTGCCGAGCGTTCGGCCATCTCGGGCGACTCTTCACAGGTGAGAGAAAGGGGCGGCTCTGCCAACTTGACAAATGGGAAATTTGTTTTCAACCACATTGCAGTCTTTATAAAAGGAAGAATATGACACCTGATTGCCACCATTTCTTGATGTCATAAGAAGCAATGTAATGCTAAATAACAGCCACGGAAGAAATGAAACTTCTCTATCTGTACTTGTACTCAAGTACAGCGTGCAAGTACCACCTCTGGCCATTCATCACATCACGGCAGTAATAGATACCATAGCCGCTGCCGCACGCCAGCCACGCCTCGCAAACGCCAGCCGTAGCGTCCGTCCTCCCGGGAGTTACGCCGCCCGACAGCGAGGGGCTTGTTAGCATCGCAGCTCGCCGCTCACTCCATTAATCACAAGAGAAGGGGGGGGCGAATATTGACACGGATGGATGGATCCAAAGGGGTTTTACTTTGCTTCACCTGGCGCCGACTGTATGTGCGGGCCCACGCTTGAAGCGCCTATTCCGTCTTGACTCGCCGTTGTGTCAAATGTACCAGACAAAACGAGGACATCCTGTTTTTCGTGTGCAGGCGAAACCCACCAGCGAGTCGGCGGTGAGCAGCACGGGCGACCCGATGCACCACAAGCGTTCCAAGATGAAGCCGGAGGAGGAGATGCCCAGCCCGGGCGCGCTCAGCATGCAGGTACTTAGGGAAAAAGCATGTCGTCCATGTTATTATACAAAAGTAGTTCCCACACACACACACACACGCTCCCATGCTGAAAAAAAGCCGTAAAAATCGAAGTCTGCCTCTCAAGGCCAAATTCTCTGGGCCAGCGCCCAGTGGTGACTCGAATCGCCGATGCCAAGCCAGACATGATATGGAGCTTTCAAAATTGGAACTTCAAGATCTGTTTCTAGCATCGGAGCACATTAAAAATATCCCCGCGTTTAATGTCAGGCTGCCATTTTTCGGCCAGTCAATTTGTCCGGCAGCTTGACTGAACCGACGCGCTTGTGTGGCAGGATCACCCCGACGGCATGACGCTGGTCAAGGAGGAGGGCGACAAGGACGACGGCAAACAAGAGCCCGAGGTGGTCTACGAGACCAACTGCCACTGGGAGAACTGCTGCCGCGAATTCGATACGCAGGAGCAGCTCGTGCAGGTAAAAGTCCAAAAAATGGACACACGTATCAAAAATTGAAGGTATGATGTGTTGTAATGGAAAATAAACGATATTAATTGGGGGAGGGGGACCAATCACTTGTCAGTGATGCTTCTTAGGAGCCATCAAGTGTGTCTGTGAAGCTTCTTTGTGAGGTCACAGTGCTCAGCCAACAAAATCATCTCCTGTCAGACACCAAGTTGGAGGAGGGCGAGCGGGAAGAAGATGAGGATAGAAAGATCCGGCGCTCTGCGCGCTTGTCTCGTCTGCGTCTTGACACGGCAATCGTGGTGGTAACCTCTATCTATAATTGATATCCTCACCTGCCGAGCGCCCGCCTTTGAAGGGCGAGGCTCAAACGCTTGAGGAGCTTGACAACTTCTTGCGCATCTCGCAGCCGGCGGGGGGGAGAGGGAGGGGAAAAGAAGGAGATCCCCTCGCAGCAGGTGGCCGCAACGTATGAGCTATTCTCGCTTTCTCATTCTGAACAAAATCCATTTTTCTCTTAATTCTTTTTGCTAGTTGAATTCTCATTTGCCACGCAAATGTCATTAAAAGCCAACCCCCGACAAGAACACGCTCTTTTCCGCGTTGTGCCCCCCCCCCCCTCCTCGGTAATAGGATAAGTACAGTATTTGGACCACAGTGGGTCCCCCTCACAAGGCTGCTGGAGGGTTTGAGAGGGGAGGGGGGGAGTCGGCTTGATGGGGCGGACGGGGGGGGGTTTCCATATAAGCAAACAATAGAGGCCCCCTTCCCCACCTACACATTTGTCTTCTGAAATAGCTTTAGGGGGGAACTAAGAGAAAAAAAAGATGGCCGCTTGTAGACCTCCATCCAACAATATCCATTTGGATCGGGACCAAGTTCCTATTTGCTCTGAGGATGGCGTTGAAACGTGGCCGCGCTTTTGCGCTTGGCCTCATTTTGCCAATTAAGCCTTCACACCACCCTCGTCGCGCTCCACCTTGTTCAAAAGCTCTCGGCGCATATTTTGCAAGCCTCAAACATGCCAAACGCAGGCGGCGCGGCGCCGTGCGGCGCGGCGCTACTTTATCGGCGGTGCCGATAAGATAAACGTGGGATCTGTGCAATTTAGCTCACTTATCGGGCCGCGCCAGTCAGCACAAGCGAGGCGGGTGTCACTTTTACTTTGCGCTCTTTATTTCATTGATTCCATTTGTGGCACTCGCCTGCTCAATTGGACTCCCCTCTTGATTTCAGGGGGTGGGGGGGACCCCCAACATCCCCCCACTCTCATTTTCACTTTCATTTTCCCTCCCTGTCGTTTTCCCCCCCAGAGGGACGACTTTTTCAAGATAAGGCCTGGTGGCTTCTTTAATGTCGAGCTTCAAGTAGTCCCCCCCCCCTCCTTCCCCGCTCTCGCATAATGCCCTCGTATGGCCTTCCTACGCCATCTTGTATTGTTACTCAGTCCATGACAAAATTTGTGCCATCAACAATCACGAACGCAGTCTTAAGATTGTTGATTGCTTGCACTTGGTCCAATTTGGCCTTGGTGGTCCGCATATGTGTGTCACCTCCATAGGTGGCGCTGGTGAGGGCTTGTTTGCATCACCAATGTTGAAGGCACATCAACGTCAAGTATCCGAGTAAAAATGCCATTACGCCACGCCCCCCCCCCTCGTCTTCTAACTGCAGGCGCAGGCCTTTAATTGGTAAAATGCAGATTTTTTTTTTTCGATGGAGAGAAGGATTAGGCCGCTTATCGGCGTGGAGTATCTTGCCGCGAGATGAAAAGAGTGCGCTGAATTACACATGCCAACTGCGCCCCCCCCCCTGCAACTGCCCCCCCGTCCCCACACCGCCTCCCCTCTTTCGTCTTTTGCCTCGCCTCCCCGCGCTTTTACAACAAAGCGCTTTGCCGAGTGACATCACAAAAGAGCGTCTGATTTATTAGGCGGCCGTTTGATAAAAGCTAAACGACGTTGCGGGTCCCGAGGCTTGTGGGGGAATTGCCGTGTAAACATTCTCATGCATGAGGGGCCGCGTACCACCGAGACTCGAGTGAGAACGCGAGACCCGGCTGCAATTTGTACCTAGCACTATTTCTTCCATCAAGCTATTTTATTTCCCCGGCTGGTTTACGGCCAGCCCGTCCCAAGTGGGAGCTGATCACGTCAGTCACGTGACGGACAGCAAACTTTATGTGCACAAACGTGTGTAGAATAAAAGTAGTGCTCTGGCACCCTGGTGTCCGAACACAACTCATATTAATCGCGGAGGATAAAGAATATATGAGTTTTGTTATTTTGTGTTGCTGCATTGAGTTCAAATAGTATGAGTACTTTGTTTTATCAGTTAGCGTTAGCGTCAACAATGCTAATTTTGTTTGCTTATTTGCCTGTTAGCGTTCGGTTAGCAGTCATTGTGCCATTGTAACGGTAATTGTCCAAAACCTTAAGAGGAGAGTCAATTACTCCTCTTGCTCCCTTTGTGACTGCCGGGAAAGACGAGACTGAGAAAACAGCGACTGCGTGTGCACACGCAAGCGCAGCGCCCTCCCCGTCAGCCACTACCCCCTCTTAAATCCATCTTGGTGGCGTTTTTACAGTTGCGGTCCGATAAGCTGGCAGCAGGAAGATGAATAAGCGCCGCGCCGCCGCTATCAGCACCTGTTTGTCGATGCTCAGCATGGAGATTATTGATCCAATAAGAATTGCCATTAGCTTTCCCCTCTCGCTGTCAGCCGGCCGACTCATGCATCACATCCGTCAAGCGCCTCCTTCATTTGTACAAACACGGGCGCCGGCGTGGATCTGTCCGCCACGCCGACGCGCCGTCCGTCCATCGCTCTCGGGAGGATATCGAGCGGCCGCCCGACACAACGATCGCTCGCCGCGGGGATTCCCTCGCAAAGTGGCGGCTCCAGGGCCTCCGACCGAGGAGATCAATCTCAGGAGGCGAGGGGAGGGGAGGGGGGAACTTCACTTACGCTCATCGACCACACAATCATTTTCTTGTTTTGTCACTTTAAAATTAAACAAGTGCCACGTGAGAGTAATGGAGGGCCACTTTCCAATGAGCGCAGTTGTTCGAGCAGACGTTGCCAAAGTCGGATGCTTGCTGGGTCAGACTCGGGCCGAGGGGGCGGGACAAAGATGCCATTGTCAAGTAGGGGGTCGAGGCCTGCCCGGTCAGGATGTGACCCTGACAACTCCAAGAAAGCACTTGATATATTTTTTTCTTCAGACTTTTAAGAGCTTCCATTGTCTGCAGTCCCTTCAAGACCATTTGGATTATCTGCTGAGGTCAATGCGGGGTGTAAATTGTGTCCAATCGGGGCACATTGCTGACTTCACCCTAAAGGGGCTCACTCATAAAACGCTCTTTCAAAAGCCGATTGACCCTTTAAAAAACCTGAAAACCCAATTCTGCCAGGGTCAATCAAGTCTTGGACTGAAACGTGTTCTCGTGTGTTTGCAGCACATCAACAACGACCACATCCACGGCGAGAAGAAGGAGTTTGTGTGTCGCTGGGAGGACTGCTCCAGGGAGCAGAAGCCCTTCAAGGCCCAGTACATGCTGGTGGTCCACATGCGGCGGCACACCGGCGAGAAGCCTCACAAGTGCACGGTAACGCTCGACCGAGCATCCGCCCGATTCGACTCCTCGTGATTACATGAAACAAAAAAATGTGTGACGGATGCTGTCTGGATTCCAGTTCGAGGGCTGCGCCAAGGCTTATTCCCGTCTGGAGAATCTCAAGACCCACTTGCGCTCGCACACGGGCGAGAAGCCGTACGTGTGCGAGCACGAAGGCTGCAACAAGGCCTTCTCCAACGCCTCGGACCGAGCCAAGCATCAGAACCGTACGCATTCAAACGAGGTATGCGCTTGACCTCATCCTACCGGTGCCAACCACGATAAAAGTGCATCTGAGTAAGTTGTATTCTGGTTGTTGTCAGAAACCGTACGTGTGTAAGATCCCCGGCTGCACCAAGCGCTACACGGACCCCAGCTCCCTACGCAAACACGTGAAGACGGTACACGGTCCTGAGGCGCACGTCACCAAGAAGCAGCGCGGGGACTACCCGCGGCCCCCCGCGCAGCCCCGCGAGCCGGGCGCCAACGGCCACGGACAGCTGGGCCTGGGCGGCTACACAGACCAAAGGGAGTTCAGCAACCACGTTACCTCCAAGCAGGACGACTGTCTGCAGGTCAAGTCCATCAAGACAGAGAAGCCCATGGTGAGACTCTAGCTCAGAATGGGCTTTGGTTTACACTTGGTTTCCGTGGAACTCCCCTTAGTGTCCCCCCCCCTTGGTGCAGTTTACTTAGACACTTTGTTGTTTGCTAGCTACACTGGACTTAGCCGTCGCGCGTAATGTAGCCTCGCAAACCGTCACCGCCTTTATCAGGTCGTTCTCCGCAACTGTACCTGGGGGGAACCTTGTTTACGAAGCCATCAGCACTGCAAACTTCTTCTAACAAGTGCATGTTCTCTTCTATCCAATGCTTGGGCATTGCGCTTGTTGTCTTCTAAGGACAGTGGGTAATCAGGTGAGATGGGCATGAAGCATGCATTTTCTCCTTATTCCTGCATGTACTCCAGATTCCTCCCGCATGTCCGATTCATTGAAGACACTTCAATTGTTCAATTGTGTGAATATGAGTGTGAATAGTTGTTTGCCTATGCGTGTCTTGCGATTGATTGGCTGGCGACCAGTCCAGGGTGTAACTTACCGATCTTGTAAAATCCGCTTGGCCCAAGTGCACAAAACTTAACATGAAATATTAAAGGGGACTGTGAAAGTTGCCAGGTGGAACACCGAGTCTTTTCAAGTGAAGTAATCCATGTCTTTGGCCATGAAAGCCATGGAACCCCCATTTGAGATGTTGTGCGACTAAGTAAGACTGTGGTGTGTCCTCCTAGACGTCTCAGCCAAGCCCTGGCGGTCAGTCTACATGCAGCAGTGACCAGTCCCCCGTCAGCATCTATTCCAGCGGTGGAGTCCAGCTTACTGTGAGCGCCGGACGCTCGCTAGGGGAAGAGCTGGACGAAGAGGAAGAGGAAGAGGCAGAGGTGGGCCATCGGGGCGGGCCGGCACCCGTCATGGACTCTACCGTCTCTACGGCAACAGTGGCCGCGCTGACCCTGCGGGCGAGGCGTGGTGTAGGACGCCCTTTGCGCTGGATGGAGCACCTGAAGATGGAGAGGCTGAAGCAGGTGAACGGAGCAACGCCCGGCCCGGGGCCCCTGGCTCCCACGCCGCCCCCCAAGGGGTCCATGCTTGCGGGCATCCAGGGGAAGGGTGAGTCCTCATGGCTTTTTCTCAAATACTGATGATAAGCACATGTTGATGCTAAAGGAAACAGATTTGAGTTTAGTCCATTGCCATGTGTCTGCCTCCTCAGGATGCTGTCTGGGCAAGCAGTGGACGTCAGCCGCTCCTCAACCCCCTGCTCTCCCCGAGCTGGGCGGCACGACCGAGTTAACGGTGCTCAACTTGCTGCGGGACCGGCGCGACAGCAGCGGGAGTGCCGCGAGCTCGGCCTACCTGAGCAGCAGCCGGCGCTCCTCGGGCATCTCGCCGTGCTTCTCCAGCCGCCGTTCCAGCCAGGCGTCCCAAAGTGATGGTGCGGCAGCCGCCTCCCGCCACCGCCGCCGCCACAATCTCAGCTCCACCGACTCGTACGACCCCATCTCCACCGACGCCTCCCGCCGTTCCAGCGAGGCTAGCCACTATGGAAGCGGGGCAATGGGAAGCGCCGGCGCACTTTCAGGTGGTGTTTGTGGCGGTGCGGGAGGGAGTGCGGACCTCGGGGGCTTCAGGGGGATGCTCACTTTAACCCCAGCGCAGCACTACCACCTGAAGGCCAAGTACGCTGCCGCAACCGGCGGCCCTCCCCCCACGCCACTACCTAACTTGGAGCGCATGAGCCTTAAAGCCCGCATGGCCATGATGGACGAAGGCGGGGCCAACCAGCCGTTGCCGCCCCTCGTAGGGCCGCACCGCTGCTCCGAGACCACCAACGGCTTGGGTGCGCATTCGGGCTACAGGAGGAGGGTCTTCTACCCCGGTGAGGGACCCGCGGCAGGCAACCGGAGGGCCAGCGACCCGGTGCGGACACAACCTTCCGACGTTTGCGCTCTCCCTCCCGTGCAGCGCTTCAACAGCCTGAGCAACCTCCACCCTCTTCCACCTCTCTCCCATCACCAGCAGCAGCCACATCCCCTCGACATGCGCAACCTGAACCTGCAGAATTACACCCGCTCCGAGGGGAACTTGCAGAGGGGCTCGCAGCACCCAACGTACTCCTCGAGCATCGCCGAGCACGTCGCTTTGGAAGCTCTGGCAATGGAGGGCGACGGGGAGGTGTACTCTTTACTCGGAGATGAAGATATACTTCCAGATGACATGGTGCAGTATCTCCGCTCCCAAGTCCAGGCAGACGGTGGACCATACGTGCACATTGAGGACCAAATCGTCTCTGAGAGCTCGCAACACTCGATGGAGAGCACGGAGGTGATGAACTTCCAGGCCAACGACTGCCTCCAGCAGCAGCAGCAGCAGATGGTCCAGAGGAGGAGCCCCAGCTTGCTTCCCATCCAGTGGAATGAAGTGAGCTCCGGTAGCGCCGAGCGCTCTCCACAGAGGGATCGCCACTGCTCGAGGTGGTCCGGCGGGCAGGCCTCGTCGGAGCCTTTCGGCAGGTTTGGAAACATGGTGGTGCAGCAGAACGCGCCGCCGGCTTTCCAAAACGGTTGCTCCCAGGCCAACCAGACGCAAGGCGCTGCGCTAGTGAAGCTGGAGACATCCCCCAACATGTGTATGGAGACCAGAGGAGTCGCACCCAATGGCTTGGCCAGGCCTCACTTCCCCAAGGCCACTGATGGACCTCTAATGCACCAAGCTTCCAGAACGCAGAACCACTTCCAGCAGAACATCAACACCAGGGTCTCTTGCCACCCCTTGACTCGGGCCTCCATAAACAATCTCCAAAGCTTCTCCCACGATAAAGTACATCATCCCAATCAGCAAGGCCCACGCCCGCCTGTCAACACTTACTGGAACTCGATGAGGAACCATCTCAACCCCAGAAGCTGCACTGAAGTCCCGCAACTGCAGAATTGCGGGAACCTCTGTTCCCTGAAACTAGAGGCTCCAGAACATGGATACCTCCAGCAAGGCTATGGTGATCCCACTACCTACCAGCAAACTGATCTCAAGTCAGCCCCATTCCCCATCGTGGAAGACCACTACTTGCTGGACTCCGGCAGCGGTCCGGGCGACTCCGTCTCCCTGCTGTCTCCTGCGTCCGACCAAGTGACCAGCACGGTGGAAGGCGGGGCCATCGACGGCGGGACGTTGGCCGGGGGGACCCTGGACGACGCCGTCGCTCTGGACTTTGGCGTTATGATGGAGGACGGCTTCGACCAAGGCAGCCTGGTGTCGGGCCCGTTGAGCCCCTCTGTTTTGCAAGGTCTGTCCAGGACGTCGTCGCGGCTGACCACCCCTCGGGCGTCGGCCACCTTCCCGGCCTCCGTGGCCCCCGGCGTCAACAACATGGCCATCGGCGACATGAGCTCCCTCCTCAGCAGCCTCGCAGAGGAGAGCAAGTTCCTCGCCATCATGCAGTAAACCCCGCTCTTCTCCTCTTTCTCCTCTCGGGAAAATAAATGGTGTATGTGAAGGGAAAACATGGAATGAAAATGATGTATAAAATAATAATATTCCTCTTTTCAGGAATGAAGGCTGTTTTTCAAGCCCTTCTTTTTTGACAATGTTCACTTCAAACAGTATTCTTGTGTATTGTCACTGTTTTTGCTGTACACATTGTTGGGAAGAAAACAACAATATAGGAAACTGAATAACAACGTATGTACATACGAACATGTATGTAGTCACAAATATTTGGTCATTTCACATCACACTTTTGTCAAATTTAAGGAATTAAAATTTAGTAGTATTCAGATAAAATATCTCAACAATGTTTGTTTGTAATGATCCCAAATTGATTCTGAAATGGCCGCTTCCAACAAAAATGTTCTTTTCAGGCTCGGCTTATTGAGACATTTTTGGGGCGTCTACTCATGAGTTGTACCAAATTTGAAGATGCTCGGCAAAACTGGCTTTGGAGGATAAAATTTTCAAGTGTTTGTTTGCTGGTTGCATCATGTTTTGACAAATTCAGGAAGAGTTCCTGATGGGGAAAAGGTTTCCCAGACAAGATATCCTGTCAGTGTTTCTAGCCAGTGATGTTTTTAAGAGAAAGTACTGTGCCAAAAAAAAAAAGGAAGGAAGGAAAAAGAAAACTCGGCTAAAACAATCAAGTGTTATGGTTGAATTTGTCTGGTGCGGTACACCAGTGTATATAGTCGAACAGTGTTTTTATATTCTCCTTTTTCAGGTGCTTACTCACATATGTACTTTTGTCTTACTGGACGCTGACGCTGGTCCAACAGCACATGACCTTTTTTTTTTTTTTTGATCCTGTACAGTGATGTTTGATTATTTTTTTATGATTTTGTCTTCTCCAAAGCTCTTAAATTCCGAATGTGTACCGCCGTCAAGTATTGCCGAGACGTCGTCGCCAGTGTTAGTCTTATATTGTTGCTTTGCCTTTTTTTTTTATTTTTTCATTTTCAATTTGTTCGTGTCCGTAATAACAAAAGTAGTTCAGCATAAAAGCATTGAGGTACAATTTTTTTTTCTGGTACGTTTTTATCGCAGGGCATTGTTTTTTTCTTTTGTTTTATTGAATAATGGGGAAAAAATGAACTATTTCCTTTCAAATAAGGAAAATTGCATTGAGGTATGTGCCTTATACGTTTCAGTAAAGAGAAGAAACACTGCCAATCTTACATTGTGAATAATGAAGAACAAAAAAAAACTAAACGTGAAAAAAATGAGCATTTATATGAAAAGAAATGTTGAGTTATGGAAAAAGTCCAGATTTGTCAAATGCATTCTCATTTCATTTTGTTTCCACAATTTACTGTGCTTTTTTTTTTTTTTAAATCTCTATATATGAGCATACATATCTATAAAAAAAAAGTGTCCATACGTTACGCTTTGTGTAGGAAAAAAGGAAAAAGGGGAATGAACATCCTGGGGGCCAGCAGGGGCGTCTGGGCCCTGTGCTGGAGGGGGTTGGGCCTCCCTCATCGGCTCAGCTGGCCAGAGGGGCCGCGCGCTCGCTCGCTCAGTTCTTTTATAACTTGACTCCAAATGTTTGTATGGTTTTAATAAAAATGGAAATTATATTTGACTTGGTGTTTTTCTTTCTTTCTAGATTTGTAAGTGATCCTCACTCACTGACCATCTTTATAAGCAGTAAAACCTATTGCAGTTAAATTCCATACAAATAATTATTTTCATTTAATTATAAGTGAATCCTTAACACTAAAATATTTCATTTATTTTATCGATGTATTTATTTATTGTGTGGGTGAATAATTACAGACTCTACCACACTATTTATTCAATAAATAGTGAATATCAATATATGAATTTACTGTTAGAAGCACATTTTTGAATAATTAAATTATACTGTTCGAATAAAAATACAATCTGGTGATATTGTCAGTCATTTTTTAAATAATGATGTTAATCCAGGATCTACGGTTTAATTTGGTCATTTTACTCTAATGAATTTAAGACATGTAATTATAGTCGTATATTTTTAAATATGTATAATACCGATATATACAATCACCTAACTTAAAAAATAAAAGCATAAAGTCCATGTACGAGAATTCGTTGTCAAGTCAAGGCGTGAAATTGCGCAGCACCGGATTTAATCGTATGAAGTGTCTTTAGCGCATCCTGGTGGAGAAAGTGCGGAACTTTCCGTGTGTGCAATAGCAGTGCGCCGCCTCTACGCCAGGAGGCGCTTGTTGTCATCTTGCTGTCTAGTGGCGAAGAGGAAGAAGAGGTCCTTCGGTTGAGGAAAATGGCCGACGTCGAGATGGAAATCGCGTCGAGAAGAATGAATAATTTCAACGAGCACGTGTAAGTCTTTTTTTTAGCACTATGCTTTCATATTTAGAAGTTTTTATGAGATGGGACTATTTTACTGATTAAAAACGGAGTGATCCGGCCGGTCAAACAGCGGAACGCCAGTCGTGTTGTTTGGGGAACACTACTGCCAAGATTTGCTAATATTCTTAGCTTAGCTGGGCTAGCACGAAGTTTGGCTAAACGTCAAGCAGACGTTGATAGAAATCCCCCCGATGTTGTATTTACGCCTCCACGGTGTTTGTGTGGATTGCGCAACATGAGATTAAATGTCCTATTTGAATTGTCAAAATGTAATCGTGTCGCGAAAACCCGCGGTGTAACCTAACTTTGCTAAAGTGCCTTAGCATTTCAGAGCTAATGCTGGATTTGAAAACCGGCAAGTTGAATATGTTCGCAAACAACAGCACCAGAACCTCTGGAACCTTTGCATATATTTTTAGTTGCTGCATTAAATTATTTTCATCATTAGCTATTCTGTTAAATTAGTCGTCTCGTCTAGATAACCGCTGTTCCCTCTTGAGCTTCTCATGGTGTCGGTGTGCAGGGCAATAACCTTTCTTTTGAGTCAACAAAGGCTGATTTTGTGTGTATTCGTTTTAGTAATGAAAGAATATGAAAATAGTGCAGGATCACTCGCTTGATTTTAAGCAGTGTGGAGTATGTTGTGGTGAAGAAAGCAAGCCTTCTTTTGGTTGCCAGTGGTTACGTGTGTTTGTTTGCGTGAAGGATTATTTATCACTCGGCAGATAATCCTTCTTGATTTAGTATAAATCTTGCTCTACTAGCTGTTTTGAATCAAAAGCCATACCTTAGGCTGTTTTTCGTCAATAATATTTAAAAAGTTCATTTTAATGAATAATGTGATGAATTCATGTTGCAACCTTTTTTATTCTCATTTTGATGAACAGGAAACAAGAAATGGAAAGTCACGAGAGAAGTGGCAATGAGGACAGTGGAGACGTTTCAGAGGAAGAGGAGGAAGAAGAGGTAGCTACCCCTGGTGGTGTGACGTCGTGGTTGTCGTCAACGCCTTACATGCCCCCCTTTTTTTTAAAGGAAGTATGGTGCACCCCGATAAACGGGGGCCTTTGTTTCAGACCCAGGTGAAAAACTTTCGTGCTGCTTTTTAAGGAGTGGCAGCACATACAAACAGCATCCAACAATACTCACACTTACCTCTGCTCTTAATGACACTACCTGGCATATTATGGCACAATTTGGTACTTTGCTGAAGGCGCGCAAATCTGAATTCATAACTGCCCTTATACTGTAAAATCCAGTCAAAAACGATCTCATGTAAGAGAGAGTGGCCTAGAGATTTTTGTTGTTCTTCTTCTCTCTCCCAGGAGGAGGCGGAGACCAACGGCGAGAAACCTGAGGAAACCGTCAAGCAGCACGGTAGCAGTGGCGGCGGCGGCAGCGGAAAACACAAGCGAAAAAAACACAAGCATCGTGGAAAACACAAGAAACACAAGCACGCCTCGGAGGAGGACAAAGAGAAGAAGCGCAAGCATCGCCACAAACACAGGAAACACAAGCGCAACAAGGAGGGAGCCTCCCCCACCCCCGCCGCCGTCATTATGGCCTCGTCGGGACACAAGAAAGGTGAAAGCTCCGCCTCGTCGGGCAACCCTGGCCTGGACGACCGGGCGTTGCTGGAAGACCTAGAGAAGCAGAGGGCCATGATCAAAGCTGAGCTGGACAGTCAGCTGATGGAGGGTAAAGTCCAGTCGGGCATGGGCCTCATCCTGCAGGGTTACAACTCGGGTTCGGAAGAGGACGGTGGAGAGGCCCGCGTCCGAAACGGGGAGCAGCGCCAGAGGGCCGCCGCGGGGAAAGTCAACTCCCCCCGCGCAGGGGGCACCGCTAAATCCAGACGGGACTCCACTGATGGCAGCAGGACCACCTCCAAGCGCCACAGCCCCGGCAAGTCGACGGAGCGGCCCGCCAAGGATTCCAGGCAGGACAAGGTGAGCAAAAGCGGCAAGGACGCTAGCCTCAAGGACAGAGGACGTGCCAGGAGTGCCTCCAAGGAGAGGAAACATTCAGACGCCACCGAGAGGGCCAAGGAGAGGAGCGGGAAGTCCCCCTCGGAGCAGAAAAGTGCCCGCGCCGACAAACAACGCCCTTCACCGCACCGGGATGAGCGGCACGCGCAGGAAAAGGGGCGGCCGCGATCCCGCTCGCCCGGACGCGAGCGGCCCGCTCGCCTCGACGCCGAACGGGACAAGAGACCCACCAAGTCGCCGTCCAAGGATGCGTCGTCCGGCAAGGAGAACCGCTCGCCGCACCGACGGCCGCAGCGCAGCCCTGTCAGGAAGCGCAGCGTCTCGCCTCGCGCCAGAGACGCACGCCATGCCTCGGCCGGCGCAGCTGACCGCACCAGACCCAGATCGCCGCTACCGCCGCCGCCCCCCAGGAGGGGGCGCTCGCCGGACCTCCGCAGGAGAGAAGCAGACAGGCAGGATTCGCCACTCAGGTGCGTGAGCAATTTGCCTTCACATTTGGACTGTCGCCCTTAAGTGTCTGCCTCCGATGATGTACGCAGGAAACGACTTAGAGCGGAACCCGGGTCAGGTCGAGACCGCTCGCGAGACAAGAGTCCCCCGGTGTCCTCACGGCGCCGAGTGAGCCGCTCGCCACTCAGGCGGCGCTCCCCGTCGCCGCGACGACGCTCTCGCTCGTCACCTCGCAGACGCAGCCGTTCTCCGCTGGTACATAGGTGAGGAAGACGATGATAGAGGAGTTGCTACCTTCAATGAGTTGTTGTCTCTTCCTTAAAAAAAATTCTGTCTCTGTACTGATCCCCAGATCCGGTGAACGAGACCGATACGGGAGGCTCCGGCAGTACCGGCGCTCCATGTCGCGCGATCGCGACAGGAGACGACGACGCAGCAGAGACGAGGACAAGTTCAAAGGAAGCCTCTCGGAGGGTCAGAAGGTCGACCAGGAGTCCTCAGAAGAAGACATGTGAGTCTTGGCGGCAGTTGTCACGCACGCTTAAAAAAATCTCACCATGCGAAGCACCAAAGACAGCTCCTCTGAGTTCTTTTTCCTTCTCAACGTTCCGTTGCTTGAATCTCCATACCAAATTTGCAGGCTGGATGACTTTGACAGCGAGGAGGTGGATGAGGAGGCCTTGATCGAACAGCGCCGGCAGCAGCGGATGGCCATCGTACAGGTCTGCAAAAATTACATCTCGGTCGCCGCGACTCGAGCCGGCCGCTTTCAAGTGTGTCGTCCTCGCCGCGCGTCAGAAATACAAGGCGGCCGGCGATGACTCCAACATGATGTCGGAGCCCAACAGCCCGCAGAGCAGCACACGCAGCCGCTCGCCGTCGCCCGACGACATCCTGGAGCGCGTGGCCGCAGACGTCAAGGAGTACGAGCGTGAGAACCTCAACACCTTCGAGGCTAGCATCAAGGCCAAGCACAACCTCATCGCCCAGGAGAAAGACGGTGAGCCTCCCTCTGCCGATATCTCGGCCGCACGTCCTCGCTCACCTCTCTCCCTCTCGTCTTCTCTCTGGTGGTCTCCAGGGGCCAACCCCAAGAAGCCGTCGGCACCGGATATGTTCACCGAGTCGGACGACATGTTTGCTGCAGACTTTGATGTAAGCCAAGTGCAAGCTTCTTGCTGCGTTGTTAAGTTCACAAGATTTCCTGACTCGCTAACTTCGAAATGCAAGTCTGAGTAGAAGCAGGAGACAAATTTCATGCAAACCAGAAAGATCTCCTTGCCATTGCCGTTCTAATAGCTTTCTTCCACACTTGACTCGAGCAGAGTTGTAAGTGCACTGTGTTCAAGTCGTCAATGTGTGCGTGCACAGAGTGCCCGGATGAGAGCCTGCGGAGTTGGCAAGGACTTCAAGGAGAACCCCAACCTGAGGGACAACTGGACCGACGCTGAGGGCTACTACAGTAAGTGCCTTCAGCGGCCGCCACCTTCCCATCCGCACTGCTCTCACTAACGCTCGGCTTCCCCGTAGGGGTCAACATCGGCGAGACGCTGGACAAGCGCTACGACGTCTACGGCTACACGGGCCAAGGCGTGTTCAGCAATGTGATCCGGGCCAGGGACACGGCCAGGGCCGGTCAGGAGGTGGCCGTCAAGATCATCCGCAACAACGAGCTCATGTATGGCTCTGCAGCGCTTAGCACATTCGAGTCGGCCTACCCGAAGGTCTCGTTGTTCATTTTGGGGTGTTGCCTTTGCTGGCGTCAGGCAGAAGACGGGCTTGAAGGAGCTGGAATTCCTCAAGAAGCTCAACGACGCCGACCCTGACGACAAGTTCCACTGCCTGCGCCTCTTCAGGCACTTCTACCACAAGCAGCATCTGTGTTTGGTCTTTGAGCCGCTCAGGTGAGGAGCCCCCCTGAGCTTGCCCCCCCCACCTGCATCTCACACTTTTGTCGTCTGCACTTGCCAGCATGAACCTGCGCGAGGTGCTGAAGAAGTACGGCAAGGACGTGGGGCTGCACATCAAGGCCGTGCGCTCGTACAGTCAGCAGCTCTTCTTGGCCTTGAAGCTGCTCAAGAGATGCAACATCCTGCACGCCGACATCAAGCCTGACAACATCCTGGTAGGCGTCGTACCTATTTGGCACCAAAATGAGACTTTTCCCCCAACATGATGATGATGATGATGATGATGATGATGATGATGATGCTTTTTGTGTGTGCGCCTTTTGCCCCCAGGTGAACGAGTCCAAGACCATCTTGAAACTCTGCGACTTCGGCTCGGCCTCCCACGTAGCCGACAACGACATCACGCCTTACCTGGTCAGCAGGTTCTACCGAGCGCCGGAGATCAGTGAGTCGCCTTCCGTTTTCCTTCCTTTTCTTTTCAAGAAAAAGCACAACTAAACAAAGCGGTGGTTCATCTCCCCCAAGTCATCGGCAAGCCATATGACTACGGCATCGACATGTGGTCGGTGGGCTGCACGCTCTACGAGCTCTACACGGGCAAGATCCTCTTCCCGGGCTCCTCCAACAACCACATGATCAAACTGGCCATGGACGTCAAGGGCAAAATGCCCAACAAGGTAGGATGTGCGCACGCAGGCATCACCTTCATCATCCTCATCATCAACACCGCTTGTCCCTCAGATGATCCGCAAAGGGTTGTTCAAAGACCAGCACTTTGACCAGAACCTCAACTTCCTCTACATCGAAGTGGACAAAGTCACGGAAAGGGTGAGCTCAGTTTTGCCAGCAAGCAAGCTCCGGTCCAGCAAAAAGAACACGGAACTCGCTTAACATTGTCGTGACGTTTGCGGTCACAGGAGAAGGTGACGGTGATGAGCACCATCAACCCCACCAAAGACCTGCTGGGCGACATGATCGGCGGCCAGCGCCTGCCCGAGGAGCAGCGCAAGAAGGTGATGCAGCTGAAGGACCTACTGGACGCCACTCTCATGCTGGACCCTGCCAAGCGCATCAGCATCAACCAGGCCCTGCAGCACCCCTTCATCCAGGAGAAGATTTGACCAAACATCGGCTGGGCCTACCTTCCTTCCTTCCATCAAATTTGTGTCGTTTACTGTAAATACCACACGTCACATTTTTTTCTTTTTTTAAACGGCCCGGTCATTGTAAACTTCCACAGTGACGCTTTAAATTAAATAACATCAAATCAGTGTAAATAGTGGACGTCGATGTGCATGCCCGTGTACAAATGGCAAGTTTGGAAGAATCTGTTTTTGTTGTTGCTCTTTTCTTTCTTTTTTTAAAGCACTGTGGTGTGCTTGAGGCTCCTCAAGTGCCTCCTGCCGTGACAGCCGACCACTTTGCCTCTCCTCGTCCTCGTGTACATAGACATCGTCATCGTCATTCTTTCCTTCCCCCATTCACAAATTGATGGTTTGGTGACGGTCCAATCTTGTGAGTACAATGAAGACTTCAGTAGTTGCTGTTCAGAGAGCACCTTCAAGATACTTTTTAGTAATAAAAAATATTTCCTATTATCAAATTTTGCTTCTCTTCATTAAAAAAACATTGAGTATTATGACCTGCTGGTAGTCGTCTGAGATTCAAGTGCGGAAACGGCCAGCTGCTAACCCTGAAGTTAAAAATAAGTCAACTAAAAATGAGTCATTGTGTCTTCCTTGTCATTACAGGCAGAGGGAACAAATCCTGGTCCAAAAAGTGAAAAGCCTGACACCGTTTGCAGCAAGCATCAAAGACTTCAAATGAGCGAAACAGATTTGCTTATAAAACACAAAAACTTACATTTCAGTTGAACAATTTATTGGACAGAAAATCATTTGCAGTCAATGCTTGTTGCGGGACTAATTTAGTTGCAAATAAACACTGGCAACAGGGTGCGCAAGCTTAGGTGTGATATTGGGCCCCAAACCACCTTTATCCTGACGAATAAGTTTAAAAAAAAAAACAGTACCATTGACAAAACTTTTTTATTAAACTCCTTGCTAGTTATAATGATGCGCCGTCTTATTTTAACACAAATAACCTCAAGTTCCGCCACAGCCTGAATATAGCGCATGGGTGCCCTCTGCGGGTGATATATTGTACTGCACCCATCCCACTTTATGTGGATGACGTCTTTTGACCACAACTTTTAAACCCAATGACTTAAACACTCAGAACCAACGTCGACTACCCATGTTCAGCATGCAACGGGTTTTGCATAAAACATACATACAAATTTTGAGTGGTATTTTTTTTTTGATTGAAATCATTGTATTTAAAAAAAAAATTTGTCAAATCTTTTGTTTCACAATAATTTTACTTACTAGTTTTGACTTTACTAAATAGTTTCACATCTTTCATCTAAACATGACCAAGAAGACGCAACAATTGGGATTTTTTTTTTCCCTCCACTCTACTTTTTTCCAAATGGGCGTTATCTCTGACTCGCAATGACTTTCATAGTCCGACTCTGGTTTCACTCCCTCCTCAATCACGCCACGTTTGACTTGATCCTCTGGGCCGAGCTTCGCCACATCGCCTGTTCCCAACTAAGACCAAAGAAGAAGAAGAAAAACAAGTACAGACAAAAAGTTGTCTGTCTTCCATCTCCGTGGTGACGTGTCGACGCGTCTCGGCATGCGGGAGTGAGCGGCATGGCTTCGGCCGTGTTCGAGGGCACGTCGCTGGTCAACATGTTCGTGCGCGACTGCTGGGTGAACGGCGTCCGACGGCTGCTCATCAGCCCGCGGGGCGACCAGGAGGACTTCTTCGAGATCCGCACCGAGTGGTCGGACAGGAACGTGCTCTACTTGCACCGCAGCTATTCGGACTTGGGGCGACTCTTTCGGCGCCTCAACGACTCGTTCCCCGAGGACAGCGGGGACCTGTCAGCCTCGCCTCTCACCCAAGGTTGGTCAGGGTCGGGGTCACAGTCAGGGGGAGCCTCATTCGTGCAAACCCAAATTGGATTTAATTTTTAAATAATCCGTATTTTCCATCACTTTATCATAATTTTTTTACCAAGTATCACATTTCAATGAAGTTCTCCATTATTCACATTATTTCCCCTTTAGAAGGTCCATTTCCAAAGTGAGACTACACAATTGTAATAGATTGCAATAAATCACTATCAGACAGAATAACAGTATACAACTAACTAAAAATGTGCTACATGCACATTTTCCATCCCTGCGGTGAGGGCATAATTTTCATTTACCGCATAATGATGCACGTCCATAAAAGGAAACAAACGTCAGTCAACTCATTTTTTCAGTCACTTTGACATGTTTGCACGGGTCAATAATGTGCAAAGTCCACTTATGGATGTCACATCAACAGCCTGAGGCCTGAATGAGAGCAGAGTCTAATGTTTATTTCTCCATTTTTAGGACCAGAAAGCAATAAGCTCTGCGTTTTGGACGTTTTATTTATCAGTGGAAAGAGCCCCAAGCTGACTTTAGTCGCAGTCAGTATTGACACTTAAGGCGGTGGGTGAACATGTGATGGAGGTTTTTGGTGTCAAGCATACACAAAAGCTGCTGCTATTTTAGTCTGTTTAATGTCTTGGGTAACATTATATTGGCTTGAGGTCAGAGGTCAGTGTCTATTAATGCACTGGTAGTGTGCGTGACGCTAACTAGTGAGAAAATTTAATCAGCGGGGCAAAAACAGTCACAGTCATACCTACGAAATAATACCTGACTTGATTAATTATTGAGATAATCGGCAGGAGACTTGATTCTAAAAATATTGAATGATTGCAATCCTCGATTCTACAATGTTTGAATAGCTGCAGCCCTTTTTCTCTTAAATACGGCTAAGCGACATCTTGCTGTCTTTGTTTTTGACCTTCTAGCTCAAGATCTCCGCTTGACTTTCTATTTATGTTGTTTTTCCGTCAAGTCATCATTTCTGGGGTTTAAAAAAAGTAACAAGCCTATTTATGTGCAGTAAAGGTATTTGTATTTGGATAATCCCACCATTGCCCGTTTGACTGCAGTGTTATCTGTGGCGTGGACAGACAAATATTTGTCAAAACATCCCTGCAGCTGCGCCTGGAATGTTTTGACTTCCTGCTGCTGCGCGGAAATAGCGGACAAGTTGTCGACAGGACGGGGAAGAGTATTCTGTTGTCATATCGGGGGTGCTCGGCTTTCCACTTATTCCAAAGAGAATCCCGGTCCCGGATCTTCTCTGTTTTCCTCTGTCTATTCCGCGTCCAGGCAACAAGGAAGGCGTCGCTCGTTCTGATGTCATGATGAGAGCGAGCCAGACGAACGCGCTTCCTATATTTAGCCCGGTGGCTACATAGCTTCCATGTTTTCACGTGGACAGGAAGCGATTACTCACAGAGTTTGAGTAGAAGGCCGCAGTTTGAGGAGGGCATGGATCGATACCCCCCCCCATGTCGCAGCATATCGACTTAAAATACATTTCATTTGGCTGAAAAGCAAAGCGTGGAGAGTCTCTGTTGCTTTGTGTCACTATTCAACGGACCAATCCATCCCCCCAGAATGAAAATAAACTTTTAGCTTTTATCTTTGGGAACCAGAAACAGCTGCTCTCACAAGATAATTCTTGCGATGCAAAATACTAACCACTTCCCTAGATGATTACACAAACTTAATCTCGCTCTTAATCGATTGTTGAAGGGCTACGGTGGCCCGGAAGTCAGCGCAGGAAACCAGAGATCATTTAGCCAAGATAACAGGCCCTGCGAGTCTTGGCGGAATGTCAGTGTTGATTGAGCGGCCCCAAAAGTTTAGCCGAGTCAAAAGTGATGCGCTCTTAGTCAGTCCTTCCACACAACGGGAATGATGACATCATCCTAAAATGACGGCCACTCATGGGAGCCGCCCGAGCGCGTGTTGCCAAATAGACTGACATCACGCTTCCTCTTCACAAGTTGTAAAATGGCCGCACACGTCATGTTGTTTTACTCAGACTTGCATTTTTTGGACACCTTGGGAGAGTTTTGAAAGTTAGTTCATCCCAAAGATGTTTGCATGGGCTTCCATCTCCTCCATTTTGTCCTGGCAGGCCTGGTGAAAATCAAAGAAGCAAACGACATTGAGGAGAAGCTCAACGAGGTGGAAAGGCTGCTGAAGAACGCCATCAACATGCCGTGCAAGGTGGGACAACCGTCGGCGGCTGCGACACTTTTGACGATTTTCCGCTCACTCCATGGCGCTTGCGTAGTATTCCAGATCGGAAGTGATGCTGACTTTCTTTGAGCGCTCGCCGCTGGACCAAGTGCTCCGAAACGATAAAGTGCACAGAATCCAGCCCTGCTTCCAGAGTCCGGTCAACATATCGGGTAATCCCCCCTCCCGCCCCCTCGAGTGCTGTTCTGCATCTCTGATTGGATATAAACATTCTTTTTTGGACTTTTCAGAGATCATGCGCTCAAATGGCTTCTGTCTAGCCAATACGGAAACCATCGTGTTTGATCATAAGCTGCCAGACGACAAGGAGAGGCCGTCTTCCACAGACTCTGCAGAGCACACGTGAGTGAAACGAAATTATTTTAACAGCAGCCATGTCTTGGAATTCAGGGCTGTGCAACACGTTTAGCCGGACAAGATAACAATACTCAACGGCATATTCAACAAGACATATATTGGAGACACTTAAGTATGTAGTAATAGCAGTACAGTAATCCCTCATTTATCGCGGATAATTGGTTCCAAAAACCACCCGTGATAAGTGAAATCCGCGAAGTACGGTCACCAACAAGAAGTACTGGGCAGGCTAACGAGTTAGCGGAAAGATGCTAATTCGCGATCATGCTAACACGCGAAAACGGACTTCTAAAGGAATGTAAACGAACGTTTGGAGCAATACTACATTGTCCTAAAGGCTAGACACGTTTCCTCAATTTAGAAGTTTTATTTTGACTTTTAAATATTTTTTTTAATTTGGAAAAAAAATCCGCAATGTAGTGAAGCCGCGATAAACGAAACGCAAAGTAGCGTGGGATCACTGTAGTCTTGTCTGCTAGTGCCTGCATGACTGTGTACATTTCTATACCGCCCCCAGTGGCCAAGGCCGGCACATGACGCGCAAACTTTATTTTTTTAGGCGTTCTATGGAATTTTCTCGTCACCCTATTACTTTTGAAAAATAAAATACAATAAGATAGAGTGCTATTTTTCTTCTAAAAATGCAAACACTTTTTTTTTACTTTTGCTAATGTATAGAAAATATTGAATCTGTTCTTTTTAAGGATAGCGCAACATCTATTGTATCTATGTATAGAGCTTTCTCTCTTTATGTCTCCATCGATTCTTTTTTCACATATCTTTGGCATGCCAATGTAAACATTTCCAAATGCACACTTCTTTCTGAACAAAAAAATTGTTATACCCCCCTCCGCCCTATGAAATTTGAGTCATTGCGGCTGCTCCTTGCAATGTAAAGTCAAGGCCCTCCTTCTCCACCACTTCATTGAAACAGGAAGTTTGCCTGTGCACCTTTTCCTTCCCCGGGGTTTGCATGGAAAGCAAAGAAAGGAGCACATTCCTTGCTGTGGTTCACACCAAACGTTCCACATAACTCTACTGATGCATTCCTTGCTTCTTGCGCCAGGTATGACGACGGACTCGAGTTCTTGCCCATGCAGGCAGACGCGTGCAATGAGGAAACAGAGGCGTACGTTACCAACCTGTCCTACTACCACCTGGTCCCGTTTGAGACTGACATCTTGGAATGAGGAGCTGGCTTCTTTGATGGCCTCTCCCAAGAAACTGCTCAACCATTGAAGGATGGAAAAAACACCAGCGAGATGGCACCAGTGGGACTTTTCAAGTCGGCCATCTTGGAGGACGTCTTGGCAAAATGAAACACACTACCTTGAAGTCAAAGTCAACACCTACTCTGGAGTTCCCGTGGGATTACAATAAGTCGTTAGGAAGCGCTTTCTGCCATCTTTGTTTTTTGTGCTATTTTAGTGCACCTAATGCGACCCCTCAAAGAGGATTTGCCTCGTGGACTTTGAGTCTTTGACGGCTAAAGCGATGGATTATTTCTTATGGAAGTGTTGAAAAAAAAAAAGTTCTCGGTGTGCCACCTGGAGCCCTTCGTGGTCCCTTCAACATTTCATGTTATGCAGCTAAATTTGCACACTTGTTTGACAGCAGTCCTGTTGCAAGAATTATTCAGTCGTGACTTCCAACCATCTGTTTTCAATAATGCTTGTTCAGTAGGGCTGCAGATGAGCTGAAGCCAGCTGACTTTGGGGGAGAGGCGGGGTACACCCTGAACCGACTGCCAAACGACCATTCTCACATATATTGGCAGTTTAGTCTTAACATGAGGCCAGACTACTTGGAGATAACCCACCCAAGGAAGGCCAGGGCTGGGATTCAAACCCTGCACAGCAGAACATGTGAGGCTGATGTGCAAACCACTAGTCCACTGCACTAATGACTTCAAGTCCAATTGTATTTCAAGTCAGATTGTAATGTTGGGAGGAGAGATTGAGTGTTGGGGTCACGTGATGCTCTGAATCACAATCAGAAAGGACGAGGGGCCGTGTGAGGTCAGTGGGTTTACTGAGGACCTGAACATGGCACTCCATTGTAGCAGGGGCACAAAACTGGCCTCGGATTTAAACTATTAAGCAAACAGCAGATTCATTTATTTTCTCTTGAATGGGTCCTCCCATTCGAGGGTGGCACTTTTGCTTTTCTTCAGTGTCTTCAATCAACAGACTGCAGACAAAATGGTAGATTGTAAACTTTTTTTGTTTGCGACTGAATCTGCTTTTGTCCCTTGAGAGGAGAAGACACATCATGAGAGCTCACGACAACTCACATCGAGTATTGTGCCCCCCTGCAAATTCCAAGGCATTCAAGCCTCACAAAGTTGGCACACGAGGCCTCAGCATGGCTCTGTTTAGTAACACAGTCATGATCGCCATTCAGCCAGTGAGAAAGTACAGCTCGTTCTCACTGAGGAAGTTTTGGTGGTTTTGCGCTTTGCCCTTGTGAAATACATTGCTTAAAAGTTAAGACAGTTGGAATAACCCTTCATATTCTGCTGCATAGCATACTATATGAAATACTGGTACAGTAAATCAATTCTATGGTGACAAGCGTAGCTGATAAATCTGAAATAATATGACAGCTTTATTATATTTTAATTTCTTAATGTGAATAAACAGGAGGAGTTTAATGAGGATTATAATGACAGGAATGTTTGTGAATTTTCTGTCAACTTACAGTATTAAAATGTATTTTTTCAAAGGTCTTCAAACCAATGTTTCTAATAAAATGACCAGTAACAAAGAACACTCTTTCTTATTATCTTCCAGCGCCCTCTTGTGGCTCAGAGTAGTCATGAATGATTCTCCCAGTTACCGTATTCAAAGATAATTCCACATTAACAAAAATAAATTACTTTATTTAAAATAATTGATGTAATAAAGGATATGTGACATCCAAAAATATTAATATGTAAAAAAGCTAGTATCCTACGTCGTCGCACGCATGCCTTTCCGTCGCTTAAGTCATCGGTTACGTCACTACGCGCATGCGCAGAACGTTCCCATTGAGTTGACGGCTTGCCGTTTCCTATCGAAGCAATGGCAGGAGTGAAAGCTTCCCTGTTTTATGGAGGTACGTTTGCTCGCTAAACTTTTTCTTTTTCCTTTTCAAGCTTTCACTTGTGTGACCCCGCAGTCTCGGTCTTGCTCTCGGTCAAAAAGCCTCTCTTGTTGAAAGTGTGGCGCGAAATGATGGTGATGCTAGCTCCTTTAGCCTGCCGGGGATGCTTCCTTCACTTACACTCGTGAGCTTTGCCGCCAGGATGGGCGAGCTGACGTTTTATTTGGGAACATTCTTTCCAGTATTGTTATTTGACCAATTTATCTTATTCCTGCCTGCAGTCATTGCTGCCTTAACGGGTTTGGAGGTGCTTGCCTTTGTGGAGGATTTGGACGACACGTAAGTGAATCATTTAAGGCTTGTGGCATATTTTTATGTGTGTGCTAATTAATAAATGTAATTAAAATCCCGTGTATACTGGATTTGAAACCGTACATTTTAATTAAAATAAGCGTTAACTTCTAAGTATAGTTTGTTTTCATTATATCCAATTTGACTAGTCTTTGATAATAGCAAGGTGTCTGCATTTCTATTTGGCAGATTTAAAGAGACCAGAGTCAATGACATCTGGCTGGTTGATGTAAGTTTGAGCTCACTCAAGCACACCCACATACACACACAATACAATACAATACCAACCCTATGCCAGGCCGGATGCCACCGACTCATCCCTGGCGGAAGTTGCAACATGCATGGTGGGAACAGGCGTCGGGGGCTGAATGGAGGGTTACATTGTGTTTGTGATCACGTCAATGACAAGCCATGCATGGAGGGCAAAGCCAGGGGGGCTTATGTTACAGTCGGACTCAGTTTTAGGCTTGCAGAGCAGATGGAAATGTGCCCAACCTGAGAAGTAGTCAAGTTTTCTGATGAAGTGATTCTAAAATCCACCATAAAAATATGCATAGCTGAAAAAATATGTGTCGGTACTCACAGTGACCTGATATTCCTCTGTCTAAAAAAATGCTTCTTGACAATTGCTTTTAAAACACCAGACAAAGCCTAAATGATGGAAGAACATCTTGTAACTCTTGGCTTTCAGTTCTACGCTCCTTGGTGCGGCTACTGCAAAAAACTGGAGCCGGTGTGGCACGATGTGGGCGCCGAGCTGAAACTATCCGGGTCGCCGGTCCGTGTCGGCAAGATGGACGCCACTGCTTACTCAGGTGAGTCTTTGTCATTTAGTGTATATAAATATTTTTATAAAGTAAATGTGAGCATCTTCGGATTTTTTGGTTCTTTTTTGGCAGGAATGGCGTCAGAGTTTGGCGTGCGCGGTTACCCCACCATAAAACTGTAAGTGTCTGCGATAATCGTGTCAATTATGCTTTTTATTTTGAATAATGGAAAAAGAGAATTAATGGACTAAAAAATTTGCAGGGACCCTGAGTCACCGCAGTGTGGCCTTTTTACATGGTGTTGGCACTGGCTGTGGCAATATTTTTCCTCATTCCTCCTTGAGCTTTTCAGTTATATTATTTTTCCCCGCATCTGAAGTATCTTTGGTGAAGTTTGCTCTTGGTGCCTCTTGAGTCTTTCCCCCGGAGGCTCGCTCTGTGTCCTTCGCTTGAAACATGCCGTGCTGCTACTGCCTGCTGCTGCTTGCCTGAGGCGTAATCAAGACAAAGCTTGCTCACCACATGTTACCTCAATCCTATTCCCGCAACACTTCCAGAGGCTTTTAATCATTAGCGATAATGTTCACATGAAATTAGCTTTTTCACCTAGTAAAGCTTTTAAATTCATGTGTAAGACGGCATCTTTTTATGTAAACTGGAGTTCCATCCAGCTCCTTTGGGGGAAGTACAGTTGAAACAGCGCAGGCCAGTGATGAAACCTCCATCAGAGGACAGCCGCCCCACGCCAACCTTTCCCCCACCCCTCCTGAGAGCACCAAGCCCCGTGGGCTGATGCAACGGCGGCCACACTCCACGGCAACGTGCTCGTTTTAGCTCGTGCGCCGGTGCGCAGTGGCGCCAATGTGCCAAATGTCTACCTAATTAATGGCACAAATAGACTCGGGTGTTGCTAGTGGGGAGAGGCAAATAGTTTTAGACTGTCGATGAGTTTGTGGCACCATGTTGTGTTTCTCTACATTAGAAAATTGAGAAATGAGCCTGAGGAATATTCACATTTTATTTTTGAAAGCAGCGAGCAAAATCCTAATGAATTGTAAGTAAATTGTTGAGCCGAAACTAAAAGAGTGGACATTTGTCGTTTAAGCATGCATCAATACCAACTATCAACCGCCATGGTGACCCAAAATTAAAATGGAATATTTTTTTCTAAAAAAAATGTTTTCGGATCAAAACATTTGTCGACCAGCTGGATTGTTTCCTTGTATGTATAATTTGGGCGTTCTTTTTTTTTTTATTATTGCTAAACTCAGTTATGTTATTCCTCCAATGCTTTCTCAACTGAAATTTTGAATTGTGTCCCCTTGCAGATTAAAGGGTGACCTGGCCTACAATTACAAAGGTGCAAGGACAAAAGACGACATCGTGGAATTTGCCAATCGGGTGGCTGGGTGAGTGTTGCCAAAGCGTTGTCTGGAACGCTATCATGACTACCAATATTTTTCACTGGAGGGCTACAGTGGTTGCTTATCACCACTGGGTGGCGCCATAACCTCATAATACAAACTCACCCACTGGCCACAACTTTAGGTACACTCAATTTTTAGGAGCGGTGATTATAATACAATTCTGGCATCATTTTGGATCCAGCTCTTGTATTGGATCTCATTAGCTGGTGTAGCTAATGTAGTGGGCACCTGCGAGTATTTTGTTGCCTTTTTGAAATCACAAAAACCCGGACCCCCTCTGCAGGCCGGCCGTTCGAGCCCTTCCTAGCAAGCAGATGTTTGAGCATATGATGAAGCGACACAATGTCCTCTTCGTGTACGTCGGCGGCGAGTCTCCCCTCAAAGTGAGTGTTTGTGTTGCGTCAGTGTTTGTTTGAAATTGAGGAATGCACACAAAAATACATTTATTTTCTATTGTCTTTGCAGGAGAAGTACAACGACGTTGCCACTGAGCTCATTGTCTATACATATTTCTTCTCAGCCTCGGAGGACGTCCTGCCAGAGGTGACTAATGATCAAATGGTGCTTTTCACTGCTTGTTTTCTGCTTCGTCACTCATGCTCTGCTCAATAATTTCACAGATTTGCATTGATAGTAACATATTTGAGAATATAATAAATCCCGTATATGCCTTTAAGTGACATTTCATCACTCGTGTGATGTGCAAAGTCATCATGGTGCCCAGTGTAGCTTGAAATCTGTGAAATGTGCTTACCTTGCTTATTTGTCACCCTCAGGTTTTCTCTCCTGTTTGAAATTCTGCGCGTGTAAACTCGCTTTAAAAGGAGACATTTTTGTGTTTTCAGTCCGTAACCTTGCCGGAGATGCCCGCGGTTATCGTGTTCAAAGATGGCGCCTACTTCACCTATGACGGTGAGTGCCGCTCCCCGAACGGGATCGTTGGCTGTCGTGTCGAGCCTCGGGCCGCCTTTTGCCTCCTCGTCTCTTTCTTCTCTGCACCACCGCGCGGCGAGGCCTCTAGCCATGTTGCAGCGGTTATCTCCCCAGGCGTAGCAGGCTGGCGTGGGCGTGGGAGACCGCGGAGCTTGTAGCGTACGCGCCGTCGAGCTGTAAATTATATGTGGCGCGGGCGAGGTCGGGAAATAAGCGGGAAATATCAACTTTCCCGCTGCCACGCCGCAACTGTGTCATTTCACCACCGTGCTTTGATGGCCGCTTGTACTCTGAAGCTGCTTTGGGTCAGTGCTGCCAGGCGGGACTTTACCGTGTCAGTGCCAATGTCGTCCTCCGCCTTTGTTTTTTTCGATTCGGGCTCCACAGTCAGGCTCATAAAAACAACACCCGAACATTTACAAATAGCTATGGTTGTGGATGTTGATACAATTGAACAAATTCCTGACCGTTGCCAGCATTCGCACACGCGCACATTCTATTCTATACGGACGGTGTTGTCGCCACACCGAGGCTGACAATTCTTAGAAAATGCAACCAAGATTGCCGCCTCCTCCTCCCCGCCTGGATCCAAGCCTCGCTGCTCTCGTTCGTGTGATTTTGAAGAGACGAGCTCCGCAGTCTAAATCTGGCCTCTCATTTTGCGCAAATAATTCTGTGGCGCCGCGTTGTTTGGCTTTCACAGCTTAAGCGCGCATCACAAGCCGCATCCATTTTTTTTTTTTTTTCCCCTCTCTCTCTAGCCCTTCAAGGCTGCTGTTAAAATAAGTACGGCACGAAGCTCATGCATATTTAATTTGCCACAATCCTTCACGCTACAGAAGCTGTTGCTCGGGCTGTTTTGACCAGCAGCTGGACGACGACACGCCTGAAAGGTGTAACAAGCGACAAGGTCAAGGAAGGCCGCTCCCGCGTCGGACCGTCCTAGTTATCGCTCGCCTTCAAGTCTCTCGGCTAATCTCTCCTGTTTGACTGCGCCGCTCCTCCTATGGGAGCGAACAAAACGCAGCCGGCTGTGAGGCGGAATTAGTTTGCATACATTTACGGCGGGCACTTAAGCGACGGGCCGCCTAATGCGCCGCGACAGCGACGACAAGACGTCGGCGCGCCTCTGAAGATGATAACACGCCGCGTCTTAGTCAGCAAAGATGACGAGGATGTCATTGAAATGCCTGCATTTGGTCCAAAGTATTTAGAACGTGTCAAATTGAGAGCCGGCACATCCAGTCATAACATAAAACACGCATAAAATGGCAGTCTCTCAGCATCGGTTGTAGAAAATACACCCACCACGAAAAAAAGTACATGCGAGGATTCTGTCACGCTTCTCAAGACGTTGGATCATCTTGCCTTACTTTTTTTAATTCATCATCCCTGCAGCCCGTATGGAGACGTCCAAGAACGCCTTCTCCCGGCTTGAGCGTGTGTTTCAAGGTGAAGTAGTTGCAGCGGAGGTGGGCGGTGGGGAGGGGCGGCGTTTAGCTCACTCTGGGGGAAGGAAGCGCGTCGGCCCATAAAGCCAGAACATCTGTGGAAAGAATGCGCCAGAGTCGACTCAGCAGCTTTCTCACACGAACTCAGCGTTAATACCCACGCTGGCGATGCCCGTTTGAAATGAAGCGTTTTGCGATGAGGCCCTTTGGGGAGACTCCCCGCCTGGTTTAAAAAGCGTGTCAAAGTCATCGCCCGTCTTGTAATTACTCTCACGGTGGCCGTGAGGTCGTGATAACTTATTAAGGTGTCATAATGAGGTCCCCGGCGCCCTTCGACGCGCGTAATGAGTATCCCGTAAGCGCTTTTCAGACATTTCCCCTACTATTTTGATCCGGCGAGCGCGATCGGCTCCACATGTGGCCGCCAGATGTGCGAGTGGCAACATGCGGCGCTTACCCCTTCACGCATGCAACACTCAACCCATTTTTCCACTGAGCGGTCTTAGTTTCCTACAGCACCTTGGTGTCAAACTACACAGCTCCCTTTCGTGCGTTTTAAGCGGGAACGTGATTGCTGGTGTCCAGGCAACACCGGTTGTCACGCTACACTGATTGCAAGATGAAAAATATTGTTAAGGAAGCTTGTGTGTGTGCTTCCGTGTTGCAGAGTACGCTGATGGCAGCCTGACCAGTTGGGTCAACAGGGAGCGCTTCCAAGGCTACCTGCAGATTGACGGATTTACGCTGTACGAGCTTGGAGAGACCGGTACGCTATGGTGAAGCTTATGTTTCGTAACACAACAAATCTTTGTTATTCAGAGCAAAACATTATTGCAGTGAATGAATCTGCCAAAAGTGAACTGCCATGTAGCATCCCCCATCCCAAATTGAAATTTATTCCTAATCATCACAGCCTCCGCTATATCTGGCAGTTGGGTGGTTTCAGGACATTCCCTCCTTTGCGAATCCATAGCATGTTGCTCTACTTTGCAGATGCTCCCTCCCACAGGACGTCTCGGGCTTACTGCGAGTGAGGCCGCGCGCCGTCTAATATTAGAAGCAGCAGCATCTCGGCGTTTCAGTTTAATGTGCACCTTCCTGTGACGGGCGCTTTGATTTAGCCGCTTGTCTCGCCCCGCCAGCCCCTGCACCTAACAAGCTACAGCCAAATGCTTTTTAATTAGAGCCCCACCGATTAAAGACGGAGGCTTTGAAATACTCGGTTAGATGTCGGAGGAGCGTGACTCTTCTGCCAAAGTGGCGGTAACACAAGCGCGGCGCCGGCGGAATAACATTTTCCGCTCGGCGGCTTCCGTCAACCACGCCACCAAACTCGTAGCGACACGAAGCGTGGCGTCTGTGTCTAAGTGACCGTGTACCCGGCCCGGGCAGCAGCCCTGCTGTGTCCTTTTGGATGTGTTTGAGGGCCCGGGCTGGCATTGCTTGCTTGCTTAAGAACTTTTATTACAAAAAACAGCCAGTTCGCACTGACTAATCCAGCCACCTAATCATTATGGTAAAATTAGCTCCAACATGTTCTGACTTTAGATAAGAATGCCATACGTTGTTACTTTTACAAGCGTGTGGGTTTAGAAAGTAACATGATGGTACATGTAAGCTAATGTTACGCTATTGTCATGATATTGTTAAAGAATAAATATATATATATTATATATTTATGAAAAATCGGCCCCCAGACCCCCGGCTACTTTTCAGTGTTTTTTCACATTTGCCATTCTCATCCCTGTATTTGGCAGCAAGCTCCGTGCGTCACCATCAGGGGGTGCTCCAGTCACAACCGGCGCTGAAGAGGGGTGGGGGGGGGGGTTCTGTGGCTTGTGTTTTCTTTGCTCAAGGATTCATCGCGCTTGCAAGGAAATTGTAATCAATCTATTCATTTTCACCCCAGTCTGGTTTGATATTAACGTCTCAGGAAAACAGCACTTTATCTCGGTCGCCATTGTCCTCTCATCTGTCGACTGTGATTGCCTTTTGTAATCTAGCATCCCGCCCCCTTGTCTGCCCCCTTTAGGCAAACTGGTGGCGATTGCAATCATTGACGAGAAGGACCCCACCGAGGAGAGTGGCAGGTACACCAGCACCTTTAAGTGCACGGCTTTCCAATCAAGATAAGACTAGCCGACAATTTCGCCGAAGCTTGCTCACAGGCTTTTTTTTTTCTTCCTCCCCCACCCAGATTAAAAGTGTTGATTCAGACGGTTGCCAGGGAATACAGAGAGCACTTTAGCAGGTATGACATCCAATTTGTTGGTTTATTCAGGGATGGCGCGCCCATTTTTCATTGTGCTTCACTCAAAGAGGTAATCATGCAGTCGGGTGGCTGACAAATATTGCCGCTCTTTTAGCTGTCACTCAAAATCTTTTCAAAGAGGACACAGTCTGCGTTCCCCTCGTACAATTTAGTATCATGCCAGCGACATATTTGGTCCAATGATCCAGGCGTTCCCCTGTTATATTGGATACTTTGTAGTCGCCTGACTCAAGCTAGCCTGTTGAGGCAGCAGTCCTGTCTAATGCAAATGAGCCATGTCTCAGCAGGTCGCCCGCTACTGCTAGGCCAAGGCTGTGTTAACATAACATTAACATTTTTAGACAAACTTTGCTGTTTAATTTCACACTGCTGGCATTTGCACATGAACCAAAGAAGTGATGATAGCAGCTGATTGAAGTACAAAAACTCGAGCCCTTTCTGAGTTATTGCTGGTGGGCTCTTGCCTTAAATATCACTGCTCCTGTAGGTTCTCAATTGCACCCCCCCAACACACACACGCACTCTCTTTTAAGGCCCGCGAGATTGAATTTTAGAAGCCTTTACACCGAGAACCGCTTGAGCCAATCTGATAATAAACATGCCTTGAATGCATATCCCTCTTTATGGATTCATTTCCTCGGTCGGGAAAAGTTGAAGGAAGTGGCCTGAATCCTCCTGCAGTGGAGCTCATCCACCAGGAAAGATCGCGCTCCGTTTGCTAAACTTGGGCCTTGATTAAAAAAAAAAAAAGAAAAGAAAAAAAAAAAGCCATTACATTTTGTATCTGCATGTCTCTGGGTCCCTTAATAGACGTTCGTATTGAGACTTTTTATTAGCTTCATATCCGTGCCGCCTGACACTCGTCAGCAAAATCATCAATAAGCCAGAGCGATGCTTCCCATTGTGCCGGCTGGATTTATGACACGCTCCCGTCTCCTCGTAATTTCGTCATTGACACGAGCGCCGCCGCCATTATGTGGCGCCCGGAGGCTCAAATGAATAGTGAGAGCGCAACTAATCAGTCATTTCCCTAGACGCCCACTGCAGCCATCTTACCTGGACTACCCACAATGCACTCCACTTACACAATCACATCCGAGTAGAAATAGTCTGACGATTTTTCTTTTCCTCCCAAAATCAGTCCGCAGCTTTTTCACAGCCGGATCATGCAAATGGAGTAGAAGTTTGTTTGCATTCCGCCCAGATGGGAAGTTTACTCTAATGTGTGTGTGTTTGTGTACATAAGCTTAAGCCGCACTTAATGAATGTGGCCTTGTGTCCACAGAGACTTCCAGTTTGGCCACATGGATGGGAACGACTACATCAACAGCCTCATCATGGGGTGAGTGGCTAAAGTCAGCCTTCTTCTACATTCTCTCATCCTTGTCGTCATCCTCGCTCTCTCACTTCCCGTGCACAAATCTGGTGTGCCACGCTGATGGTAAAACCGACGACGGGTGTTGCGTGTGAGGATTAGTGGCGTATATAGCAACACGTAGAACCTAATGGCTTGGGCGCGCTAACGACATCTGGACGAGAGCACCGGTCGCAGGAAGGCCTGCTGTTAATTAACCGCTTGACGGGGATGTCCGCCTGATCAAATGATGCGTCGTAATAGAATCTAGTGTATGAGCAAGGCGTCTGTTTGAACGCTTCCTGGAAAACACCCGACGCAGTTGATTAACCAGTCTCGCTGGAAATCTGCCGGCGTTTACCGGCCGAGGATGAAAGGACGCGATTGGCCTTCCCGCGCTCGCTTTTCCAGGGTTTTGCGGGTGTTTGGACGCGGCGGCGCAGGATTAATTGCCCTCCTTTGAGGGATGAAATCCTGGCTCCGTCAATGTCCACTAATCCGCTCCCTCAGGACGCCCGGCGAAATAAATCTGATGGCTTTTTATCCCGCTTTCTGTCATCATGGCGATTACTGTGTCCTGGCAGCGGCCTGTCTGGCATTAGCCTGCCACTGCTTTCACCCCGCGGCACACACAGGCACACACACACACACTCGCATATCCAGGACATTACTTAGGCTTACACTCATTTCCTGCACTAACCCCCAAAGTAAAGCACTCCATCCGCCTTGCTTTGGCCTCTTACTTTTCTCCAAGTTCATCTCATGCACATTGGGAAGCCACATACCCACAATGCACCAGCAACTGACACACACAGCCCAAAAAGTCTCTACTGGAAGTGCAACCCCAATTTTTTTTTTTTTCTTTTCAAAAATACTTACCGTGGACAAAATAAGCATCGGCTGTGTGTTTAAATTATTCACTGGTTTTCAAATCATTAAGCTGAGCGTCTTCTGGCTCCAGTGCCATAATTAGCATTTATATGAGATCAGAATTGATCTTAATATACACTCACGACACGACTGCAACATTCGGCTGCCCCCTGCACACTAATGATTAGCAATACAAGACCTGCATTACAGTTTTTTTGCCTTTACAAAGATAAAGCGAGTCTAGAAAATGTCTTCAACTAAAAGGCGCCAGATTTCAATGAGTCCACAAAATTAAGTTTTACGCCAAACATTTGAGTTTGTGTTGCGTTATCCATTGCTTAAGGGCTCACAACACCGCCCGCCGTCAGCATTTTTTCCATTGTAATGTGTGATTCGGTTTCCACCACAAAATTCTCTCCTCTGAGTGAGGTTAAGAGGCTAATCCATATTTATTTAAAATGGCCACCATCTGTTGCAATCGGCGGCGCATCAGGCGGGGCGCACATTTTCGCCACGTGCGTATGCGTGACTCGCAGAGCTCAGCTGGTCGGCGCAGCCGGGGCGCATCCATCACTGGCCCCGCGCGCATGCGTGTGCACTTTTGTCGCCCCCATTAGCGTAACGCGGCGGGAACGTGGGATCGCGGCGGCGTGATGGAGTGCGAGCGCAGCCCGCTTGATGAGGGCGCGTTATACGAGCCGGTGCCGCGGCGCGTGGGGGGGGCATTGCTTGTTTGCATGACCTTGTTAGCTGACTGAGTTGTGTAATTCCTCCGTTGATTCGTCCAAAACAGTGCTCCGAGTGTCTGTACACTTTGTATGCCGGCCGCATCTTAAAGCTCCGTTTCCACGAAACGGCGCAGGTCATTCCAGTTCAGCAACGTTGAAGAGTAAATCCCAATGTGACTTGCAAACAAACAGCCAGTTTACAAAAGCAGGCCGCAATATGTGGTAACTGCTTTCAAGTTCATTTTTTCATGACAGTTCCATTCTCTGTAAGAAACTGACAATGAATGAAATCATTTTCAAATTAATTTCTGTGATGGCCCAAGATGTGGTGGCCATTTGTGATGATCCACATTTTTTTATCTTGGCCCAAAGCCAGGCTGGACAGCAGGAATGGATTATTTTTATGGTGAGCCGGTTCCTTACAAAATGCAGCGTGCATCCCAGATGAGAGAAACTTAACTCAAAAGAAAACAAATTAAGGAAATTCCAAGGCTTGGTACCGTCTGCTTTTCGCCTTCTTCCTGGCACACATGCGTCATTTTTTTTCTGAGAGCATTCCCACGGGAAAAGTACAAAGGCTTTGTCGATCACGCCGTTGTGCTCTTCTGTGTGGCAATTTGTCAATGCAGAAGCCACAATTTGTTTCCGCTTTGATTCAGGTGGTCCGCTCCGCTGAGAGGATTAAAAATAATAATAAAAACACAAACCTTTGTTTCCTGTTGTTTTTTTCAGCGAGGTGACGGTGCCTTCCATTATCGTCCTCAACACAGCCAACGAGCAGTACTTCCTGCCCAGCCAGCCGACCGAGACCGTGGAGCAGCTGGTCCAGTTCATCAGCGGCGTTCTGAATGGTTCCGTGCCGGTACGAAATTACCTTCCTCACGCTTGACTGTCTGTTGTGCTCTGTTCCCGGTAAGTCGTTAAGGCCTGAGCATTAGCAAAGTTGATTAAAAAAAAAAAAAAAAAAAACATAAATCTGTCAATTTTGTTCCCCGACACTAACTGTCCTCTGCGGTGTGTCAAATTTAGAAAACGTTATTTACAGGGACTTTAAATCAAATGTATCGAGGAGTGATTTTCAAACTAACAGTATTTGCGGCCGTTGTAACCACACCGGCAGTCTGATGAGTCAAACATGTTGCCTCACATTTCACCCCATGAGGTATTTGTTGCAATCTCCTTTTGCGTGTTTAGATTTCATGTCGCTATCCTTCCTGAACAGATTATCTCCGAATAATTCTTGCGGTCCAAGTCAAACAGTGAGATTAGTACACGACTCGCTGTTGTAATCCGCACACCGCTCAGGAGAGGCAGCGTGTCAACCGAGAGCCCGACTGCGCGTGCAGAACCGCCGCAGTTATAAAAAAAAAAAAAAACAACTCGCTATTTTTTGCCTCGCATAACAAAGCCGCTTCCCCAAGGCATAAAGTATGTGAGGGACTTTCCACGAAAGCAGTGTTGTCGGTAATCAGGCCACCGATTGGACGGATGCCTGTGCCCTCATTGGACAAGTCATTAGGTACACATTATACACTTTATGATTAATATTGTATGACCGTGCATTTGCAGTCATCATGTTAGATCCCAGTATGCCCGATGCATCGACTGGCGAGCGCTGGAAGCAGATACCTCATGCAGGGACAGAAATAAATCCCGCTGCTTCGTCATCCGGAAGGACGATGAAACACACGAGTGGGCTCTTGTGTGCGGGAGGCGCAGTTAGCTTTTTCTGACAGGCAGCGGCGGCTCATTTGCAGTTGTTGTTTTTTTTTTATGACAGTTATGAAGTGTTGTTTTTTCCTCCTAAGTGTTGGTGTCTTGCTTGCCATCCAGTATTTAAGGTGGCAACGTGGGGACGATAACTTGCATGTAAACAAATCCGACTTCCCGGCTCACCAAAATTGTCAGCGCTCACTATAATTGGCCCGTGCACTCACACTGGCCTCTGCCCGGGAGCTGCGCTTTCGCAATAATTGAGCCCAGACGCAAATTTGAGGGCTTTTGGCGATAGCCCCAACGCTAATTGTCTTCTGCGAGGAGCCCTTCATAAACACGCCGATAATTGCCGATCGCCCGAGTTGTCGTCGAGTAATTGCGACAAATGGCCAACGGCGAACGGCACCAGTGTGAAATTAGCATATAAACAATATCGCGCGCCGCGCCCGCCGCTCCATTAAAGTGTCTTCGCCTCCCTGCAGGCTCAAGGAGGTGACGGCTTCATCCAGAGGATCAAGCGAGTGCTCTTTGATGCCAGATCCACTGTGATGGTAAGTAAAAATCTTTTTCTTTAATATGTGCAGTTTCGCTTTCGACTTGAATGTTGCCTCTATAAATACAAATTGAGTGCTAGAAAGCGGGTGATTTGCTGTAGGCCCACCGGCAGTGTATGAAAATATGCAGCGGAGATATCGTATCAAAATAGTTTTACTTCTCCAATATGCTTTTGAAATCTATTAACTCTTTCACTCACTGCCATCAACATTTTTTGGTTCTAAACGCTTCTAAACATCTAAATCAGTTTGTCATGGTGCCGCTCACGTTTGTTTTTTTGCTCAGACTTTAGTGACGTCTCACAATAATTAGGAAACAATTTTTGTTTTCATAAATCTCGGCCAGTGTTTCCATTTAGAAATGATCATTTCTACATGACTAGAAAATGTTCTGTGACCGATGAACTGTTTTTCGAACTGTCCCTTGGGGTATTTATGGTCCTTGCAGTCCTGATGCAGTTCATAAAACCTAAAGTTGAATATTTAGCACATTTGATGTATTATTAGCACTGTTGTCTTATTTTGTTGCATCGTTTGTCCTGCTACGTTCGATCTAAGCCGTCACCGAGTGAATTCAACACTGCCTACATCCGCGATGGTACATAAAAGAAATGTAAATAAAACAGCCAATTAGCAGTAAACGTCTAATATCGGCACTTTTTTAAGCACTTCGGTAAACGCAAGCGCCACCCCCGACTCCCTCCATTAAACGCCTAATGACGGGTCATCATGTTTCTGTACGAGGCGCTCGTATTGTTCCTTCCTCACGCGCCACTCGAGTACTTTTAGATTGTGGCACTTGAGCAAAGAGTCTTGGGGATGTTGCATCGACCGCGTCGTTCTCGCCGCGCATCTCAATATGGAGCAGGCGAGGGCGAGCTGTGACACAAGTAGAACAAATGTGCGTGCCGCTGCGCCCCCTGGGAGACAAATGACACTGACAGGGCGGGAATATGCAAGGCAAGCAGTAAACAGGTTGAGGTGGGGGTGATGGAGGAGACGGTGGGAGCTTTTCCTCAGGGTCCGCGCTTCTTTTGGGACTAATAGTGTTTACTCTGCCATGGCCGTGAGACGACTGCTTAAACAGCTGGCGCAGTCGTAGCGTCAAGCTCGTAAGCGTTCCTCCAGGCAAAGTTTGCGAGACCACGACGTCGCTCAAAACGCTGTGAAGCGATGCCACATTTTTGGGAGCCATTTTAGTCATCGTGCCATCATCCTGGCTGTCCCGCAGTCGAGGTGCAAGTTGGGATGTCGACAGGGGATGCTCCCTGTCGACATCCCAACTCGCACCTCGACTGCGGGTGACCTTGTCGGGCCGTACTGGGCGTCTTTCCCAACCTTTATTGCGCCAAGGCACGTATTTTGTATCGGAAAAATGTCGCCGCACACACAAAAACTACATCATGACATTCTTGTCTACTTAGTCAGTGTAAAGTCTGGATTTACCAAACTATGATTGTGTTGTATGGATTCCGGGCGACAGTAGAAATGCAACGACCAACCGAGAATTTACATAAACACAATTTTAAGTCAGCACATCTGTTTTTGTTTGATTGCTAGTACGGTGAAAATGAGCTGTAATGTTAAATAACACAACAGTTCAAAGCTGCACAACCTTTGGCTGAATATTTCTTCCATTTTACTCTTGAGGACTGCCTTTTCCATTTCCTGGCATGGAATTATTCACAAGTGTCAGTACTCGTACCCGAGTACCATTTGTGGCTACTCTGGCCGCCTCTCACAGTGGTACAGTGACTACGTTAGCGTGGCTGTCACATCTGGCAGTCGGGATGTGTTTCTCTTCCCGAAGCGGCGACCTGAGGGAGCGAGCAGATTTCTCTCTCGTCAGTCTTGCTGCAATTTAAGACTCCCATCTCTCCTTCTTTCCTTCCTGCCTGCCTGCCCGTCCAGCGTGTTCCATATTAAAGCCTGCTAACTTATTGGCCGTGGGGAGCTTTAAAGACGAACTGGATAAATGCGCTCGCGCTTACTGCTGCTGCCGCCGCCGCCGCTGCTTGGGGGATGCTGCGGATACGGCCTGGGACCAAAGCCTTGCACGCTTGCTTCTTCCTCTCTGATCGGATTAAGTTTTTCCACATCGACTGTGGTTCTATGGTGCATTTAGCACTCTCAAGGTAACGAATGCACAAGTGTTATTTCACTTGCCTGCCCCGAGTACTTGGCCAACATCACTTTCCACGGGTTTGCGCGACTGTACAGCACCATGCAGTCGTAGTTGTGTGAAGGCGATGGCCTTCACACATATGTTATTCTACACCATTCTCTATTATTATTGTGTGAAGGCGATGGCCTTCACACATATGTTATTCTACACCATTCTCTATTATTATTATTGTGTGAAGGCGATGGCCTTCACACATATGTTATTCTACACCATTCTCTATTATTATTATTGTGTGAAGGCGATGGCCTTCACACATATGTTATTCTACACCATTCTCTATTATTATTATTATTATTATTATTATATTTTATTCTCCACACTTTTTTGTCCCGCTTCTTCTTCCACATAATTCATCCGATTCACTCCGTTCCACTTTTGACGTATTCCAAATATTCACGAGATGAGCGCTTCCATTTTTCTCGTTCCGAAAATTTTCCGATTTCGCAAAATTCGCGAATTTACGACAAATTTTTCCCCATTCATTCTCAATGGCAGATTCGACATTTCACATTTACGTCATTCCCCTTTTAAATTCACCTCATTCAGCACATTCAAACCACATTCGGAATGATTCTCGACATTCCCAAAATTCCCAAATTCAAAAATTTCACGTTTTCACGTTAAAAATTTCGACAAAATTTCACAAAATTTGGTTTTTCACCTCTAATTTCTACATTCTTTGACCGATTCAACCCATTCCAACTTTCAACTGTTCATCTTTTGCCTACCTATTCCACACCTTCCCACTTACCAAAATTTCCCAAAATTTTATTTTGAAATTCACACCAAATTCTACAAAATTTCGTTTTTTCACTCTAAATTCTACATTTTTCAACCGATTCAACCCATTCCAACTTTATTCACTTTGGTCACTTCATCCTTACCATATTCACCCCTTCACCCCCACTTCCACTATGCTTACACAATTCAACCCTTGACCCCCACTTCCAGTGTGGCGGCCATCTTGGATTGACCCTGAAGTGCTCCCAATGAACCTAGAATGAACCGGAAGTGCCCCAATTCGAACCGGAAGTGACCTTAGGTAAACAGGAAGTGACCTCAGGTAAACCGGAAGTGACCCCAAATCAAACCGGAAGTGACCCAAATCAAACCGGAAGTGACCCCAAATGAACCGGAAGTGACCCCAGGTAAACCGGAAGTGACCCAAAATCAAACCGGAAGTGACCTTTTTAAACCGGAAGTGACCCCAAATAAACCGGAAGTGACCTCAGCTAGACCGGAAGTGCCTCTTATCAAACCGGAAGTGACCCAAATAGACCGGAAGTGACCCAAATCAAACCGGAAGTGACCCCAAATGAACCGGAAGTGACCTCAAGTAAACCGGAAGTGACCCCAAATCAAACCGGAAGTGACCTTTTTAAACCGGAAGTGACCTTTTTAAACCGGAAGTGACCCCAAATAAACCGGAAGTGACCTCAGCTAGACCGGAAGTGCCTCTTATCAAACCGGAAGTGACCCAAATAGACCGGAAGTGACCCAAATCAAACCGGAAGTGACCCCAAATGAACCGGAAGTGACCACAGGTAAACCGGAAGTGATCCCAAATCAAACCGGAAGTGACCTTTTTAAACTGGAAGCGACTTTTTTAAACTGGAAGTGACCCAAATAACCCGGAAGTGACCTCAGCTGGATCGGAAGTGCCTCTAATCAAACCGTGATCTTATTTCAACATTAAGTGCCCTAAATACCTACATTTGCGCTAACTTTTGCAATTTTTGTCTGATTGAACCCGTTTCAACATTTTAACCGCAAAAGTGAACATTCTAGAGCCGTTTTTATTGTTCGTTTCGTTCCAAATTTGAAAACGTTTTGGCGCAATTTTCTTTTTTAAATTTCCCATTCATTCTCTATGGGGATTCAACATTTGCTCTATTTTTGCAATTTTTGTCCGATTCAACCCGTTTTAAAATTTGAACCCCAAAAGTGAACCTCCTTAACCCGTATATTTGTATACGTATTCACGTATAGACGTAAACATTACATTTATTCCGGTGTTGCCGCTGCTACGTGACGACGGTAAATCGCAACACAACGCCCTAAGAATTCAAACGGCCAAATGTTCTCAATAATGGTCTAATCTACTATAAACTATTATGTTTACGTCCATATGATGTTTGTCTGCCTGTGAGTGTAGGAAACCTTGCCTCAAACGGTCCTCGCGTCTTCATGCTATTGTTAGCACGCTCAAGTACAACCGGCAAGACGCATTCAAGTTTGCTCGAAGAATCAAAAACCCGCTTCATTGCATTCATCTCTGAATACAGACAGCAAACAAGAAACGTATCCACAATGTACCCAATCGAAGTGCATGTGCGTCTATCGTTAAGGGTAGATAACTGATAACAGCCCAAGATTATTATTACAAAAGTCGTCTCCAAAACAACCACAGACAACACTGCCTCGCCACATTGCAAAATTATCACAGAATTGTCCAAACGCTACTTTTGATGTTCAACCAGCAGCACATCGTCATTTTTGTGACTAGGTACGTGGCTCAAAACACGGTAATTTAATAAGCTTACCCCAGGGACTTGAAATTTAGATTTTCCCATTGCCGTAAATGCCTCACGAGCGCATGTACGCTTTACGACGCGAACATTACATTCATTCCGGTGCTGCCTTTGCTGCGCGACAACGGTAAGACGCCGTCTTAAGAATTCAAATGGCTAAATGTTCTCCAATATGGTCTAATCTACTTTAAACTATCATGTTTATGTCCATTTGGTGTTTGTCCGCGCGTGTTGGCAACTTAGCTTCAAACGGTCTGTGCGTCTTCTTGCTATTGTTAGCACGCTAGCATCTGCGTTTGTTACAGTTAGCTTGTTAGCGCGCGTGTAAACAACATTCGTATATTCTTCAACCGTTGAGCGTTATAGTCCTTGCGTCCTAAGACGCTCTAACGTGAGGGGTGATTAAAATCAGCAAAATAAGGACGATTGGTGTCATGTTTGTACATTTTAAATAAGATTGGTTCAATGTCCATTTGTTGTTTAGGTTGCCTTGTGTTTCGTTTATAAAGTCATCATACGCCCCCCATTTTAATTTCTTTACGGCAAAAATGTATGGCGTCTTTCTCCTTGAAGTTATTCAATAACAACGGGGAACTCAAGTTTTGTTGAGTTACGTCTGACAACCTGGTGTTTTTATTAGTGTCAAAGTAATTTCTGTTTAGAAAATGAGGCATTTGAGGCGTGCTAACTCAGTCATGTATTCACATTTATTGAAAATGTTCAGTGGCTGTATACTTATTCATATACATATAAATACACACATAGTTTTTGGGTCATAACAAAAGATTTGTTTTTACATGCACGTTTTTGGTTGAATGATTTTTTTGAAAATATGAGACTCAGGCGATTCGGAAGTCTGTCTCATGTTCGATAAATTTACTTTTGTATGCCTCATTAAGGCATTGCTATTTGTATGATTGGTCTGTCTGTGTGCAGTGAGGTTCTCACCGTGAGAACCCTGAAGGCGATGATGAACGATGATGAATCGTGATAGAGTAGTTTAATAATGTATTTGAATTGCACCAATTTTCATGAAAATTGGCTGATCATGATAGGAGCATCTCTGGTTCTGACCATTTTGCGGATGTGGTAAAAGTGTGTTGTGGGTTCTGTGGAAGTTTGAACATTTTCTCCAAACAAGAAAATTCACGTTTTTATTCTGTATTGTATCTTTTTGTTTGGGAGCGATTGTGTGCAAGAAGTATAAAAAAATTCCAAACCCAAATATTTTTTTGTAATTAAAAATGATAAATAATACATTTTAAAACATTTTTTACATTTGATGCAAATGTTTGCATTTGATGCATTTGATGTAACTGATTTCTCTCTCTCTCTTCCTCTCTATCTGCAGCTGAATTGCTTTGATCAAAGGTAAGGTGTGGATTATGATTGTTTAATTTCATGAATGGCATCAGACTTTTTCAGACAGATTTGTAGTTTTTATCGTCAACAAAATACTCCTTCATGCTCTTTATTTTTACTGGATTTTGAAAATACACGACTGAAGGGGATTGCAAAGTAGGTATTGGTGTTACATAGAAAGTACCCTGACAAAATGTCACAAAGATTCGAGGTTTTTTTTGTGGGGGAGATTTGTCATGTATTACGTTTGTTGTTGTGGTGCTTGACGTACTGTTACTTCCCAATTTGAACACTAAGTGTCACCCAAGTAACATTAAAAACGGATGCGGTGCTGTCGCTCCGTTGCAGTGTAAACAATAAATGAAAAAAGCAATATAAGACTAATTATTGAAATTACTGCAAGTGTCAAACTTGTTTGTCAACATCATACATCAACCCCTCACATTTTGAAACATTTTACGGCCATTGAATACCTGCCGAGCTATACTGCAATGAAGACGAGGCGGGGAGTGTCTATTTTTCATCGCCACTGCAAGTCCTTTGAAAACAAGTGGTAGCTTGTCTAATTTTCAATGACTTTTATGAGGCAGCTTTTTTTACTTCTGCTATCATTATAAAGCATGTATAGATCCGTTCTTGTTTATTTTCTTTGAGATGCTGATGAAAGCCAAAGCAGCGCTCCAGAGACACTGCGTATCGTGTTTGCATGCTATCGCCACTAATAATGCATCACGTGGTGTAATACATTTGCTGTATTACGACGAAAGGATGTTAATGCATGTTTTATGTGTGTTTATGTTACCATTGGTTGAATATGTGTCATATTCAAATGTAATATTAAGCTAACCCTTTGGGTTTTCTAACAAATTGTGACCTTCAGTCGTGTTGTGTGTGAATAGTGACTATTCCTCTAATTTTTTGTATCATTGGTTTGTTTGGTGACATGAGCATCCTTAGTTGTGACCACTGTGTGGATGTGTTTGAAGTGAAGAATATTCAAATTTTGATGTTCTGTACTTGCTTAATTTTGATTAAGGGGATTGTGTGCTACAAAATATTTAGAATATCAAAATATTTGTATATTTTAAATAGTCCTGCAACATTTTGTATGATTTTTGTACACAGATGTATGTTCAAGTACAATAACTGATTCTCTTTTTGTCTGTTTGCAGAGTTCATTCGCTTTGACCAAAGGTGAAGTGCGGATTGTATCCAGCCAGCTAACCATGCTTCCACCCATTATGCCATAAATAAATGCTATTGTTAGGAATATAACTAAAATCTTTAAGCATTTACTGCTGTGCATTTTATCATTCATTTTATGTGGCCACATAATTAACATGATTTTCTGTACAGAATTGCTCACCGAATTTCACATTTTATTATAAATTGTCATGGAAATTTAATTTAAGTCAATTTCTCATATACAGCGGGTCAGTGGTCACAGAAAAAATAAGACTGCAGTGCTACAATTTTTTAAAGCTGACCTGAATTATAAGAGTGGTAGGAAGATGGTACCGTTGTAACAACGATTTGAATTATGTGGTTGACTTTAATTAATGCTTTTATGCTTTTTGTACCCCTTCTCTCCAGGCTGTCGACTGAGTCCCACCCCAACCCTCTTTATCGCTGCTCCACCTTGTGTCTCTGACTTCTTTCAATTACTGTCCCTCTTGTGGTGTTGATAAGACGATTTGTGGTGTGGATAAGACAAAACCCCTTTTTGGGCTGTGCATTGAAAAAACCCTTTTTGGGCTGTGCATTGAAAGATATCCCCCTTGCATCGGGGCCTGACTATTGAGACTTCTTTATTACCTGTTGTGCGGAATCCAATTGAGAAAAGTGCAACACACGAGCCATGCCACGCAAAAGCAAGAAGGCGCAAGCTCTCAAGGTAAGCTGGCAAAAGCGTAAAAATAACACAGACTCTGGAAGTGCAGATAAACCAACAGCCGCCAATGAATTGATGGCCATTGAACCTGAAAACTCTATGGAGGTAATGTCTACATCTCATGATCCTGTAACATGTGTTTTGGCATCCTACAGTCAAGATCATCCAAAGTATGCTGATTCCAGAAACAGTCAGTGTGCTGCAAACTCTGTTACATTTCTAGCTTTCCTGCAGGAGACAGACAATGTGACCAGTGCTCACCTGGACCTTGTTCTCGATCGAGGCAATGAGCTCTATGTGGCTACTGTGGCTATGCTGAAAGCAGAAGGACGGTACGAACATCATCATTTGGCAACCGATGAAATTCCATCCATTGTGAATGGCTTTCACAAACAACATGTGTTAATAAAGTATCAGTCAATGTATGGTCTTTTCAATTCCTCTATTGCTGATGTGGCATTTATGATGCTCCGTGACGGACTTCAGTGCCTGGTGTCAGAGGTAAATTGTGCTATTTTGGTTATGAATTCATTGTTTATTGCAGTTTTCCAAAACCAAGGAAGATATGGCTATTTTGATCCACACGCCAGAGAACGTGATGGGCTCCCTCTGCCCGCCGGTGCACCACATGGTACAGCTGTCATGATGCTTTTTACACATTTGAACGATCTGATAGATAAGCTCATACAGGTTTTCACTCTGGCTGGTGCCGCTCCCACTACTCAATATGAATTGATGCCGGTAAGTTTTCAACCTATTGACAATGCAAGTGATCGTGAAATGGCGACTGATGCAGAATCGTCTCTTATGAGAACACACAATGATGATGCTATGTTGAGCCAGTCTGCTGCTGAGATGACACAGCGTGTGGTGACGGGTGAGTCCAGACCATGTGCTAGCAAAGACTACGAGTCCATTGAGGAGGCGCATGACAACAGTAAGGTGGAATGTACACAACAAAAACAAACACGAGATGTGTTGAAAATTGCGAAATCCAAAAGGAAAACATTTCAAAGACGAACTCAAGCCCATAAGATAATTGATAAAGCTATGGCGAGAGTCACAAAACAAGAAACAAGGCGAATAAACGCAAACCTGAAAAAAAAGGAAAGTTACGGCCAAACTCCAGAGATTAGACAACGTAAAAAGTCCTACATAGTGACTCGCTACCAGCAAGACCCTAATTTCCGTGTTAAACAAAAGTCGTTTGCAGTCGACCGCTATTGCAAACATGACACAATTAAGATGAAACAGCGATCTTATATCAAGCAGAGATATGGTCATGACGATACATTTCGGAACAAACAACGTTCCTATATCAAGCAGAGATATGGTCATGACGATACATTTCGGAACAAACAACGTTCCTATATCAAGCAGAGATATGGTGATGACGATACATTTCGGAACAAACAACGTTCCTATATCAAGCAGAGATATGGTCATGACGATCAATTTCGGAACAAACAACGTTCTTATATCAAGCAGAGATATGGTCATGACGATCAATTTCGGAACAAACAACGTTCCTATATCAAGCAGAGATATAGTCATGATGATACATTTCGGAACAAACAACGTTCCTACATCAAGCAAAGATATGGTCATGACGATGAATTTAGGCATAAACAACGATCTTATATCAAAGAACGTTACGCACTTGATCCTGTATTCAGATCCAAGCAGAAAGAAAACACGAGTTTGGTCTGGAAAGCCAAACATGATTCATCAATGAAGGCAAATGCAAATCGCACTGCAATGAAACTGCTACAAAAATACAGAGTCATCAACAGATTATGTAAAGAGAGAAACGACTGCGCAATCATGAAAGCTGTTGCGCTATTCCAAGTTCAGGTAAAAAATGGACCGACTTTTGTTTGCACAGTTTGCCACAGAGCATTATTTCCCAATCAAGTACGCCAGCTGATCCAATATAAGAAAAACAAGGACGTTGTTGCAAGTTGCCTTACACGAAGGTTTGTTCATGTTTGTAATCGTGAATGTAACACATGCTGCAAAGTACCGGATGAGAGAAAAATGGAGTGGATATGTCACACCTGCCATGCACATCTCAAAGATGGTAAAATGCCAGCACTTGCTGTAAGTAACAATCTCCAACTTGCAGACATTCCCACTGAACTGTGTGATCTGAATATTCTGGAAAGACATCTTGTTTCAAAATGCATTTCATTTGCCAAAATTGTCCCTCTGCCAAAGGGTCAACAACGAGCCATTCGTGGGAATGTTGTGTGTGTACCATCTGAAGTGGAAGAAACGGTCAATGTCTTGCCCAGACTAAGAAGTAGGTCTCAGGTGTTGCGAATGAAACTGAAGAGACGACTCTGTTACAAAGGGCATCAGATATTTCAAACTGTCACGTGGTCCAAGCTAATGAGTGCCCTGATAAAACTGAAACAAATTCATCCGCAGTACAGTAACATAACCATTCGCGACGATGCTGACCTTTGTGACCCGACGCTCGCTGATGACGAGAGCAGCTCTGATGGAGACGAAATGAACGAAAGTGACTACAATGAGGAAGACCTCGAGGCAATCCACACATTTGAGAGGGATGCTCTTTGTGAATTGAACAGTGACTCACAGAATGATCCTTGTGGTAATGTGCAAAACCAACAGAGTGCTGACAATGTGGAAGAAGGTGATGCACCAAACGGTGGGGTTATCCTGGAGTCATGTCTCCAACCAAATGATGTGTCAGAGGAAATTATGAGTTTTACTCAAGGCATTTACTGTGTGGCTCCTGCAGAAAGAAATAACCCTGTAAGCTTTTTCAGGACACCCAAACTTGAGGCCATGGCATTTCCAGTGCAGTTTCCAACTGGAAAAAACACCCTTGATGAAGGGAGACAAATAAAACTCACACCAAGCAAATATTTCAAAACACGTCTGTGTTGTGTGGATGAACGTTTTGCTCGTGATACAAACTACTTGTTCTTTGCTCAGTTTGTGACTGAAATTTACCAGGCAACATCAAGCATGAGAATCCAGCTACGCAAAGGTAAACCTTTTACCAGGGATGGTCGAAGGATAAACAATGCTATGCTGCAGGACAAACGTGAAGTTGAAAAACTGGTGCGCAGCAAAGATGCCGTCCGTTTTATGACTCCCCTGAGAGGGACGCCAGCCTATTGGGAAAGAACCACCAAAGATCTCTTTGCAATGATCCGACAGCTGGGTACACCCACATTTTTTTGCACATTTTCTGCTGCCGAAATGCGTTGGGAAGAGGTCATCACTGCCATTAAAGCGCAACAAGGTGAGGTGGTGAATTTTGCTGACCTTGACTGGGCTACCAAGTGTGAGATTCTGCGCAGCAATCCAGTGACGACAATGCGCATGTTTGACAAACGTGTGGAAGCTCTGTTCAGAGATTTGATCCTCTCTCCGGCACAACCGATTGGTGAAGTCGTTGACTACTTCTACAGGTTAGAGTTTCAGCACAGAGGAAGTCCTCACATTCATTGTCTCATATGGGTTAAAGGTGCCCCTGTGTTTGAGGAAGCCTCAGAAGGAGCCATCTGTGAATTTGTGTCTCGCTACATCTCGGCTCAGCTGCCAGACCCAGAAAAGGAACCCGAATTGTATAAAAAAGTCACAGAAGTTCAGATGCACAGCAAAAGTCACTCCAAAACATGTGTCAAACACCAAGGTGCAAACTGCAGATTTGGTTTTCCCAAACAACCGTGCGAAACCACAATGATCATCACACCTGCAGCCTGTGAAAATCAAGATCAACACAAGGAGAAGCAGGTGGTGGCAAATGACAAGCTTGTTCGTGTGCAGCGTTTGCTGAATGAACCTGAAACATCATCCCTGACTTTGCCACAGCTTTTGGCTAAATGCAAGCTCACTGATGCTGAGTACATGGAATGTTTGTACATGACCGCCTCAAAGAGTTCGGTTGTGCTCAAGCGAGATCCAAAAGACTGCTGGGTGAACAACTACAACCGCCATTTGCTTCTTGCCTGGGATGGCAACTTGGACATCCAGTACATTCTGAATGCCTATTCGTGCATCGCATACATCTGCAGCTACATCAGCAAAGCTGAACATGGTCTGAGTCAATACTTGAAATCTGTTATTGAAAACTCACGCAATGAAAATGTCAATGAGAGTGATGAAATGAAACAAATCATGCAAGCGTACTCAAAAAAAAGAGAAGTGAGTGCTCAGGAGTGTGTCGCACGTGCGTGCGGCTTGCATATGAAACAGTCCTCTCGCAGTATGATATTTGTACAAACGAGTGACAATGCGCTGAAAATGAGTTATCCTCTCTCACTCCTTGAGGGCAAAACGCAGGAGTCTCATGAAGTGTGGATGACTGGCCTGCCAGACAAATATAAATGCAGACCCCAAACGAAGGACTTTGAAGTGATGTGCTTGGCTGATTTTGCATCAACATGCAGAATTGTTTATGGCAAACAGGTAAAAGGCAAAAATGTTTTGCGTCTGCTGAATGACATGGGGTTTGTCCAGAAAAGAAAAGAAAAACCTGCAGTCATCAAATATTGCAAATTCTCAGAACAAAAGAATCCAGAGGAATATTATTGCTCCTTGCTCAAGCTGTACCTGCCTCATCGTGCTAATTGCCAGTTAAAATCTGAACGCTGTCCCTCATATCAGTTGTTTCATGATCATGCCTGTGTACAGTTACCATATAGTGACTCTGTGGAGCGTGTGTGCGAAATTGTCAAAAGGAACAGAGAAAGGTATGAGAAACACAGTAAAGACATTGACGATGCCATCCAAGAGGTGGAGGAGAGTGGGCTTGTCATAAACGAATGGTGCCACCTGGCTCCTGAGAGTGAGTTGCAAAGACTCGAATGCATTGAGGAAATCAACGCAAGAGATGAACCAAATGACAACGTGGAGGAAAATGTCCCGGACTATAACGTAAGGTCAGAAACAACAGAAATTTCCATTGTGACAGAGGCTGCTGCCATCGATCCCACAGTGTTACGTGACATGTATCGGAACCTGAACCAAAAGCAAGCGGCTGTCTTCTACAAGGTCAGAGATTGGTGCATAAAACGTGTGTGTAACTCAAAGCCAATCGAGCAGTTCTTCTACTACATCAACGGTGGCGCCGGGACCGGCAAATCACATCTGATCAAATGTATCCATGCAGAGGCTACCAAAATACTGAACAGACTACCACGGCTGGCTGAGGAGGCCGACATTTCCAAACAGACGGTTGTTCTCGCAGCCTTCACTGGCACGGCGGCTTTCAACATTTCTGGGACAACTTTGCATTGTCTGCTCAAACTGCCGAGATGTCTCAAACCCCCATACCACGGCCTGGGCAATAAACTGGACGAAGTCAGAGCCGAGCTGTCAATCGCCGAAATACTCATTATCGACGAAATTTCCATGGTGTCCAAAGACCTCTTTGCCTATGTGAATGCCAGGTTGAAACAAATCAAAGGCATCAATTTACCTTTTGGTGGCATGTCTGTTGTTGCTGTTGGAGATTTCTTTCAGCTCCCTCCCGTGAGACAGTCCAAACCTCTATGCGTGTACGATCCCACTCGGCTGGACCACTGGCGTGACAACTTCAAAAAGATCACGCTCACCACCATCATGAGGCAGAAAGATGATGTTGCCTTTGCTGAACTCCTGAACCGACTCAGGGTCAAAGAAAAGTCTGAAGAACTGTCGGAACTGGACAGAGCTCTGCTTGCCACAAGGTACACTTCTCCAGAAATGTGTCCAAGTCATATTCTGCATGTTTTTGCCACCAATAAACAGGTAGATGGCCATAACTCTGCGATGCTGACTCTGCTTCATAAGGACATTGTACAAATTGATGCAGATGACTACAAGAAGGACAAACGAACTGGCAGAATGGCGAGGCAAACTTTCCCTGTGCAAGGCGCTAAGAGCGAGCTCCCGGACTCAATCAAAGTTGCCCTCGGTGCTCGGGTTATGCTCACACGTAATATTGATGTTCAAGCAGGTTTGTGCAACGGGACGTTTGCAAAAATTGTGGAATTGGTCAACTATCCAAACGAAGCCCGTGTCCAGAAACTTGGGTTGGAACTTGATCATGTGAGTAACACAGCGCGTGCCGCTAACCGTGTGTACATTGACAGACAGGAGGAAAAGCTGAAAAAGGCTGGAGTGATGCGTCGACAGTTTCCTATCAAGCTTGCTTTTGCCTGCACGATCCACAAGGTACAAGGCATGACAACATCAGAGGCTGCTGTTTCGCTGAAAGGCGTTTTCGAACATGGTATGGGGTACGTAGCTCTGAGTAGAGTGACTTCGCTCAGTGGTCTGCATATTCTGCATATGGATGAGAGAAGACTTCATGCAAATCCAGAAATCACTGCTGCTCTTGCTGAGATGGCAGAGGATTCTTTGGAGAGCGTAATGCCCCTCCTTCACGTGATGCCGTCGGTAGATCGGGCAAATCACCTGGTTGTCATCCATCATAACACCGAAGGGCTGTCTTGTCATGTGCAGGATATCAGGTGTCATCACGAACTGCATTTTGCTGATGTTTTGTGCTTCACAGAGACACACTTTCAAGGATCTGTGGCTGATGGACGTGCCTGTTTGGAAGGCTTCACAATGTTTCACAGGAACCGAAGAGATTCTTACACAAACTGTCCTGATTTGGCAACAAAACTTGGTGGCGGCGTAGGTATTTGTGTCAAAAGTCACATCGCAGCCCAGGAAAAGAAATACATACAGGGTGTGACCGACATTGAATTTGTTGTGGTGAAACTTGAAGCTCCCCTCAATGTGTTGATTGCTGCCGTTTACAGGCCTCCAGGCAACAGTCTGCGCACATTTCTGCCAAGCCTGGGAAATCTGTTAAGGTATCTTGAAGTAATGGACCATCATCAGATCTTAGTATGTGGAGATTTTAATGAAGATATGCTATCTGCCTCATTCAAGCCCATTCTTGATTTGTTTCGCTCAACAGGTTACACACAACTCATAACCACTGCTACCACTGACAAAAACACATTGCTTGACCTAATTTTTGTCTCTCAACCTCAGTGTGCTCTTCATTCAGGTGTCTTGCAAACGTACTACAGCTATCACAATCCTGTTTTCTGTGTTTTGACCACTGAAAGGTAAGCCACAGCTAAATCATGTCGTTCAGCATTTGTAAAAAGGATGGAAATCAAAACGTGAACGTCGTCGTAAGTGTATAATATTAGTGGTGGGATGTGGTGGGAGATTTGTTGCCTTTATGGTAGATGGGATCTGGGACGAAGGTTGCTCAAAATGACGAATGAAAGAAACCATTAGATTCAAAATAAAACATAACTACAGACCTATGTATGACATACTTTATGTTTTCTGCAGATAGTATAAATGTAGCTGACCTCATGTCTATGGTGGAAAGATAGTCCTGTAGGTTGAGATGGATAGTGGTTGGTGGTTGGTGAGGAATCAAGTTGAGTTAAGGGAAGGCAAAGGCTTTTTAAAATTTCAAAAAGCCTTCACTCAACTCAACTTTTTAATTTTTAAAAATTTTACTTTTATTTTTTTTAATTTTAACTTTGAAAACTTTTAACTTTTTACATTTTTACATTAACTTTGAAAACTTTTAACTTTTTAACTTTTTACATTTTTAAATTAACTTATGGTTGAGATAAGGGGGGACTTTTTAACTTTTTAAATTTTACAATCAAATTTTACAGAAGAGTTAAGGGAAGGCCTTTTAAACTTTAATTTTTTAATTGTTTTTAATTTTTATTTTGAATTTTTTTGAATGTCATAATCACGAGGCGAGAACAGAAAACAGATGAGGTAAGTTGCTCGTCATGAAACATGTTTTTTCCTTTCTTTCTAACGACAGTAAATGCTGCTATTTCACTCTTTTGTATTTTAACAGTTTTTATCTTGCGAAAGCAGTTCATCCCAGAATGGAGGCCAGAGGCATGACATATCACCTTATTGTAATGTAATTATAACATTGTAACATGTTGTAATTTATAGTTAAGCTTGTGTAAGCCCTCTATAGAATCATACATTTTCAATCAATTTTGCTGGATTGTCCTTTTTTCTCCACAAAGACCTTGAGCATGCAAAAACATTCATCATGGACCAATGACTCCCAAGCCAGGGTGGCAAGAAGCAGGACTTCTCATTCCTCTGTAAGTAGCCAATTATTATTGACTATTGTCACAAAACACCCTCTTTAATTTTGAATGTCTTTTTCAACTCATGACGTCAACCACCTCTGTGTTTTTTCTTCTTCTTCAGTTTTTTATGTTGTGTGTGGCTCCACATGCTCCATTTGTCTAGACCATTTGTTTGGCCACCTTGGTACTCAACCTTGATGAGACCTGGCCTGTCTAGCCAAAGAAATGACCGACATTTTAAGAAGATCCATGGGACCAATGTTATTCTCCTTTTCTATTGACTCCAAGCAACACGTAAGTAACTGTCATTCCAAATTGAATGTGATCATGTCATTCACTCTTTAGTAGATGGACGCAAGTTGTACATATGGCTGACGTATGACTGTATTGTAATGTGATTTTTAAAAATGAATTAATTATTATGTTATATTATAGCACAGGGAGAGCCCAGCCTTTAAAAAAAGACCTGTACAAGGGAGGCCAGCATCATGAAACACAAACTCCCAAAACAGCATGGTAACACACAGGACTTCTTCTGATTCTTCTGTGAGTAACCAACAAGGAACATTTTCATGAATCATTTTGCTCCTTTTCCTCAACACCTCTTTCATGATTTTTTTTAGTATGTTCTTGGGTATTGCCTGTGGTTCGACACGCATCCAGAAATGCAGACAAAGAACAGCTTGGCCTTTAACAGTCGGAAGCCTCTGATTTTACTCTACTAAGCCTCAGATGCAGTCTGTTTTCTGTTCTCATTTATTTATTTATTTATTTATTTATTTATTTATTTATTTATTTATTTATTTATTCATTCATTCACTCACTCATTCATTTATTTATTTGGTTACTTTGTTATTTTGGCAGTGCTTTCAACTCTGAAGTTGTAACCATTTTGAGTTGCACAGTTGTTGAACATTTTATACTTTTTTTGCCTCAAATTATGTTTGCATTATCTTTTGTATAACAGCGTCTACAATCATGTTACACTTAAACTCTTAAAAAATAACACTGAAATTAACACAACATTCAAAATAAAAATAGCATCCCCATGCACAAGCATGACTTTCTTTATGGCATATTTTTGCCCCACTGCCGTGTCTTTGATTCAGCTGGAAAAAGAATCATACTGCATTTTTGTCCTAAAAAGCATACTTTTTCTTTTCTTGCGTTTGGTTCATTATGTTTGGTGTGTCCAATGTTTAAACGTAAATTTGAATTTAAGTCGTAATTCATTATAGTTTATCATCACTGTGTTTATTATTTAATTAATCAGTAAAACATTTGATATGTTTTCTATTTTTGTTGTTTCTTGAGTTTCTAAAAGTTATTTATATTATTTCTAGCATTACATGTTTGATTCAGCTAAAAAAAAACATTGTATTTTGTCCCAAAAAGCACCAATTTTTAAATTTTGTTGTGTTTGCTTTATTATGTTTATTTTTTCCAATATTTAAACATGACTTTGAACACATTCAAGTCTTTGTTCATTCTCGTTTATCATTTTTATGTTTATTATTTATTGAATCAGTAAAATACTTTATATTTTTTTATTTGTATGTCTTCAGCGTTTCTGAAAGTTATTTATATTATTTCTTGCATTACTTCTTTGATTCAATTAAAAAAAACTGTATTTTGTCCCAAAAAGCACCCATTTTTTTCTTTGTTGTGTTTGCTTTATTATGTGTATTTTTTCCAATATTTAAAAAGGACTTTGATCACATTCAAGTTTTTGTTCGTTGTCGTTTATCATTATTATGCTTATTTATTATATCAGTAAAATACTTGATATGTTTTTATTTGTATGTCTTCAGCGTTTCTGAAAGTTATTTATATCATTTCTTGCATTACTTCTTTGATTCAATTAAAGAAAAACTGTATTTTGTCCCAAAAACCACATTTTTTTTTCTTTTGTGTTTGAGTTATTATATTTTATGTTTCCAATATTTAAACATGAATCTGAACACTTTCGAGTCAAGCCCAATTTATTCAGAGTTTCTGAAAGCTATTTATATTATTCCTTGCATTACTTCTTTGATTCAATAATAATAAAAAAAATATTTTATCCCAAAATCTTTCCGGGTTAACGTAATAAGTGGGTGAGCGATTGGCTAAGGCAGCGCCCAATTACGTGAGCGGTTGTCTAAGGCAGCGCCCAATTATGTGAGCGGTTGGCTAAGGCAGCGTTATGGTAGTCAATCAGAGCCATTGCTCTGTAAACTATTGCGTTTCTGTGTTACTGTGGAAATTAGTACTCGCCACTTTAAACTTTGTGAAAGTTAATTAAGTATTCCAATATCCTCACATTTCATTTACTAGACATTTGCGTGTACATACCTTTTCTAAATTTTAGAAAAGTCGCGTACACGCAGATTTGCGCTGCTAGATAAGAGTCAACACCCAGCGCCTTACAAAATACACAAATCAGACATTTATTCGTTTAAGAATACGAATTCCTTCTGTTCATATGCCAATAATAATTAGTAATTGCCAATTTATACTTGGTGAACAACATCAGGCCGCAGAGAATGACGTTTAGAACCGCGATCAGAACTGTAGTCATGGTCGAAAATATGTTTTGACCATGACTGACAGCTTTCAGTCGTATAATCACATTTCACATGATGTGTTTAGCTGTTAGTATTTTTCTTTCTTCCGTGTGTAATTAATATCATATTAATGTTGCGTGGGGGCGGAGTTGGGGGTTGTGATACGTTCATAGAAATCTGAATTCACAAGGACTGTGATCGTAGTATATCATGAAGATCATCTTAAAATGCTGAAACTTGTGTACTCAATCGTTTAGTCACATTTCAGACGAATTTACATGGATATGTGTGTCTGACACTCTTTTTATCGCTTGCATATGCAAATGTTGCATATCAGTTTAGTCTGCACTGTACCTGAAGTTTCCCACTACCCTCAAAGATGTTGGGGCGCACTCCAGTTCCCACCAGACATTCCCAGACATCGAAACAGGTAAGTCGCTCTTTATCAATCTCACCCCAATCCGAAATTTGATTTTCCCAAAACATTTATAAACACTTTGTAGTCTATTGTTGTACTGTAGACCATTGTGTTACTGTGTAAATTAGTATTTGCTACTTTAAACTGGGTGAAAATTAAGTAACATCCTCACTTTTCCGCGTGTACAGACAGGCCTTTTCAAATGTTCCTAAAAGGCCTGTACACGCGAATTTGAGTAAGACGTCTTCAGGTCCGTTTCTTACAATGTTTAAGAACAATTGTACCGATTTGGTTGAAGAAGAGCTGGAATTCAAGCACGATGGAAAAAAGAAACAAAATAAACCTCGCGCACGACGGCAAATGTAAAACTATTAATGACCTTAAAAATGTATATTATTACATCTATTATATGAGTCCTATGTACTAAAAAAAATGTATCCATTAGTAAGCATCTCTCGAACAATATATTTCTTCATATGGTTTAGTTTTTGAGACAGACAGTGAATGTACATCTTGGTGCGTGTCTTGACTAAATATCATTCAGTAGAGCGCACTCTAAAACGAAATGAGCAAAAAATCCGAGTCATATTGTATAAACATATTTGTACAATTATAAATGGGCAATATTGTTTTATCCGTGTAACATTGTGATGCCGCCCTAACTCTTTTGATCCGTACCGCATGATGGGAAAAAAACCCTGGGAACGAATGCGCGGCCAGAAAAAAAAACGTGGCGCTGTCAATCATGCGAGTTGCGCGGCTCGATAAAAGAGTCAACTCTCAGCACCGTTTCAGGCAGTAGTATGCAGATGTTTGTTTCACTATAACAAATAGAAAATAATCAGTCTAATTAATTTCTTAAAATGAGGCTTTTAATGATGATTATTAATGCCTTTGCACCGATGTTTTCGGAAATTGAATGCGATCAGATCTCAAATAAGCAATGTCTCCGTGCAATTTGTACATGAGAAAATGAAGCCAGTCATGTTAAATTGGCTTAAAATTGATGTTGAATTTATCACGCATCTTGGTGCGTGTCTTGACTAAATATCATTCAGGAGTGCGTACTCTAAAACGAAATGAGAAAATAATCCGAGTCATATTGTATCAACTTATTTGTACAATTATAAATGGGCAATATAGTTTTATCAGTGTAACATTGTGATGCCGCCTTAATAAGGCTGGACACCTCTTTTGATCCGTACCGCATGATGGGAAAAAAACCCTGGGAACGAATGCGCGGCCAGAAAAAAAAAACCGTGGCGCTGTCAATCATGCGAGTTGCGCGGCTCGATAAAAGAGTCAACTCTCAGCACCGTTTCAGGCAGTAGTATGCAGATGTTTGTTTCACTATAACAAATAGAAAATAATCAGTCTAATTAATTTCTTAAAATGAGGCTTTTAATGATGATTATTAATGCCTTTGCACCGATGTTTTCCAGTGAAATTGAATGCGATCAGATGTCAAATAAGCAATGATTCCGTGCAATTTGTACATGAGAAAATGAAGCCAGTCATGTTAAATGGGCTTGAAATTGATGTTGGATTTATCACTTTTGTACGCAAATGTTATTTTGTATTGAATTATAGTTTTCAATTGTAAGATTTACAGGTTCTGTAATGTGTTTTACAATCCGCTGTATTTTTTATCATAAAAGCGTTTTTTTTTTCCTTAGAGTGCACATATCAATGTATAATCACACATTTTAAGGTGCTAATTTATTAGAATCTTTGCTTCCCGTGGGAACAAATGCACAGGTGCCAACATATGAGCTTCCAAAATTATATAGGGAATGAAATTGTAGCTCAAAGGAGTCAACTCCTAACAAATTCCAAAATACACAAAACTGGAAGTAGTTCATTGAAAATAAATACATACATAAATAAATAAATGTATATTATTATATCTATTATACGAGTCCTATGTCCTAAAAAATGTAACCATGAGTAAGCATCTCTCGAACAATATATTTCTTCATATGGTTTAGTTTTTGAGACAGACAGTGAATGTACGTCTTGGTGCGTGTCTTGACTAAATATCATTCAGTAGTGCGTACTCTAAAACGAAATGAGCAAATAATCCGAGTCATATTTGTATAAATTTATTTGTACAATTATTAATGGGCAATATTGTTTTATCCGTGTAACATTGTGATGCCGCCTTAACAAGGCTGGACACCTCTTTTGATCCGTACCGCATGAGGGAAAAAAATCCTGGGAACGAATGAGCGGCCAGAAGAAAAAAAAAGGTGGCGCTGTCAATCATGCGAGTTGCGCGGCTAGATAAAAGAGTCAACTCTCAGCACCGTTTCTGGCAGTAGTATGCAGATGTTTATTTCACTATAACAAATAGAAAATAATCAGTCTAATTAATTTCTTAAAATGAGGCTTTTAATGATGATTATTAATGCCTTTGCACTGATGTTTTCCAGTGAAATTGAATGCGATCAGATGTAAAATAAGCAATGTCTCCGGGCAAATTGTACATGAGAAAATGAAGGCAGTAATGTTAAATTGGCTTAAAATTGATGTTGGATTTATCAGTTTTGTACACAAATGTTATTTTGTGAGGAATTATAGTTTTAAATTGTAAGATTTACAGGTTGTGTAATGTGTTTTACAATCCGCTGTATTTGTTTTCGTAAAAGCGTTTTATTTTCTTAGAGTGCACATATAAATGTATAATCACACATTTTAGAGTGCTAATTCATTAGAATATTTGCTTACAGTGGTAACAAATTCACAGGTGCCAACATGATATGAGCTTCCTAAATTATGTCGGGAATGAAATTGTAGATCAAAGGAGTCAACTCTTAACAACTTCCAAAATACACAAAACTGGAAGTAATTCATTGGAAATAAATAAATAAATTAATAGATAGATAGATAGATAGATAGATAGATAGATAGATAGATAGATAGATAGATAGATAGATAGATAGATAGATAGATAGATAGATAGATAGATAGATAGATAGATAGATAGATAAAAACAACAAAAAACAATTCAACAAGAGCCATTTGGGGAAGGGTATACACATTTACCATAGTCCTTCCAAAGGGGTAGGGCCGCTATTTTATGAAATCAATTTCTGTCATCATGTAGACTAATTAAACCATATATAAGTGCTGTAGTAATTATGTCTCTGTTGATCAGTTATTATTTTTATTCATTTTTTTCAGAATGGAAAACCTATGGACCCGACATCAGTTGCCGGCGGCGCTCACGGCCAAAGTAGTGGCATTAAAAAAGATTACAAAGTACTCTCAATGGGTCTTGAAAGAGGATGGGACAGTGGAGGCTGGGGCCTCCCACTGCAACACAGTGGTCGCCCTCTGTGACGGCCACCGTCTCTGTAAATTTATTTTGTTTCCCAATTTAGCCTCCGACGTCTCTGTCGGAGGTACATTTCGTTTTATAAATTTTGGCCGGGGAAGAGAGGAAGGGGTCCTCCTCTCCCGGCACAACACCTCCATCTATGTGGCTGGGAGGATGGAGGTGACGGCCCATTTGGAGGAGAAGGGGACAGCTCTCTTGTACCCTTCAAGTATCACCAGAAAATTGAAGGACATTTACCACGAGGAGGGTGTCCTCTTTACAATAGATGGCATTGTCTCTGCTGTAAGATCAATCTCTCTCTTTTTGTTCCCTCTCCTTCATGAAGTATTGAGGTTTAATCTGTCTTTCTTTTTTAGATCCGCCCCATCAGGATGGTGTTTACTCATAGGATGCCGATCCCATTGGGCATTTTTTTTTTAAAACAAGTAAACTCATTGTTCTCTCTCTCTCACACACTACGTATGTGTGCGTGTGTATGTGTACATGTGTGTGTGTGTGTCTAAATATTGATATATATCACACTCTCATTTCACCTGAGTAAGGTCCCTTAGGGCATCATGTTGCCTTAGTAATTGTAGCCTAGATCTACATTTCAACAGCTAGTACTAATTTCACCTCTTCATTATAGGATCAAAGAGAAATTAAGGTCGTCACATGGCGCGAAACCAACTTTTTCCGTGTCAGACTTGGACAGCGGCTGTCCATGACACACATGCAGACAAAGTGTTCTGGTGGCGTGGAGCTCCACTCCACAGAAAGTACGATGATAAAGGTACCTAAAGCAAGCAGTTTTTTCCCGTGTATAAACAAAGGTATTCTAAATTGAATCAATACTGTTATTTACTTGAGATAAACTGCTATCAGTGGCTCATCATCATCAAGGCTGAAGTCAGATTCATGCTTTAGGAGTTTTCTCAAAATCTGGATCACCAACTTTATAAGATTTTGTCACAGATGCAGCCCTATCAGGAAGACATACAATTTCAATTGCTTCCTTGACTGTATAAAATCATAGTGGTTCTGATCATGAAATTAATCAAATTGTTTTAGGTTTTACGTTTTTTATCTATCTATCTATCTATCTATCTATCTATCTATCTATCTATCTATCTATCTATCTATCTATCTATCTATCTATCTATCTATCTATCTATCTATCTATCTATCTATCTATCTATCTATCTATCTATCTATCCATCCATCCATCAATCTGTCTGTTTTCTCGTGGTGTTTTAAACACATAATAAATTGTCATTAAATGTCTTTGCGCAGGAACTGGAAGACGAGGCGTTTCACGTGATGGCCTTTAAAATAAAAGGCGAACACGTGGAGCTTGTCGACGCCAACAATGCTACCAAAAATGTTCCTTTGAATAAGTGGAACCAAAGATTCCCCGATGGCCCTAATTTTCCCCCAGAGGGGTTTTTGTGGTAATTTTGTTTTATTGTTTGTATTTCTTGTTACTTGTTTGTTGTTCTGTTTAAAATGTTCTATGATTAAAGTTATATGCACAAAATAGTCATTGTTTATTTTCTTTATTTTTATTAAATTGAATTAATTTAATCTAAATTATGATAATATATGTCACCACTTAGTTATATTTAGTTGTCTGTGTATAAATTGTGTGTTGTGTCATTATAATAAATGTATTAGTTGTATCAATGCAATAGATACTTTAATTCCCCCCCATATTTTTCCTACTGTTTTTTTTTTAAATTATGATGAATTATTATTGACAATTCCTACACCAAAATTCAAGTTATTTAGACATATTTAGTTTTCCTTTCATACGTGGGTTGGCTTGATAACCACATAAGCTACAACAAAACCAGAAAAAAAGTAAGTAGGTCTTTACTAAGCTTTGCTAAATGTGCAATATGTTGGGTGATAAGCAGTATCTTCCCTATCTGTTGATTCTGTCGCTCAGCACCTGGTGGATGTTGAAAATCCTTACCAGCAAAGTCATCCGTGTATTTAAGTGACCCAGTTTATTATATTTCTATTGCAAATAAGAGCCCTATCTTGATTTAGTCACTCAACACTGACATCTAGTGGCTGTATGAAATAATTACAAGCAACGTCTTCCGTGGATTTAGGTGACCCGTTTTATTAAATTACCGTATTTATTCTAATTATCACCCATTATTGTCCGATCTACAAAGGGCACTGAAATGGGCGATAATATGTATATTTTCCTTATGTAGTATCTCACTGGTGTTCTTAACACTAGAACAGCGGCTGTTCTGATCTACCTCGAACAGCGGGATGCGTCCATTGACGCGCCATCGATGCGACGCGTTACCGTCGCACATCACGTGTTGCCCACGTCATATTATCGCGATCGTCTTGTTCGAGCGCATGCCTCGATACGGTAATTGTGTGAGGATATTGTATGTATAATTGTATCATAATTTACGGAGAAAAACAATTTAAAAGGGACACACAACGTGCTGTCAAATCAGTTATATTGAAACTTGCGCAATGACGTCGGCATGCGGTCACGGAGGAAAACGTAAGTTTTGGAAGGAATTTTTAGCAGCATGGGCGATAATTAGAGGTACCAATGTTTTTTATTTATCCCATCGCTAACACACACTGGGCGATTATTAGAATATGGGCGATAATTACAATAATTACGGTATTGCAAATAGATTCACAATCTGTTGATTGTGTCGCTCAGCACTGACACCTCATGGATGTTGGATATCATTACCGGCGACGTCATCCGCCGATTTAGGCGACCCAGTTTATTTATTTGTTTATAGCAAATACAGTCGCTAAAGTATTGTTTTAATGTGTAGTTAATGGTATTAATGTATCGTATATGGTTCTCATGTATAGCATATAGTATTTTACCTATGTCTTATTTTAGGATATTTGCAACTTCTGCTGTCTTTAGTTTATTATCTCATTGGTTGAAGTGCAGTGGCACCGCAAAGTAGATTGCAGAAGTTAACTCAGCAGCATGGACGCGTTCCAGGCAGTTACTGCGACCGCAAGGGGGTAAGTATTACTTAAAAAAAAAAAAGCACACAAGTTTCAATCTTGCCGAGAGGACTGTGAAGCAGAAAATAGATGTGTCAAAAAGTGTGAGGAAAATATGCACTGTCTGCCGACGCACATTTTCCATAGTCCATGTGGAACTGACTCACCTTAAGGAACATGCAACACGGTGGACGCGAACGAAAAAACGCACAACTAAGCAAGGGGGAACCTGGACAGATCCATCAGGCAACTACAAAGATGGTATGTAAATACTTTTTTTAAAACCCTCTGATCAAGGTGAATATGAGAATGTATGTGAATGAGAATGGATGTCTGCACCGTATGGAAAAAGCTATAATACATTTTGGGTGTAATAAACGACCAGGTAAACAGATAGATAATACATAAAAACTATTCGTTTGCATACATTGATAAATAAAAGATCAACATTATGTGGCACTTGCCTCCCCAGAATTTTTGGTTTATAGGAAGGTTTTTTTCTATTGAGAGGAAGAAACCTGTGCGTCCAAGTGGAATATGTATTTTTGCCAGTAGAGGACGCTGAAAATAAATATGTTGCACAGCGGATGAGCCGGCTTCATCATTTCTGTCTGTTACAATTGCACACACAGCCTTACATTTGTAACAAGTTTTAAGAGATGTACATATTTTTTCGTTGTACATGCAATGTAATTCTGTCAACTTTTAAAGAAACTCAATGTTATTTTACTTTTAATGTGGATAGAGGATTTATTTTTGGTGTTGTTTTCGATTTTGCTGCAGATTATCCAGACATCCCCAACGTTGAAGCAGCAGTATCCTTTCACTGGGCTTTGTGGACAGGAATGTCTTTTTCGACATGTTCCAAACTTAAACTGTTCATCTTATGCCTAATAACTGTCGCTCAGCACTGACACCTGGTGGATGTTATGTTGTCATGCAGATGTTATGTTATGCCGAATAAGGACAGATTCAGATTTTATTCTTACTAGTTATCTTGCTGACTGTTTCTAATTGTTGACTAATATTTCTTGCGCATCTACTGTTTTTACTCGCCTACTGGTTTTCTTGCTTACTGTTTTTTCTAAAATGTACATATTCACCTGCAGTTTCCAATTTTTTTTTAACCTATTTGTATTGTTCCAACTTCAACAGGTTCAGCTCAATCCCACTTCATGAATTTCAATTTTGAAATTCACCACAAATTCTTCAAAATTTCGTTTTACACTTCTACATTTCTCAAATAATTCAACTCATTTCAACATCATTCGGCATCATTCCCCAAGAAGTGATTCAACCAAATTCTCCAAAATTCCGTTTTTCACCTCTGTTTTCTACATTTCTCAAGTAATTCAACTCATTTCAACATCATTCGGCATCATTCCCCAAGAAGTGAGTCAAAGTCTTCGCCTTCACACGCAATTTCTCCAGAAATTGCATTTTCTAGTTATTATTATTATTATATTTTATTCTCCACACTTTTTTGTCCCGCTTCTTCTTCCACATAATTCATCCGATTCACTCCGTTCCACTTTTGACGTATTCCAAATATTCACGAGATGAGCGCTTCCATTTTTCTCGTTCCGAAAATTTTCCGATTTCGCAAAATTCGCGAATTTACGACAAATTTTTCCCCATTCATTCTCAATGGCAGATTCGACATTTCACATTTACGTCATTCCCCTTTTAAATTCACCTCATTCAGCACATTCAAACCACATTCGGAATGATTCTCGACATTCCCAAAATTCCCAAATTCAAAAATTTCACGTTTTCACGTTAAAAATTTCGACAAAATTTCACAAAATTTGGTTTTTCACCTCTAATTTCTACATTCTTTGACCGATTCAACCCATTCCAACTTTCAACTGTTCATCTTTTGCCTACCTATTCCACACCTTCCCACTTACCAAAATTTCCCAAAATTTTATTTTGAAATTCACACCAAATTCTACAAAATTTCGTTTTTTCACTCTAAATTCTACATTTTTCAACCGATTCAACCCATTCCAACTTTATTCACTTTGGTCACTTCATCCTTACCATATTCACCCCTTCACCCCCACTTCCACTATGCTTACACAATTCAACCCTTGACCCCCACTTCCAGTGTGGCGGCCATCTTGGATTGACCCTGAAGTGCTCCCAATGAACCTAGAATGAACCGGAAGTGCCCCAATTCGAACCGGAAGTGACCTTAGGTAAACAGGAAGTGACCTCAGGTAAACCGGAAGTGACCCCAAATCAAACCGGAAGTGACCCAAATCAAACCGGAAGTGACCCCAAATGAACCGGAAGTGACCTCAAGTAAACCGGAAGTGACCCCAAATCAAACCGGAAGTGACCTTTTTAAACCGGAAGTGACCTTTTTAAACCGGAAGTGACCCCAAATAAACCGGAAGTGACATCAGCTAGACCGGAAGTGCCTCTTATCAAACCGGAAGTGACCCAAATAGACCGGAAGTGACCCAAATCAAACCGGAAGTGACCCCAAATGAACCGGAAGTGACCTCAAGTAAACCAGAAGTGACCCCAAATCAAACCGGAAGTGACCTTTTTAAACCGGAAGTGACCTTTTTAAACCGGAAGTGACCCCAAATAAACCGGAAGTGACCTCAGCTAGACCGGAAGTGACCCAAATAGACCGGAAGTGACCCAAATCAAACCGGAAGTGACCTTATTTCAACATTAACTGCCCTAAATAGCTACATTAGGCGCTAACTTTTGCATTTATTGTCCGATTGAACCCGTTTCAACATTTTAACCCCAAAAGTGAACCTCCTGAAGCCGTTTTTTATCGTTTTGTTCCAAATTTCAAAAAATTTTGGCGCAATTGTTTTTTCTTTTAATTCCCACTCATTCTCTATGGGGATTCAAGATTTGCTCTAACTTCTACATTATTTAACCGTTTCAACCCGTTCCAACTTTCAACTGTTCATCTTTTGCCTACCTATTCCACAATCTCCCACTTACCAAAAATTCCAAACTTTCAAATTTGAAATTCAACCAAATTCACCAAAATTCTGTAGTACACTTCTATTTTCCACATTTCTCAAGAAATTCAACTAATTTCAACATCATTCGGCATCATTCCCCAAGAAGTGATTCAAAGTATTCGCCTTCACACGCAATTTCTCCAGAAATTGCATTTTCTAGTTATTGTGTGAAGGCGATGGCCTTCACACATATGTTATTCTACACCATTCTCTATTATTGTGTGAAGGCGATGGCCTTCACACATATGTTATTCTACACCATTCTCTATTATTATTATTATTATTATTATTATTATTATTATATTTTATTCTCCACACTTTTTTGTCCCGCTTCTTCTTCCACATAATTCATCCGATTCACTCCGTTCCACTTTTGACGTATTCCAAATATTCACGAGATGAGCGCTTCCATTTTTCTCGTTCCGAAAATTTTCCGATTTCGCAAAATTCGCGAATTTACGACAAATTTTTCCCCATTCATTCTCAATGGCAGATTCGACATTTCACATTTACGTCATTCCCCTTTTAAATTCACCTCATTCAGCACATTCAAACCACATTCGGAATGATTCTCGACATTCCCAAAATTCCCAAATTCAAAAATTTCACGTTTTCACGTTAAAAATTTCGACAAAATTTCACAAAATTTGGTTTTTCACCTCTAATTTCTACATTCTTTGACCGATTCAACCCATTCCAACTTTCAACTGTTCATCTTTTGCCTACCTATTCCACACCTTCCCACTTACCAAAATTTCCCAAAATTTTATTTTGAAATTCACACCAAATTCTACAAAATTTCGTTTTTTCACTCTAAATTCTACATTTTTCAACCGATTCAACCCATTCCAACTTTATTCACTTTGGTCACTTCATCCTTACCATATTCACCCCTTCACCCCCACTTCCACTATGCTTACACAATTCAACCCTTGACCCCCACTTCCAGTGTGGCGGCCATCTTGGATTGACCCTGAAGTGCTCCCAATGAACCTAGAATGAACCGGAAGTGCCCCAATTCGAACCGGAAGTGACCTTAGGTAAACAGGAAGTGACCTCAGGTAAACCGGAAGTGACCCCAAATCAAACCGGAAGTGACCCAAATCAAACCGGAAGTGACCCCAAATGAACCGGAAGTGACCCCAGGTAAACCGGAAGTGACCCTAAATCAAGCCGGAAGTGACCTTTTTAAACCGGAAGTGACCTTTTTAAACCGGAAGTGACCCCAAATAAACCGGAAGTGACCTCAGCTAGACCGGAAGTGCCTCTTATCAAACCGGAAGTGACCCAAATAGACCGGAAGTGACCCAAATCAAACCGGAAGTGACCCCAAATGAACCGGAAGTGACCTCAAGTAAACCGGAAGTGACCCCAAATCAAACCGGAAGTGACCTTTTTAAACCGGAAGTGACCTTTTTAAACCGGAAGTGACCCCAAATAAACCGGAAGTGACCTCAGCTAGACCGGAAGTGCCTCTTATCAAACCGGAAGTGACCCAAATAGACCGGAAGTGACCCAAATCAAACCGGAAGTGACCTTATTTCAACATTAACTGCCCTAAATAGCTACATTAGGCGCTAACTTTTGCATTTATTGTCCGATTGAACCCGTTTCAACATTTTAACCCCAAAAGTGAACCTCCTGAAGCCGTTTTTTATCGTTTTGTTCCAAATTTCAAAAAATTTTGGCGCAATTGTTTTTTCTTTTAATTCCCACTCATTCTCTATGGGGATTCAAGATTTGCTCTAACTTCTACATTATTTAACCATTTCAACCCGTTCCAACTTTCAACTGTTCATCTTTTGCCTACCTATTCCACAATCTCCCACTTACCAAAAATTCTAAACTTTCAAATTTGAAATTCAACCAAATTCACCAAAATTCTGTATTACACTTCTATTTTCCACATTTCTCAAGAAATTCAACTAATTTCAACATCATTCGGCATCATTCCCCAAGAAGTGATTCAAAGTATTCGCCTTCACACGCAATTTCTCCAGAAATTGCATTTTCTAGTTATTATTATTATTATATTTTATTCTCCACACTTTTTTGTCCCGCTTCTTCTTCCACATAATTCATCCGATTCACTCCGTTCCACTTTTGACGTATTCCAAATATTCACGAGATGAGCGCTTCCATTTTTCTCGTTCCGAAAATTTTCCGATTTCGCAAAATTCGCGAATTTACGACAAATTTTTCCCCATTCATTCTCAATGGCAGATTCGACATTTCACATTTACGTCATTCCCCTTTTAAATTCACCTCATTCAGCACATTTAAACCACATTCGGAATGATTCTCGACATTCCCAAAATTCCCAAATTCAAAAATTTCACGTTTTCACGTTAAAAATTCCGACAAAATTTCACGAAATTTCGTTTTTCACCTCTAATTTCTACATTTTTCGACCGATTCAACCCGTTCCAACTTCCAACTGTTCATCTTTTGCCTACCTATTCCACAACTTCCCACTTACAAAAAAATTCCAAATTTTCAAATTTGAAATTCAACCAAATTCTTCGTAATTTCGTTTTTCTACTCTAATTTCTACATTTTTCAACCGATTCAACCCATTCCAACTTTCAACTGTTCATCTTTTGCCTGCCTATTCCACAACTTCTCACCTACCAAAAATTCCAAAATTTCAAATTTGAAATTCAACCAAATTCTCCAAAATTTCGTTTTTCTTCTCTAACTTCTACGTTTTTCAACCGATTCAACCCATTCCAACTTTCAACTGTTCATCTTTTGCCTACCTATTCCACACCTTCCCACTTACCAAAATTTCCAAATTTTCAATTTTGAAATTCAACCAAATTCTGCAAAATTTGGTTTTTCTACTCTAATTTCTACATTTTTCAACCGATTCAACCCATTCCAACTTTATTCACTTTGGTCACCTCATCCTTACCATATTCACCCCTTCACCCCCACTTCCACTATGCTTACAAAATTCAACCCTTGACCCCCACTTCCAGTGTGGCGGCCATCTTGGATTGACCCTGAAGTGCTCCCAATGAACCTAGAATGAACCGGAAGTGCCCCAAATCAAACCTGAAGTGACCTTAGGTAAACAGGAAGTGACCTCAGGTAAACCGGAAGTGACCCCAAATCAAACCGGAAGTGACCTTTTTAAACCGGAAGTGACCTTTTTAAACCGGAAGTGACCCCAAATAAACCGGAAGTGACCTCAGCTAGACCGGAAGTGCCTCTAATCAAACCGGAAGTGACCCAAATAGACCGGAAGTGACCCAAATCAAACCGGAAGTGACCTCAGGTAAACCGGAAGTGACCCCAAATCAAACCGGAAGTGACCTTTTTAAACCGGAAATGACCTTTTTAAACCGGAAGTGACCCCAAATAAACCGGAAGTGACCTCAGCTAGACCGGAAGTGTCTCTTATCAAACCGGAAGTGACCCAAATAGACCGGAAGTGACCCAAATCAAACCGGAAGTGACCCAAATAGACCGGAAGTGACCCAAATCAAACCGGAAGTGACCTTATTTCAACATTAACTGCCCTAAATAGCTACATTAGGCGCTAACTTTTGCATTTATTGTCCGATTGAACCCGTTTCAACATTTTAACCCCAAAAGTGAACCTCCTGAAGCTGTTTTTTATCGTTTTGTTCCAAATTTCAAAAAATTTTGGCGCAATTGTTTTTTCTTTTAATTCCCACTCATTCTCTATGGGGATTCAAGATTTGCTCTAACTTCTACATTATTTAACCGTTTCAACCCGTTCCAACTTTCAACTGTTCATCTTTTGCCTACCTATTCCACAATCTCCCACTTACCAAAAATTCCAAACTTTCAAATTTGAAATTCAACCAAATTCACCAAAATTCTGTAGTACACTTCTATTTTCCACATTTCTCAAGAAATTCAACTCATTTCAACATCATTCGGCATCATTCCCCAAGAAGTGATTCAAAGTATTCGCCTTCACACGCAATTTCTCCAGAAATTGCATTTTCTAGTTATTATTATTATTATATTTTATTCTCCACACTTTTTTGTCCCGCTTCTTCTTCCACATAATTCATCCGATTCACTCCGTTCCACTTTTGACGTATTCCAAATATTCACGAGATGAGCGCTTCCATTTTTCTCGTTCCGAAAATTTTCCGATTTCGCAAAATTCGTGAATTTACGACAAATTTTTCCCCATTCATTCTCAATGGCAGATTCGACATTTCACATTTACGTCATTCCCCTTTTAAATTCACCTCATTCAGCACATTCAAACCACATTCGGAATGATTCTCGACATTCCCAAAATTCCCAAATTCAAAAATTTCACGTTTTCACGTTAAAAATTTCGACAAAATTTCACAAAATTTGGTTTTTCACCTCTAATTTCTACATTCTTTGACCAATTCAACCCATTCCAACTTTCAACTGTTCATCTTTTGCCTACCTATTCCACACCTTCCCACTTACCAAAATTTCCCAAAATTTTATTTTGAAATTCACACCAAATTCTACAAAATTTCGTTTTTTCACTCTAAATTCTACATTTTTCAACCGATTCAACCCATTCCAACTTTCAACTCTTCATCTTTTTCCTACCTATTCCCCAAATTCCCACTTACCATAAATTCCACATTTTCAGATTCGAAATTCAACCAAATCCTCCAAAATTCCACCAAATTCTCCAAAATTCCGTTTTTCACCTCTGTTTTCTACATTTCTCAAGTAATTCAACTCATTTCAACATCATTCGGCATCATTCCCCAAGAAGTGAGTCAAAGTCTTCGCCTTCACACGCAATTTCTCCAGAAATTGCATTTTCTAGTTTTAGGTTGTTTCTTGCAGCCTATCAAGGCAGTGTTACTTGCTCTGCAGCCCGTTGAGGCCGCAGAATTTCTGATCTAAGGGTTACAGATTCCACGTCCTATCTGTCTTCATTGGCACCATGAACATAACCGTGTCCTCTCTTGCCCCATCTCCCTTCCCAACCGACCCTACCCGTCTTGTTCTTTCCCTACCCCCCATCAGTCAGTGTTCCGCAGCTCACCCCTATTGGGTTGCTTCCTGTTTGGCCTGCCGCTGGGCGTGATCAGCCTCATGTGCTACGGCATCTGCACGGCCGAGACGGACGACGGCTCGGACGACATTGACGCCATCAAGCGAGAGGGTCTGACCGACGACGAGGAGGAGCAGGAGGAGGAGGGGGGGAGAGAAGAGGAGGAGGAGGAAGGAGAGGGGGAGGAAGAGAGAGAGGAGGAGGACGAGGAGGAGGAGGAGGATCGACGGTTGGAGGGCCCCGAGGGTGAGGTGGCATTAGAAAAGGATCCAGAAGAGAAGAAAACGGATTAACGCAGGGCTGCATGATGGATGGATGGATGAGTGAGTGGATGTGACGTGGAACTCAGATGCATCAGCAACACGGCTCGTGTCGCTGATCTTTGCTTTTCCATCTCACTGGCCTGCTTCAAAGCCTGTCTTAGCACAGGCTCGCCAAGCGACGCGTTTCTCGATCTTTATCTAAGATGGCCTCTTTCGTTTTTCCACCAGAGCGCGAAACCGGACCCCGAACGCACTGCGTCTTGTGCGACCTCGTTATCATGAACACCCAAACCTTTGCGCCTCCTTACATGACATTTATTTCCTTCCCCTCCCCGTTTAACCTCCGGTAGACGCAGAGTGAATGCTGCCTTCAAACAAACAAATGTCCGTCAACCTTTCAAACGCTTACGGAGCGTTCCAGATGGAAACTCTGCCATAATTGTCGTTTGCGCTTTTCCTTTGGTTCGTTCAAGATTTGTGAGTCGAGGGCCACTATGTGAGCCGTGTTGTCTACACGTCATATCCCGGGTCGCATTTACGATCTTTTTGTCCAGGTAGCCGACGAGCGGACAAAAGTATTTGGACAAATCCCAACGGACCGCTACAGTGGTGTGTCCCAATACTCAATGTCCGTGTGTGTAAGAAAGCTAAAATCAAAATTGGTGTATGACTACACTGTGAACAAAAGTATTGGGACAAGCCCCTATGTCTGTTGAAGTGTGTCCCAATAATTTTGTCCCTGTCTGTATATAAGATATAATCAAAAGAGGTGTGCGACGGCACTGTGGTCAAAAGTATTGGGGCAAGCCCTAATTGACTGATACACACAAGCAACCTTCCACCCCTCAATATAAAAAAAAAAAACAAGCCCTCGCTTTGCCTTTTGGTCTTTGTATTTTATTTCCACGTTGGATTTAAATAAAGAATTGCCCTTTTTCTTGTTAACTGGCATGGTCTTTCATTACCCGCACCTCCGTATCTTCCACGAACTTTGCAAACGCTAGCTCTTTGCTTTTATCTTTCCTCCACTTTCATCGCTTGGGTTTAGCTTGTGGCGTTAACCAACCATAGTTGCTAGCAGGCGTTAACCGCTATTGTTCGTTACGTTCTTATAACCGGTGTTAAACGTATTACATGAGATAAGCTGCCTTCTTTGCCCGCTGTCGATCGCCCATGTTTAATCGTTAAATCTTTGCAATTAGTCCAACCTAATTATCTGGCTCATGTAAAAAAATATATATATATCTCAAAAGGCATGCAAGTTGCTAATGGGTGCATTTGGAATAAGCAATAACAAGGCTGCGGGACGACAGTAACAGCCCCCTCTGGGCTCGCTGATAACATGAACCTTATCGCTAGTCACCAAGCAAAAAGCTCTTTGTTTGCCTCATTGTTCCCGCGAGACAACTCGGGTGGCTTTCACCACTGCTTGTTATTTTAGCGCAACTGTGGACGCTTTCATTTAAAGCGCAACAAACACTAGTTATCAACAAAAGAAAAATATAATAGCCTGACTTTTGTTTTGTTTTGTTTTCACTAATGGAATCATGTCAGGGTAAATATTTTCACATTCACTTTAAAATAGAATAAATGGTGAACCAAAGCGTATTAAATCAAAGCGCTAAGTACAAACTGGCCTAAAAAGTGTGGCAGATTGCGTCAGTTATTTTGAGACATTGTACAATAGCGGCGAACAAAGTCGAGCGCGTCCCTCCCAATATGTTGTGCTGCTTTGAATTCCCAAATACAGACGCCGGCATGGCCGTAAGAGATAAACACAACGGCTTCTCGAAACTGAAGCGCCGTTGTCTTGGCCGTCCCAAACCTGTTCACAAGGTTCCCGCCGCGTTATCTGAACTAACTCATTGGCAAGCACGCGCACGCTACATTAGCATTGGCGACTTGTTTGTGTGTCACAGTGTTGCATTGTGTCACCTCTGCGGGAGCGCTATTTGGCGCGTTCGCATCACTCGCCACACCAAAATGAATCTTTGAGCTGTGAAATTGCTCGCCATGCGTAATAATGAGCTGTCGCATGTTGCGCCTGGCGCCAAGCGGGTAATAGCAAGGCCGCGGTGAACTGAACTTATCTTCCTTTTCTCATTCATCTCGTTGTGGAGGCTTATGTTCTATAAAGGTGTTTTAGTTTCTCTCAACCATGCTACTAAATGCAAGTAGAAAGTGAACCAAACTGAATCGTGAATTAAAGTGTTGAGCGGAAACAGCTAAATTGGAACAAAGCCAAAGGGTGAATTGCTTCTTTACGATGCAAATGTGACAAAATGCAAACTGTGAAGCAATTCACTAAGGCAATAAATCATTCCGGGCCATAAATTGCTTTACGGTATCAAAATCTTCTCTCTGCATTCTTAGCGTCGCCTTTATTTTGGGAACCTATCCACAAAAGCCTGATTACTCATCTCATCCTCAGCCGCTCTGTTTTTTTCGATTCGTGCGATGTTTACGCCGGCAACACGCTGACACGCGTCACTCAGCATCACGCGCAAGCGGCCGATGTCAAACGCAATGAATGCGCGACCCGCCGCTTTCCAAATGCGAGTTTTTATTACCTATTTTCTGCTCCCGCTGCAGAGAATACAAGTAATGAATAAAACATCCTCCAATAAGCATACATATGGACTTAAATATTACACCAAGAATATGCCACACTCTTGAGATTTCATCCCTCCCGCTTTTCTTTTTCCCCTTTCTTCTGTAACCACTGGCCCTTATCACCCCCCCCACCCCCCCCCTACACACACACACATTTCGCCCCTTCTCCTATCTGCAAGGAGGAGGCCAAATTTGACAGCTCCCATTCGCAAGAGCAAGCTCGAGGGTAGACAAATTGCTCTGACGCAAACCAGAAGGAAGCCGCTGACCCTCAAATTTGGAATTTTTGGCCCTCCAAAAGCTCTTGACAGCTTCAATCATCCGAGAAGAGAAACCGTCGGGAGGTTTTTCCTCCCGCCTATTTGCGTGGACACACAAGCCTCGGTGGCTTTCTGCCTCCCGACCACAGTTGGGCGCCATGAGTTTTTCATGAGGTCGCTGACTACCGCGACCTCCCTCTCAAGTATTCCTGCTCCCAGAAAAGTTGTGGAGGTCAGAGTCCCCGCAAGCCAAAACGTGCAAACAGATTGTCACGTCATTGGAGATGTTTCCATGCGGTGTCATTTTTTTTCCATATGAAAAAAAAAAATGCTACTTGAAAGGCGAATTGTGAAGCGAAATCTCGCAGGAGAAGGCGTGTCGCTTCTAGCTAGTAGCTGGGCTCCCGCTGCGGAAAGCAGGCGGGAAAGATAGAGTTTAGCATTTGCCCAAGACCAGTTGATGTCTCATGTCTTAAACATCTGACATTAGCATTTGCTCAGCCAAATGCAAAGCTGGCATTTTGCATAACCTCCAAGGCATGCCGTAACAGATTTTTGGTTATGAGACACAATCGTGTAATGAGGACACTTTTTTGATCAGGTCTTATTCAAATGTGGCTAAATGTCTGATAAAATCAAGACAGTGGGACCACAAAAAAAAAGCTCCTCCTAGTTTGCAATGTGATGTCATTATTGCCGTAGTTAAAAAAAAGTTTGTCACTGTATATGCTCTCTCTTTTCAATGTATAGATGATTGCTTGTTGACGTTAAACTGAATTGATAAAAATCAACCAGCAGTGTAAATATTGCCCAAGAGAAGAATCTCAAAACGTCGATTCAGGTTGGAGAAATTCGAGGTCACCATTGATTTGCACATGCCGGCTTCTCTCTTGCCTCAGTGTCATTGCCAGGCTTTATTTATGTTCCTTTTTGGGGGAGAATGAGGGGGGCGGGGGCGAGTTCTGACCGATCAATAGGAAGCCTTTTTTGTGCGAGTCTCTTTGGCACCGGGCCCTCCCCGCGGGGCCGGCGTAGGTCACACCGAAGCTCTCGTCGTGATGTTGAGGCAATGACGGCAATCGATGGCGCGGGAAATGTCATGGCCGCCAGTGGACGCCTACAAATATGTTCGTGCTTTGACTCACGAGTCCCCCAACATACCAGTTTGTTCAAGTACAAATTGTTGTTGCTTGGTTGTAGGAGCATTTTACTTTATTGTTGACATTGTTTGTTCCAACAAACTAGTTACAACTTGTCCCTCCTCATCGCCTGAATAATTATAGAAGATTCTGGCGTGTAATCTTTTTTGGGGCAGGGGGACTTGGCAAGTCAACGAGGTGATTATAATCCGTTTAAAATGAGAAGTGTGAGAGGAATAATTAATGTTGGTGCACTTTTATACCAATGTTTATTTACTGCATCTTAGACGAAATGAATTGAACCCAATGTGTTGGCTATGTAGCCAGAAAAATAACTATTTTTATACATTCATATTTTTTAATTTATATTAATTAATTGCTTTTTTTTATGTACCCAGACAAATGTTAACTAGCTTGACAAGCTAACCACAGTTCCAACGCTAGCACACACTAGCTCATAACTTCTAGCAGCAGCACGAGGGAAAGCAAATTTTTCCTTTCTCAGCGTGTGCCTTATTAAGTGTCCAGTGATGTTTTATAAATGAAGAAGAGTGCAGCAGCGTGGGGACTCTGAGCGCACCAGTGGATCGGCTGTTTTTGAGAGCCATAACAGGTGATTACTGACACATCGACAACCCGCGGCCACCCGGGACACCACTCAGGCCCGGGTTCCGCTCGCTCGTATCGATCGCCGGCACCGGGCCTCCTCGCGCTCATTCACCACGCCGCAAAGGGGTCCCCGGCCTGTGGAGTGCATCGGCGGTGTGGGAGCACCCCCGGCAGATTAGTGTGCCCGAAAAGTCTATTTAGCGGTCTTGCGGCCAGTTGGTTAAGTGCAGTGTAAACAAGAGGGTCAACGATAACAATCTTGGCCCGAGGACGTCTTGTGTAGCGGCAATACAAATAACAAGCCGAGTGCTGTTGCGCAGTGTTCACTTTTTGCGTTGAAAAAGTTGCTCCGTCTCATCCCCAGAGATGTGCCGGCGCTTCCTCAGAACCGCCACGGATTGTTTCGGCTTTGTTCCCGCTGCGTTTTCACAACAAACGTCTGACATTGCACTTTGTAATTTTGTCAAAACATTACCGTCGACTTTGACAATCACTTGTCTGAGGGCACCTGAAAAGGGGCTGAAAGAAGGATGCCACCTCCAAAAATAACCCGTTTATTTTTGTACCTGGCGTTAAGAGCTTCCGACACGGGTCGCCTTCATGTTTCCCTCCGCCGTTGGCGTGTCGCACTTCCCGTTTTTTTTCCAAAATGGCAACCAGCGAGTTGAATCTCCACTAACAATCAGATAACTCTCAGTTCCTGAGTGTTGGTTGTAACTTTTAACGAATTCAGCTTGGCTGCTGTGCAATTACAGCTTTCCACAGTTGTGCCGGTAGCGAAGCAAGCGTTTGAAGGTCAGCCAAAGTTTAGGGTCAAGCCATGCTTAGGTTTGGAAAAAAATGAGACTCTTTCTTGGCTTCAGCCTCGAGCTATATTTTTTCTTTGTCGAAACTGGTTGACCTTTTCACATAAGTGAACTTTTCCTTCCCCCCTGCCAGAAAGCTGATTAAAACAAGGCGGGCCTGTGAACGCAAGCCAATCCGACGCATTCCTAATTTATCGTAACGTCGGGAATGAAATTCGCCTGCAGGGCGCTGACGCTAAGAATAGCGTGGAGTCGTTCAACTTGTGAAATGTATACTTATGCTCTGGGATTTGTAATGAGGGAAGCAGGAGTACGAGGTGGCGATTTTAGGATTCCACTCACTAATTTCTTTTTTCCATGTAAAATGCACGTCAAAGAAATTCACGCGTGGGAGGACATCTTCAATTCTAGCCGGCCCGAGTCATTCTTGCAATAATTAGCACGTTGTTAAGGCTAGAGGTGGATCACCAGCACAGCTTCTAAAAATAAAAGCGGCCACTCTGGAGAACGAGAAGCACATTTAGAGCCGCACCTCCCTTCCCACCAGCTCTCATCCAATTTCCTCTCAATTACGACACACGCCAGCGGGCGTCTTCAACGTAAACACGGCTTGTCATCCTGCGATTCAAATTAATCTCGTTTCTCGGAACGACTCGGGCGTGCTCTCGTGTGATTTAATCTTGAAGAAAACCCGGCTGTTCAAAGTTCACACGGTTTCCCCAACTTGACCTCACGGGCCACCCACGACGCTTTGTGGGATCAGAGCCTTAAGAGAAGTCTTCAAATTGCTCTGTGGAAATAAAACATCTTTGCCGGTGTCTTCATAGCGTCATTCGGAGCACACAAAGCGAATCTTGTCACACAGAGAAGCGACTTCCTGGCCGCACTGCGCGTGACAGCTCTTCTCTCGTCGCGTCTGCCCTTTCTCGCTCCCGAGTGTGGCCGCGACGGTAGTAATTTCCGGGATGTTTGATGTCAGCCGCTAAAGCTACCGCTCACTGCTTTTATCCCCGGCGACAATCATCCGCCCCGTCTCGTCAAGCAGGACGTTGGCAGGGAGCGATTTACCGGTTTGATTGCTGTCTGACGCACATGTCTGACATTTAGCCACTACTCAATGTTACGCTGATTTGATCTGATAAATAATTTCCCGCCGTATGCTGTAAATATGTAGCAAGTAGCGTTTCCCTAAATCATCTGTACGTTTCGATTTGCATCCCAACAAAAAAAGGGGAATTCTCCTTTGCGGTTAGCGACTTTGCATTTTTTAAATTCCAATGAGGCTTAACGTGGGGCGAGCGTCTTTATTTTTGAGTGCATCCCAAGAGCAGGATACTTCCTCAACTGCCAGAGAGCACTAATGACAGCGTACGGTCTCCGCAGAGTCTTGGCTCGCTTTTGAGCCTTCACGTCTTTATCATGATGACAGGCTAATGGAACGACTTCTCAAAATGGCCGACGTCAGGACTTGAAGTTTCTCTTTGATCCAGTTTAGGGGCTTCAAAATGCCCCCACAACGCGATTCCTCAGCCAAAATATCTCACTGTAATATTATCTGTCGCTCTCGATTAAAGTCACCCAGGCAATTTTGGGAAGCGAAGGGTGATTAATGAAGCTCATCATTGGCCAGAAACGCTCGTTGGCTTCGGAGGGAGTGATTTTCGCTCATTGGGCTCACGTCGTCATCATCACGTTCGCTGAATGTAAAACATTTGAACACGGATTTCGTGCAAGCGCGCTGCTTTGTGTTACAAGAACATCGTTCATTCCATTTTTTCTATTTATAAAAATGCAAGCGCTTTGGGGGTTAGCTGCAACATTTGTTATTCATGAGCATTCCTTGTTGCCCCGCTGGGAAGCCTCATGCCAAGGTGCGCCCCGACGCAGTTAAACTCGTGTGGGTGATTGAATACCACGGCGCCGCCCACGCGTCAAGCAGCCGCGGCCTTCGCTCTCGCTGCCAGAATGCCCGATGAGTGAAGTTGATGATTGGCGCCAGCCGGCTCAGCGTGCACTCGTAACACCGAATTGCATTTATTTTCATCAAATGAGGATTTACTGTGTTGTGTTTTTTTAAATGAGATGAAATTGCAGTAATTACGGCCTGCATCACGTGTCGCTTTTTTAAAGAGAAGGACTTGAGCAGTTCCAATACGTTCAATTTCACCGACAAATGCTCTCGCCGATGCCGAAGTAAGACACGCTTAGGGGTGCGAGGGGGGGATAAGGAGACAATAGCTTGTACCATTATCGCCATGGCAACATAAGCCGGTTTATTATTGCACTCAGAGAGCTTCGGCGCGCTTCTGTTAAGAGGACAGGCGCTCAGACTGATTGCGTAGCCTGCAAAATGGGGAAAATGGCGGGTAGAAAGAGCACAAGTGCCATCAAAGAGGAGATTTGGCCAAATCAACTTGTTGCAGTGCTGAGAAAGCTTTCAGCCTCGCCGTGGGGAAACGTGCTGATTGATGCGTCCCATCTCACGAGGAGGGGGCCTCGCGTCGTAAATTAAAATCCAATTACGCCGTAACCAAACAGCGCGTAAACATGAAATTGCTAAGCCACTCTTACATGACTCTCGGCATGATGAACGACGTCCGCAACCTGCCCTCATTTGTCGTTGCTGACAATGCGCAAAAGCACCTAGCGTGGCAAACACACATCACCATTAAAGATGAATTAGTGATTCTGCTTTTTTTTTAATTTATTTTATTTTTGTACCCGAAATCTTACTGGCACATTTTTTTTTGTAGTGGCTCAAAATAACCTCACACTTGAGCTAATGTGACTCCAAAAGAAAATTCTCGGCTATAAAAGTGAAATCTAGATCATAAGCCGTGTGCATCTGTGGTCCGGTGTATACCGTGTGTACGCTTTGCTTCAGCAAAGATTCCCGACACTGCAGCCTGCCTACACACACGTTAATATTCATGAGGGCCTCTCGTTTGATGGGCTTTATCGATTCATACCTCATGCATTTATATCTGCCAATGTGTGCATAAAATAACAATTGTGATTTGGAATCGTGTTTATTTTAAGGGCCCCAAACATGACAGGGGAAAACTCCCCCAGTATTGCCCTCGGGAAAATTAGAAAAAGGGCGGCCATTTTGTGTCAAGGCAGACTCAAATTCCTACTTGGATGAATCCCCAATTGGGAACAAAACAAAGTTAGCTTGACAGATGGATGCGTTCACCTTGACAACTAACTTTAATGCCCCCTGTGTTTTGTTACCTTTAGATTATTCTGTACAACTTTTCCCGCTTGACTTTTATAGCCTCGCCGCAGTTGTTTTAAATAAACAACTTTTTTTTGCCGCCCGTGTGGGCGATTTTGTGACAGTAGCTGCCGGCTGGTCCAACATCAACAATCAACATGTTATCTAGTCCTTCCGTTGGCCTGAGTTTTTAATTATTTTTTTTTTCCTCCAAGCTATAGCCATATTAAGTGTTTTTACTTTTTTTTTCCCCCCTGGGAGACAAGCAAAGCTATCAGGAACAGTGAGTTCCACAAAGGAGAACGCTTTAATTAGCTTGCGCTCAAATGTTTTGCAGCAGATGTTAGCTATTATTGCTGCTGCTTTTTGCTTCCACGGAAGGTTTAAATTGCATGAACACACCACAATTTATGTTCTACACGCCTTTTGCATACGATCTCCTTACTCGGCGTTGGGAATTTTCTTTCGATTTGAAATCCGCTTGTTTTGTGTTAACAAATATATTTTCAGGGAAATGCGTAAAAAATGTACACGCTTGCTGAATTTATCAAGCTGTTTATTTGTGTTTAACCTTGGACCACTTTCTGTTAAGCGCGGAGATGATACTCGAGTAATTAGGAGCTCGGGCAAAGTTCCGAAAGGGAAACTGTGTCAGGGCGGAACATGCAACCGTTGCTGTCGTCGCGCTGATATCCTTGGCAGCGCAAAAAGCTGCAGGGCAGGCTAACGCTATTAGGAGGTTTGGCCGAGCAGTAAATTGGCCTTGTGATAAATGGCCGCATATATAGTCCCTTAACATTTTTACCACTCTTCTTTTTTACTGTACACAATAAAGCCTGCCCAAGGGTAGGACTACCCCCCCAATCCCCCAACACTTTTTAAACGGCTAACACATTCCCAAATCGGCCTCGGGAAAGTTTTGTTGGCCACTGGAGCATTTACGGAGAATTGATCTGGGCCAGAAAAGTGCCACCGGCTGTTGGCTTTAAAATGGAATTTCCTAGAATGCTCTGGGTGAAGCTTCCGTTATATAACAGGACGGGGAGGGGGCAACATGAACAACTGTGCCATTTTTCTCACTCTCTTTGTGATGCGTGCAATGCTAGCCAACCTCACCTGTAGCTCGCTCACCAGACTGTCAAGTCCATTTTTGGCTGCCTCCGGGATCTTTTCTGCACTTGTTTCTTAGTTGGGAACGTTTGATGACGTCAAATTGGTGCCTTGGCGGAATAGATTCGAGATCAATGGCAGAACAGAGTCATCTGTGTTGAGAATATTGGTGCACTGTGCACATTATGATCGCCACTGTTAGATGTCCGATTTTTTTTGTCTTTACTGTGAAGTCTAACAGCTAAATCATTTCTCAAGATTTTAAAATCTTGGGGTGTACCGGTCCCGGACTCAGTGATCACTTGGAGTCTTTTAGACAACTGCATACTCCAAGCAGAAAGAATCCAATGTTTGCTATTTTTGTAATATCTGAACATTGCAAACAAAGTGTGCCTGTCATCTGTCACACAAACCAAAATCGTGACTTTGGGGGCGACCATTGTGGCGTGTGTTTGTCAATCAACATTGGAGAAGAATTATTGATCGGGAGGTCCATCTCATCTCAGGCCTCAAAGTGTTTTCTCCCGGCGGAGTCGTGGCTTAGAAGGCGCCATGAATCCCTTCAAATTGTTTTTCTCCGCTCCATCAGATAGAGCGAAAGAAGACAGGGCGAGGGCCTTCTTTGCCGCCACCTTTTAATAAGACGGATGAGATTGAAAGAGATGTGCGGGGGTGGGATTTGAGGGCCAGACAAATAATGAGAGCACAGGCGGGCTCCCCACCCGGCTGACTGCGAGCCATATCGCAAATGAATCAATCGACTATTAGCGTCGGGAGACGGCCGGGAGAGGTATCCGTCTGCAGCTGAGCGTCGCGCGGGTCCGAGAGGCCGTCATCTTCCGTCTCCTCGAGCGGCGTGAGGCTTTTGTTGTTAATGGCGCAATTCGTCAAAGGCGGACGTTAAGTGTCAGCCGCCCGCCCGCCACTCGTGCCCATGTTTCATGGCTATTGCATCACTTGGGGACAAAATGCAATCACAAGTGATCTGTTTGTGTGTCAAAATGGGACACTAACTCAAATGACTTTGCAGACACAGCACTGCGTCATATTTATATCATACCCGTCCATCAGTTTAGCTGGCTATGTTACTCGAACCTATCTAGCCTGACCTCACAGTGGCTAGCCACATTCTCCTTTTTCTTTCCGGGGCAAACGACTTAAAGGTGCGAGCCCACCTGAGCTTTTCCCGTTGAGCCGATTTCCTTTATCTGCAAGGAGCCGGAGCATTTGTCAACAGACACAGCCCGTCGCCCCGGCCGGCCAGCTCGGCGGGAAGATAAAGCGTCCGCGCTCGACAGCCTCCGAAGCTTCTGCCCCGCCGACATGAAAATGGAGGCATGGAAACATTCCCGTATGGATCTCGCACTCGCGCGCATACTAAGCGCGATAAGAGGAATGGTGTTTGTGTGGGGACGCAGATTAATTCAAAAGTTAGGGCTTGGCAAAAGTTTATACTTGTCTGGAGGTCCACTCAGGCAGAAAAACAATTCTGTTATCTATAAAACGCTCTTGAACGCAATGTTTGCCTTGACCACATACTTATTAAGCCACCCTCCCCCACTCTGCACGTTGCTGGAACAGACTCAAATGTCCCATTTAGTTTTTGTTTTTTCACACCCCAAAAAAATGCCCTTGAAAGTCTAAATTTGGCAGCCAAGGCCGACGACGCCACCAGACAACTTGCTCATAATTTGACGGAGGGAGCCGCGCCAAGAAGCCGACACATTTTTGGCTGTCATTGAAGAGAGCCAGTCATTTATTTATTACGACGGCAGCGGCTCTTTTTCAGGCCACCGCGCGTCAACAAAACACTTGACACATAAACGAGCTTCTCATTAGAAGCAGACGGCAGGCTTTTAACTAAAAAGCCCCCCCCCCCCCCTCTCCAATGGACTGTTGTTTGTGAGCGTAATACTTTTGAGTGGTTTCAACACCAGCTGATGGCTTGGAAAACACACACTTGACATCAATAACATGAGCTTTTGTTAGCTTTCTACTTTTTAAATGCCATAAGTTTGAAATCTTACTTGCAAATTTCCCAGTCTCACAGTCCCACTCTCACTTGGGTAGCCATCAAAAACGAAAAAAAGCAACAAATATTTCTTTTCATCATGGTAATGCTCGACAGGCTCGATTAAAGAAGAGAGCGGGTGTATGTTTCCCACCCCCGGTCATTAGAAATCGCTTGCCAGGGCACTTTTGAACGAGGTTGTTTTCGCGACATTAACGCCTCCTGTTCCTCGGCCACGTAAACACAATCGAATTCTCTATCATGTCCAAAAGGTCCCCCGCTGCAAATACAATTTCAAGCTCTGTTTGACGCATAGCGAAGCAATGACACGTTGTAATTTAAAAGATAACACTGATGTTTCTTTAGTATCGATAATTCAAGTGCATGGAAGGGACCGTTTTCTTATCTTAGCCCATGCTCGGAATAATTCACCACCAAGCACTATGGGACAATGAGCTTTAGCTCCCTAGCTACTTAGCTTTAAATACAACAAAATATCAAGTCATTCACATGTTGATTTGGGACATTGTATTATTACTAAAAGTAACAAGTTAGCGTCATGGAAGTGTTATCAGATAATAAAGGCTTGATTGGAACACAAATGGTGGAGCAACACATGTAGACAGTCTACAACAATAGAAAGACACATTCTTTATCCTTCAGGAAAATAAGGCTAATATTACTGAAGCAAAAAAAAAATTCTTGGCAGGGTAATTAATTATTACGACGTGTTTTTATAAAGTACAATACCGCTGAGTAGTATTTTATTTTTACATGTCACCCTCTGCAATAGGTAGGTCTATGTTTCTGCCTGTGCTGGTGATATATTTTTAAGATAGAAGGCTGACAAATTGCCCAGTGTCAAAAGAGGGTCGATCTCAGGCGGGCAGACGACCTGTTTGCGTCGAGATGCAGTCAGTAGCGGTGAACCGGCGAGAAGCACCTTTGGCCATGTCGCGTTTTCTCATTTCAGCAAAAACCTGTGTTGCGTTCGTTTTTGTCAGCTTGGCAGGAAGGCCGCCATTTGTCACACCGAATAGAAGGCGGGCGGGCCTGATTGAGTGGCCCGTGCCACCAGGGGTGGCCGCTGGTGGGATTACGGCAGATGAAATAGTGCGGACAAAGTCATGTGAGGACGGAATTAGAAGGTACGTAAACCTCTTTTGTGCCGCAGGGAGGCCAAAATAAGCAAGTTTTGATAGACCACAACAAACATGAACTGAATTCCATCGATGATAACAAAAGATCTGACACGGTTTCAGCTATCGGGCAAGTCCAAACAAGTCATTTGGATTTCGTAGAATTTCAAATTGTATTAGATCAGTGGTTCCCAAAGTGGGCGGTACCGGTGAAAAGATCTGGGGGGGCGGTGAGGACGAAAGGGGCAGTAGGGGGGCGGTGAGGACGAAGGGGGCGGTAGGGGGGCGGCAGTCCGAAGTCAGAAGTTGAAGGGGGCGGTAGGGGGTCGGCAGTCTGAAGTCGAAGTCAGAAGTTTGAACGTTTGTTTGACGACACATGTGCAGTAGGACGAGTCAGTTGACGGGGGGGGGGACGATTTGTACACATGTGCGGTAGGACGAGTCAGTCGACGGGGGGGGGGAGACGACGATTTGTACACAACATGTGCGGTAGGACGAGTCAGTCGACGGGGGGGCGGGAGACGACGATTTGTACACAACATGTGCGGTAGGACGAGTCAGTCAACGGGGGGGCGCTAGGAACTCAATGGGGAGCCAAGGGGGCGCTAGCCTGAAAAGGTTTGGGAACCACTTTATTAGATGAAGGGGCTTTCAACTTGATGTCCCGTCGGATTCAGTTTGAATCTGTTTTTAGTCATTTTATAGCCTATAAATTACTTCCAACACCACAAAATAACTTGTTCTTGACTTTCCCAAATTGTCGCCGTGGCACTCACAATGTTGATTAAAACGCTGTGATCTCTCAAGAGCCAAATTTGATTTATCTCCTTCTGACAAGTCTTTGATGCATTTCGTCACCAAGTAAATACTCTTAATAATTCAAAAGGCTTGCTGCGCACAGGAGACCCAATAGAGTCGTCTCAAGAATGACAAATTCCCTCTGTGACTTCAAAACACGCGGTGGGGGGGGGGGTCTTCTCTCTCTCTCCGCTAAGTAGGTCTGATGTGGTGAAAAATGCATGCTCGGGTTATTATGAAGTGCTGCGCCACTCGCATCCGAGGAGCAATATTGCATGATTAAGTCCTCTAATGGCAGCCTTTAAAGAGCAAAGCCATTATTTCGTATACACTCTCCTCTTTTCAAACCAGTCCCCGTACGCTCGCTTCATTTCACCGGCAGGCCAATCACATTCAAAGCAGCAGCCGGTCTGCATCCGCCGTTCCTCTTTTGGCCAGCGGCGATCTGATTGCGCCGCCAGCCCCGATAAGAGACTCGTGAGCCGAGAGCTCCGATTGCACCGCCGTGATGCTCGCTACGGGTCAGGATGAATAACCGCAATTGTTATGGCCAGGCCGTCTGCCCGTGAGACGCAATGATAAGCTCCGCCGCCTTTTTGTCTGGCTCGTCTCAATCTGAAAGAACGCAATTAAAAACTGAAGGCAGAACTGAACACATGAATTTGCCGGTGCCAAAGATTTGGGACTCACTGAGCAAATCTGCAAATTTGATTCAAATTTGGTGTGATGCAAATCTAACATGTTTTTGAGACAGATAGGCTTCGGGGGTGGAATTTTCAAAATGTTGGACCCGCATGCATTCGCCTGGAAATGGCTAAAATGGCCACTTGAGACCAACACGGCAGGCACCCTGTATCTTTCCTGTAATGGCTTCTTGAGACATTTTTTGTGGGGCTTCTTTTGATGGAAAATACTTTTTTTCACGTCGCCAGGGGCAACTGTCTTAGGGGTCTACATTTTCTTTAAATAGCCTCTGCAAGAGCTCAAATTGACTGAACAAATAGCAGACGACCCGTGTCTTCTCACGCAGGTCTTCTTGAGATATTCTCAGTGCATCTACTCATGATAGATAAGTTTGACTCCATTTCATGTTCCCGAGTCAAACAGATTTCGGGAGCTAAATTGTCCTCCAAAATTTGAACCACCTGAAATTCGTCAAATTGACCGTGAAATGGCCACTTCAGACCAAATTGGCAGACTTTTTGGATCTTCTCAGGCATGGCTCCCTGGGAATGTTTTTGTCTCCTTATAATTTACACACCTACCAAATTTCAGGTTGCAGAGTGAAACTGGACTGAAGGGCTAATTAAATCTTTTTTAAATTCCATTTTTTTGGAAAGCCCTCACACTGTTGATTTTGGTTTGGTCAAAGAACTTTAAAAACAAAGTCTTTTCCAGAAAATGAAAGGCACCATCGGACACCGGAATAATGAAGTTCAGCTTTTGTTAGATTGTTGACTCCAAACGCGATGACGATGTCTGATCCCAGCACGACCGGAGCCTCCCCCGGGCTTGCGATCGAGCTAATTGGCAGAGCTCCCGCTCGCACAGCTATCATTTAGAGGCTTTGTATTCGCCTCAGGCCAAAGCTTTTAATGGCATGTAGAGAATTTGCAAACACATCAGGCTCAAATGCTAAACGTACATAATCCGGTCCAATCAAGGTTCAAACCGTAACATTTTGGAACAAATTCTGCATTGGCTCAGTCGTCAGCATTCAAAACCGGCCATGTTTCGCTCTTATCTTTGGCACCGAATCCCGAGACGCCAAAGAGAAATGTGCTGTCGCGGGACATGGGAAAGGTTATGAATATGATTATGCTCCTCCGCAGACCTACAGAGAAGTTGCTACCGTCACGCTGGTGAATAAGTCCGATCCGCTCCCCGCGCACTTTGTACTCACCACTACGAGGCCATGCAGCTCTGGCCACTTGCAATACTGCAGATGATCAGATAAGGCGAAAGCTTCACAATGGGAGGCGGCAAAGGGATTAGGCCGCTCGCCGCCGAAAACAGAAGAAACTCTCGTGGCCTTTCATAACCGTGACAGGGGAAGAAATCATACAGGGTCATTTCGCTTATCAACCATTCCTCTTTTCATTTCCTGACCCCTTTGTTCTCGCCGGTACAAAACGTGGCTGAATAGGCTTCGTGTCGTTCATAATTTTAGCACGCATGCTAATAATACTGCGAGGAGTTCTGTTTCCGTTATTGTCATTGGGAAGGATTTGTTTTATAAAGTTTGCTAGTGTTGTTGTCAACAGCAAAGGCTGTCTTCCTCAAGCCGCGTTGCAGTCAATCAAGTTTGAAAACAACAGGAGGATCACAAAGGCGGCGATTCTCAAAGACGTCCTGCCAACGTGTTGGCTGAGAACTTCATTTTGTTCGTGGTGGGCGTCCTATTAATATGTATCACACCGAAGTAATATGCCGGTGAGCTCTCTGCCGACTTGTAATGAGGAAAGCACACAAAAGCGGTCAGACGACATATTTGCTGGGGAAGATAATTCTCGTCCGGTTACAAAGTCACGACCGTGACACCCCTTTCTTTCATTTTTTTTTGCTTTTCCAAATCGCTTCATCCTCCTCGAGCACGCCTTCTGTCCTTCAAAGGCATTCTGTCACAGTGCCGTAATTGCACCGTGACGCCACTCATTCCTATTCCCCGTCAATCACCCCCACGGAGGTGGCGACTAATGTGTCTCAAAGCAATTCAACATAATGTAGGTCGACATATGCTAAGCGGTTTAATGTCATTGAATAAATTAAAAAAGACATTATCAGCGACAAAGCAAAACGCTTCGGTATCAGTAGTACAAGCGTTCATCAAAAATTGCTCAGAAATACGCATATTGATCACGGGTGCTAGCCTTGTTAGCTTAGCTGGCACTTAACCTGAGCTTTTTTTTTAGCTAACTAGCTAAAAACGTGATTTTACTGACAATTAGTTGGATGTTCTTTTAGTAGAACATTGTCGATGTCCGTGTTATCTGGAACATAGCGGCGAAGCTCTCGCTTTCATGCAGCGCTGCTTAAATCAAGCAGCTCCTTCACAGCCTTGAAGGAGGTCACCCCTCACAAGTGCGGGCGAAAGATAACAGCGTCGGTGATGAAGAGTACGCACAATCGTCGTGACCAAGACATAGTGGCTATTAGGTCTCGCGGGTTCACACACGAGCTCCTCCGTTGAATCTATTCACGCCGCTGATGCATACGATCGACTCGTCGGCTTCGTCCGCGCAAGCATCTTTCAGGCTGGGAGAGCCTTTTTGTTCTTATCAAAAGCCAACAGAGAGAGGGAGGGAAAAATTGGCCGCGATAAAATCTCGCTCCGGCACAATGCGGTGAAAAAATAAATTTACCAAAGAAGGGGGAAAAAAAATACAATAAATCAGGGGACTCAATTAGATTTATCTGCAGCAGAGTTGACAACCAAAATCTTAAAATGGTCACAAATCAAATAATCTTTTAGAAGTTGGAAACTAGAACACCTGCTCACCCGCGCAACTCTGATAATCTAATCTAATTAATTAGACTAATCATGTGTATTGCAGCCTATCATAGCATCGATAGCGCTAGCACAAGTGCAGGTTAGCTAGCTAACAGTGTGGCGGACGTAACTGGCGAATTACATCCACACGCCAAGCCTAAGTAAAAAAGAAAAAAGGTATTTGTAAAAGTGCCGACTACCTGTAGCCTCCTTGCGGCAAATGCAATCAAATGATTATAAACGACTCCGCCGTTGGACGTCAAGCGGGTAAGCGCTATCTTGACAAGATGAGTAAAAGCGCCACCACCTGCCCCATTAATCTCAATCAACTCCCACGTGTTGTTGTCAAAACGCGTCTTCCCTCCGAATATTTGTATTATTACTGTTGAGGCGACTGCGGCGTGGAATTTTGGAACACAAACTTGGCAGTTCCAAAAATATTAGACGCAAAGGAGCAGCAAAGTTCTCTGAGGCATATTTAGTTCGAGCCCCTCTGACAATCAAATGTTGTTGCTTGAGTCACCTTCTTCTTCCTCGTGAATTTCCAAGGATTTTCTTTCAACTTGTATAACAAAACACGTCAATGCTATGAAGGTAAAATTCCCAGAACGCTCGGCTTGTTGAAAAGAATCCAATTTAAACAAGAGCGTAAGCCAGGCAAGCTTCGCCCGTCTTTCAACTCCTTCGCCGTCCTCTGGCTTGACCTTCACTACCGCTGCAATCTGAGTGCTCGCTATAAATCAGAGTTGCATCGCTTTTCCAAAATAAACCAATAAATGACGAAGGAAATGGACAATAAAAAAAAAATGAGCGGGGCCATAGAACCAATCGAATTTGTGACTTGAGGCTTGTCATCGTGGAAGTCAATATGATGCACTTGCGTTGCTGGAGGCCTGCTGTTGCTATAATCTACCGGTAAGTGCAAACTGTAAGGAAGCTGCCAATCACAGCCTAAAAAAAATGTTTGCTTTCACGCCATCCTTTTTTTAATCTTGCTTTTGTAAACGTAGCCCACCCTCCACGTCCGCATTTTTTTCCCCTACCGTAATCTTTTTGCACAGGTGTTAGCTTCCCTTTCCAACTCACCTTCCGTGGCCGGTTGGCGGGGCGCCGTTGCTCAGGCTCCGCCCCCGGCGTCGCGCCCACCATTCGCAATGTTTGGGGCAAATGGGTTAATGGACCCGTCACCCCTCTACGCACAGCTCCGTGATTAATCAGACGGTGGGAGTGCTCTCGAACCGTTTAGCGGGCTGGTGTCTCCTGCCAGATGGTGTCGACAGAATGTGGCGAGCGCATCCAAATTAAAGGTAGTCTTAAGAGGAAGCCGGATGACGATGGAGGAATAAACCCGCCGTGTTGAGGAACGCTGGTTTTGTTGTCACGCTGTTTTTTGTGGCAAGCGTGATGTTCAATTCACAATGTGCCAAATTTCTCGACAATGGAAAAGCATGTCCTTGGCGGATGTCATCATCTGCTTGACAAGCAGCAGTCAGCCAGGGTTCGCTTCACCACCATTATGCATCTTAATAGCGGAAGATTTTTCCCCAACCTAATAATTTCTTGGAGGTTGTGCCCGGATCAAACAGCAGCAAGTGCGAGTTTGGGGAAAAGCAAGTCCAGTGGCCGTGCAGAACTTTGTCCCTTCATGTGGGTGCCATTTTGTTTTGACTGCGCAATCAGTCACCAAGCAGTTCAAAGTCAAGCGGCGTGTCCCGCTTGTCGTGTTTTTTCCGGCGTTGGGAACGCGCCTCCGCTCGGATCGTCTTTGTTCTGACAGTCGTGGATGATGCAAGCGGCGCCGAATCTCCAGGATGAAAGCACGGCGGCGGATGCTCGAGTCGCCTCGTTTGGAGTGGGAAGCTCAAAGTCGACGCCGGTGAAGGGGGCGCTAATGAGCTCGTCGAGTGGTCCTCCAGAGGCGAGCGCCGAGGACAATTAGCGAAGCGCCCACTCGCCGCTTCCTCAAGAGGACCCGCCCGCCGCGGTTGCCGTTCTTCTCGTTTTGTTGGCGGTCAGATGACGTGATGACCAGAATCGAATGAAGACGTTCATCTGTTGATGCCTCATTTCTGGCTTTAACCTCCAGACAACTAAGTGAGCTTTTTTCCCTTCGTGAAGCGCGGTTTTAAGCTAGCGACTAAATTAGCCGCAAAGAAAAAAGAAGAACCGTCCCATTGCGTCCCTGAACGGACATGAAAAATAAAAGAGGTACAACACCCCCGCGTAGAGGAAGGCTTTCAACCCTTCGCTCTGCCTGCCACTTCAATATTTCATGGCCGCTTCGACTTATTTGAGTGGGAATAATTGATCTGGAAGGAGAGTTGCCACGCACAAAAGCAACCTCCATAGACCCGACCTGTCGTCATCGTTTGCTTCATAACGTGTTCTGCCAAAAAAAGCTTGTTCAAGGTGTGCGAATCCTGTCGTCAGGGGCAACGATCGAAACAGTTTATTTTGGGGCCCTCATCTACCGTATTGCAACATAGCGTGAAAATAAATGGCTGCAATTGGGCTTGTGTTTCCAGCCGGGTGTAAAAATTGATTCTTTCCCTGGTGGTTGAAAGAATTCAAAGAAAGGCCTCCTCGGTCGGGCTTAACGATTGGCGGCGTAACGAGAACCTCTATAAAGCTTTTACGGCCAAATCCAATGACCCCGTAAAGTGGGGCAGAAACGGCTACAATGAGCACCAAAGCCAAACATTTGTACTCGGGCTCAAGAGCAATCAAACACTTGAGCTCCCTGAAAAGTTCCAAAGCCGCGGTATACATACCTACTTGAGCAGAATGCATGAAAAAGTCACAAACTCCGCAGGGAGTCGTTACCAGAGCTTGGGCCGGGGGGAAAAAATAGAATGTGTCCCTTTATCCACTTGTTGACACTTTGCTGCAGGTTTTGGCAAGCCTACCAAAATTGAAGCTGTCAAAGTGACTCTAAGATGGCCGCTGAAAAATGTCATCTGTCTTATTAGACATGGATTCTTCAGACATTTAGCTCATAGCTCTTTTTTTTTTTTTTTTTAGACATTCTTGCAAACTGTGGGAGGTTTTGAGGATGTCAAAGCCCCCCAGATGTCTCCTTATCTCCTCTTGTGTGTGCCTGATAGCAGGCAGCACCTCCAGCCAATAGCGAGCCATAGGTAAGAAAGTCAAAAGGCCATTTTGTTTTCCCCCCCCACAGCGACATTTGAAATCCCATCTTGCCGATTAGAGCCGATGGATTTAGCCAATCATTTTGCCTCGGGACGGGCGGTGTCGAGCCCCAGAGGATCAATGAACTTCATCAGGAAGCCAGTTAAGCCGAAAAACAATTGTTGGATGCGCGTGACGGATGGGCCGCGCTGGTCGGCCACCAATCTGGGTGATATTGGAGACGGGGGATGGAATTAGAGCGCCGGTCGTGGATCGATGCCGCCGCCTTGCTCACCGCGCCCGACTTGTTGAAATGAATAGTCGGGGACGGCGTCCGAACGCCATCTCGGACATTACGGCTGCATAGTTTTACACCTCCTCTCGTGGCCCGCCGCCATCAAAGTGAACGATTGTAACCCGATCAAGTGGATCCCGCTTCAATGGAGGCTCGCAAAGGTGCCATCAAGCCACACCGGCGATTGTGTTCTCTGTGTCTAACAGCGCGTCCGTGGAAAGCAATAAAAATAGACGTCCGCAACGTGTCACCTTACATCGGGCCGATCTATCAGCTTGCTTCGGACGTAGAAAATGCTGACGTGTGCGTTCCCCCCACCACCCCACCCCCCGGCATCTATTCATGCTTGCGTTCCGTTCCACCTCTTTTGTCCCCCGCATGGAATCGAATCCGGCCTGAGTGGATCCCCGCGTCTTCTCTCAGCATGTGCTGCTCATCCAACTGGAAAAAAAATCCATCCGCTTTGAAGGTCACCAGCTCCAGAACGGAGGCTGCGTGGGCAAATGGACACGAGGCCGGCGCCCTGACCCGCAAACGCGACGGATCTGTGCGTTCGGACTTTCTCGCAGCGCTAAGAAAAAAGACAATATTGGATTCATATTGGAGCGATGCACTCAGGAAGAAAAGCTGGAAGGTTCCGGAAGAAGGCAACAGATTGCAACCACGCCAGTGAGCCGTGCACGGACGCATGTCGATTGCAGCTGAGCCTTCAGGGCCCATCGGCCGATCTCCGGCTTGGATGCGAACGCGTGTGTGTGTTTGTGTGTGCGGTTGCTTCAGTGGTGCGCAGCCTGGCAGGGATGCTCGGCTCAACAACTGGCAGCGTGTGGAGCCAACTGTGAGCATGCACTCGCTGATAAGCATCCACAGGAAACGCTGGCGACCGAGCGGCATTTTGGCTGAAGGTCCGCCGTCTCCATCGCAGCCATTCGAGCTCCATTTTTATTGCTTACATTGCTCACAAATGTGAGGCTGTGCAAATGGACTGTCTTGAAGCCTCCTGTCACCGTTCTAGTTTTGTTTCACCTTGATAGCATCGGCGTTTCCGGCGAGTTCAGCTAAGCTAGCCTGTGAAGAATTCCACTCGTATTTTCTAAGAGATGCTAACTGCACAAGCCCTCAAAGAACACGAAGGAACCAACGGTAGGACAAGCAAGGCTAGCATGTCAACTTAAGTTCTTACTTGTTCAATTATTCCACATGGAGCTTGACATTTTGACCGCAAGGCGAGCGCCGGTCCGGCGAGTACCCCGAGGGGGGCCAGAGTGATGAATGATGGATGGCGGCAAAAAGCCGAGCTAGAGGTAAAAGGTGGAGATGAATCAAAGACTTCAGCCCAGCCGAAGCGGCAAACGCCAGGCGGGCTCTGATCTCGGATTGTTCAAGAACTTTTCCTCTCAAATTAACGTTTATTATTCATGGCCCTGACTCGGATATTAAATTTGGATAAAAGTATGAACAGGTGCGGCTAAAAGAGCGTCCCCCCTTCTCGGAAAGATTCTGGCCTCTTCATCGAGAGAAAATCAGCATTGTTAGCTGAGCATTTTAAAAATCAATGACAACGGGGGAACTCAGCCGGCAATGATCACGTTAACAGCCCGAACAGCATGAAAGACACGCGGTGAATAAAAGACCGACGACCGCAATCTGGAAAACACAACAATTCCCATCGCGGTCTTTTGAAGAAGAGTCGCCGTGTCGTTGAACGTTAGGCATCGCATCAGCGCACAACAATCTTTTTAAGTGTCGCCCAAAGGCTTGGCGCTCTAGGAGGTTTGTCGAACTCGACGGGGATTCCCGGTGGCGCTAAAAAGCACGCCGAAAAGTGTCACACACACACGTGCATAGAAACACAAGCGCAAAATGGAGGTGGAGCCGAGCCAAGCTCCCACCGAGCCCATCTGATCCGTGAGCCTTTAAACACGGCAATTACCGCCGCCCTCGCCACCCGTCGTCTGGGCCTGACAGCAATTTCGTTTTTATTTTTTAGCAAATCAGCAGCAGGGACCGCACCGCCCCGGCTCTAAGAGCTTTCCGGGGATGGCTTGGAGTGTCGATCTCCCGCAGTGTTGAGGAAAATGAGAGCGGAAGGCGCGCCGGGCTTATGCCAACATCTCATCAGCCTTGCACAAAGTTGCGTTCGAACACTCTTGTCAACCTTAATAACTGACTCGGTGGTTGTGTTGCATTCAATCGTTTATTTGGAGAAAAAAAAAAAAAGCGTGGAGGACAACATGGCAGCAGTGACCTCCAGTCAATCATTGTGACATTGACAAATGTGTGTGCGGGGGCAATTAGGGACAGTCCAGGCCAGGGGTCGGGAACCTTTTTGGCGGACAGAGCCATAAATGCCTATTTTTAAAAAATATTTTTCCGTGAGAGCCATACCATTTAAAAAAAAACGATAGGCTAAATACAATTAAATGCATATCTTTTAATTAAAGTGTACTAGTGTATTCTTTTTTTTATTCGTTTTTATATTGAAGCTTGAAAAAAAACCTCACCATTAATGAGACTTCTGGTGCTGCATCGTTTTGCTGATGGCTTTGTAGTCCGGTTGATATGCGGTGAGGTTGAGCTTCATGCAGGCGTTGAGGTTCTCATCAGTCATAATGGCCTGATCGTGAACAGTTCTTGCTGAGAGAGGCATGTCTTTTATCCGTTTGAGTATCTTTTCTTTATCCATGAAATCGTCAAAAAGTTTATCAGCCACATCAAGCATAACTGTTGAAATACTCGCCATCAGTGAATGGCTTTCCGTTCCTCACAATTTCTAATGCGCCAGCAAAACTAGCTGAATTAAAGTCACCTTGTCTGGTCCATACACGGACACTCACTCTGAAATGTTCGGTAATCGTCATCTTTTTTTCTCTTCGCTGTCTTTCTCGCTTGCCTGGCACACACTAGCTAGCTAGCTGAAATTTTAAATAAAGCGGATGGAATTTTAACTCTCACGACCCCGTAGGCACCGTATTGTCCAATAAAAATCACTCTTTTTTTTTTTTGTCCGACCTGACGCAATGGTGGATTTGAGCGGTAGAAAACAGATGGAATGGATTGCAAACGTGATCATATTTTATATTTTGAAAGCTAATTTAAGATTTTAATTTCAGTAGGTCTATTTTTTACTTTGATAATATAACAAAATTGTTTATGACTTCAATTGTGTAAACAAATGTTAGATTTGTCCGCGAGCCAGACAGTCACAAAAAAAGCCATATCTAGCTTGTGAGCCATAGTTTTCCGACCCCTGGTCCAGGCTAACATTTTTTCTGCTGTATCTTGGCATTCCGAATGGATTCTTATTTTAGATATTTTCATTATAGTTGAAATACTTTCTGAGTCTACTTTATTGCATTCATCTTTTCCTTTTTTTTCCCATTGTAAAAATGAAAATCCTTCAGGAAAGGTCAATGTTTGAGCATCAACGCCAACAACTCCACGCTGCTTCTCACCGATGGCGACGATCGGGACTTGAGGTAAGCAGACCTTAGCGTTGATGAAGACGGATGTGCTTTTGAATCGTTCATTTTCCCCCATGAGTGGGAATTCGGTTCTTCCCATCCGGTCGACCGACGATTTGTTTGTACGCTCGAAAGGGCGTTGCGGCCGCCCCTAAGCAGCCCCTAATTGATGTCCATGAATCAAATCCGTGGCGAAGGATGAGCTTATCAGTCAGGAGGCGTGACCTCCACACCGCCTCACGCCGAAGGAATAAGAAACGAGCGGCGGCATGCTGGTTTAGCTCGATGTGCGATATGCTAATGGCGCCCGCCCACGTGCGCAAAACACATCAAAGGCGGCTAATGGATGACGGGCACGATCGATGCGAGTGACCCTCACTCGCTTTTGGGACGGATATTTGATGCCAGCCATTAAAAGACGATCTTGTCGTCAAGGCTCATTCATCCAAGAGAACAATAACTCACGCGCAAAAGGAAATGTCCCAAATGGACTTAGCTGATTTTTTTATTCTTTCATGAGAAAGACAAGACCGGTTCCTATTTGTGATGTTGACGACATCTACGCACGGCGCGGTTAGCGGTCGGGACAATGTTGTGTACTTTATCATTATCATAAAAAAAGAAGACATCTCTGTCATCGCAAGGACACTTCCTTGTGAACCAACTGGGTCATCGCTGGTACAAAAAGAACAGAATGTCCTAGGAGAATAACTACATGGTCTTAGAACAAAACAACTCCAGACAAAAGTCATACTGTTTCAATCATTTATTACAGAATTGAAATTATTACTTTCATTTATTCTACGTTCTTTGCTATAATGCTGCCCCAAACGAATGAGTCAGAATAATTACCCTTAATAATATTTTCAGATGTCACCGTAAGGAATTTTCCGTGCGGCTATAGTTAGCCCGAAACTTCGGAATGAATTAAAAATTAGGGGGGGAGGGGGCGTCAGGGGATTGATTTGAAGTCCCGGAAAGGCAATTGCACTTTCTGCCGAGGACAATCTGGCCCGCTCATAATTCCATTTTTTCCATCAAAGTGCGTTTTAATCTTGCCTGGGAATCCACTCAGTCGTCCTTATCGTTTATTGGATTCTCGCCCGAGCAAGTTGAAAACTCCAACACTGATGGATTCCCGTGAAAAGCAGAGCGCTTACTCTGCATAATGATTTGCTAATATTGCTAATCTTATTACGCGCCTCTTAAGCAACTCGCCGCTTTTAGACTTTGGGAATAATTCTGCCTTTTGGCCGGTGGAGGTGAAAGCCAATCCGATCGTTAGCTTAATAGCGTCACCTTTAAACGATTTGGAACGCGACCACATTGCTATTCTACTCGTAGCAAAGAATCGAGATGTACCGAGTCGCCCTCTGATAGCTTTTCTCGCCGTTGTTGTGCTGTGAACTGCAGGTGAACTTGTGCGCTTGTTTACGGTTTTTCAGGAAGCCCAAATAATCTCATGAATTTATGCAACGTGGCGTTCGTTGAAGGAATAAGACAGACTGCCAAATGTCTGTGCTGATTGCTTCCTTTAGTTAATTTTATTTGTACTTGGTAAATTGACACAGGAAGGTTTTGTTAGTCGGAAATTGATTTGGACCACATACTGTAAATGCGCCTCACTCTTTTTTTTTTTTGCTGTTTTCTCGCCATGGCAGTTGGGCAATTTTTTTCCCCTCGTGAACCTGCATCTCTCTTCAAAATTCAAATGATCCTCCGGGATGCCAAATTTAGCTCTTTGAAATATTCATGCCGTGTTTCCCAGCTTGTCGGGTTTACCTCAGAGAGAGGGTAGAGGAGTGCATGGAGGAGGGGGGTTACAGGTTAGTTCCATCAGACCCTTGCTGGTTAATTTTTCATGTGCTGAGCTGAAGGCAGTCGATCTTCCCACGGAGCCAAAACTTGCCCATTACCTTCATTAGCGATGCTAAATGTGGACCGGGGCGTAATTGCATCCTGCCCATCGATTAATTGACGGATTGACTGACAGGTGCCACTGGGCAGGACATAAGCAGGTTATTTTGGTTTGCTACGTACCACAACAGGCTTTATACATATGACCAGATGATTCCCCCTAACCCTAACGCCCCCCCCCCCCCCCCCCCCCCCCCATGTACTCTGATTACAAATTAGTTTTGCAATATAAAGATTCATGCTCAGGTGGCATTCGGTGCAAAATGTTTGGTGCCCTGAATTCCCATTTGTGCATTTCAGGGTGTGTTGAATCGAGGATCTCCTCAAGCAGGCTTTATTTGCTAATCTCTAACTGACAAGACTTTGACGAGTGACAGGCAGGGTGCCTCAAAGCCGTCGCGATGCTTTACCGGCAACGTTGGCCGCAGGGCGAGATTGGAGACTCTTCCAGAGGGGGGGGGGGGGTTCTCTGTGAGCCGCGTGAAGAGTTGGCGGTGGTCTTTCATGTCTCGCCCCCTTTGCACCCAGCGTGTCGTATTTTTAATAAGGGCAGCGCTGTCCGCGCACGCTTCGAGCAGCACCCGCCAATCGTGTCCCCGGAGTCCACCAGCCTCTCTTCTCTCGTTAGCGGCGTCGGTCGCCAGGCAACCGTCACCCGCCGCAAGTAAAGTATGCGAGTCGAGCGACTGCGGCGGACGTCTGTCTGAGGGCTGAGGCTAATCGAGGCGTACCGGTCGAACTCCGGCTCGCGAACCGTGACTGCACAGCGCCAACTTTAACTGGATTTGGTGCGCTGTCGACAACCAGTTGAAAAGTGCACCTCCAAAAATTGCTTCCGGAACAGGATGTAGTGAATAATCGATCGTATTCGTCATGGTGAAGCAGCATGTGGCTCATTACCCAAGGTCATTTACCGATGCTCTGTTCCAAGTCACTGTACACGCATTTGTCCTCACAAAAGTGGGACAGCAGTCATCGGCTTCCCTCGTATCGCCGTTCACGCTTGGTGCCTTCGTAGCATTGCAGAATTTTATTTCTTTTTATCGTAAACCTTCAGTAGGTTCCAGATGAGAAAGCCTTTGGAATCTTTTACTTGTTCAAAATAATTACCAGTGACAAACTTAAATAGAATTGAACTGTTTTTGTCACATTGCACCACTTGAATGCTGCGTTTTCTGTATTTCACAAACGTGATGTGATTCTTGCTAAAGTCAAACTTTTTAATTTAAATCATATTCACAAGTTTCAATTGAGAAACGCCCCTTAAGCCTGTGTTCTTCGACTTAGATTTAAAGGCTTTGTCATGGTTCAAAATGTTATGGCACAAAAAAAAAAAAATATATATATATATATATATGCCTCCACAATAATATAATACTGAATAGCTTTCATATTCAGAAACGACATTTGACCACCACTTGTTTGATTCACCGGCTCTGGTCTGCACTTACTCACACGCAAGTACGAACACGAGTAAGGGCGCGAGGGTGAGGGAGAGAGAGCGAGTTCGCCCCTTGAACCACAGCGCCCTCTAGCGCCTACTCTGCGCATGATTTTCCAGCAGCTCCGCTCGCCCGGAAAACAATCACAGTGTTGAACAGCGAGAGGACGACGACGACGCGGATTGCGCACACATGTCAGAGTGTGTGCGCGCGTGTGTGCGCGCCCGTCAGTATACGCCAGCACACGTCGACACAACACCTTAGCTGCGTGCGCGGATCTCCTGGAATAGTCATCATCGGCGGCTCCCGCTGCCTCCTCCTCATCCTCCTCATGGGAGCTTGATTTGCTGCGCACAATGTGGAAAAAAATGCCCGTGAATACTTGAGGAGTGACGACAACTTTCCTCCCATTTCGGACCCGGAGAGGAGGAGTTGGAACGCGGGCAGAGGGAGTGAGGGAGAAAGGAAGGAGAAGAAGGGGGGCTTCTGCTCCGTCTGTGATCCGTCCGTCCGTCCGCTCAGCCCCCGCCGCCTGGAGCTGTGCAGCCCGGGCTAAACGCGAGCGATGTGGCCCGCGGAGGAGCGTCGCTCGCCGCGGTGGGGCTCCACGGATGCTGCGGATCGGTCGGGCTCCTGGCGGTGCCTTTGTGGACCGGACACCGACTGGGGCTGACGGATGTTTGTCCGACGACTGGAGTTTTTTCCTCTGTGTGGGACTGATGGAAACATGGAAAGCAGGTTTATTTTTGCTTCGTAAGACATGTTTCTCCACTACCCATGTGCAGATGTGTGGAAAGTGCACTCAAGTTTTTGCTTCCACAAGGACTTTTTTTTTTTTTTGGCGTTCCTGGACTTAACTATGGGATATTCCATTATTTTCTAAAAGGAGTGTTTTTAAGCGTTGAACCCCAGCATGGCGCTTAACTGGGCTGTCTTTCTCATCCCACTCTGGGTAGTGGGAGCAACATTCTCGGGGGTCCTGAACGTCACAGACGGAGACATTTTTGCGGACGACATGCTGCAGGTCCAACTCGCTGGGGACAGAGTGGCTGAGCAGCAGGCGGGTTTTTCCCACCCGGGTCTCTATTTCGGCCCAGGGGACGTATCGCAAATGAGACAAAGGTCCTCGAGCAGCCACGGCCACATATATAAAGTCATCCGTGCGGCAGCGCTCACCATGCTGTCCAACGCTCCTTCCTACCTCGCGCCTGCCAAGCACGAGGAATTTTCAAGCAAATGGAACGAGATTTACGGGAATAACCTGCCTCCCCTGGCCCTGTACTGCCTGCTGTGCCCTGAGGACTCGGCCGCCCTGCAGTTCCTCATCAAATTTATGGACAGGATGGCTGAGTACCCAAACTGGAAGGTAACCAGCGCGCCCCACGACGAGGTCCCAATGGCGCACTCCCTGACCGGCTTCGCCACAGCCTACGACTTTGTTTATGCCTACCTGGACGTACGGCGGAGAGACATTTACCTCAAGAAGATCCGCTCGCAGACGGCGGCTCTTTACGACTTCTCCAAGTACAGGGGCTGGGGCCGGCAGTACCTCCACAATCACCAGACCACCAACGTAATGGCCCTCCTGACCGGGGCCATCGTGGTTGGGTCTCACGACGACCCGGAGTCCATGCTTTGGAAACAATTGGCAGTCAACTGCATGGAGAAAACCATGTTCCTGCTCAACCACGTGGTGGACGGCACGCTGGATGAGGGGGTGGCGTACGGGAGCTACACGGCCAAGTCCATCACGCAGTACGTCTACTTGGCGCAGCGACACTTTGGCATCGACAACACGCAGAACAACTGGCTGGGCGCGCACTTTTGGTTCTACTACGCCACGCTGCTGCCCGGCTTCCAGAGGTCGGTGGGCATCGCCGACTCCAACTACAACTGGTTCTACGGGCCCGAAAGCCAGCTGGTGTTCCTCGACGCCTTTGTCCTGAGAAACGGCGCGGGGAACTGGTTGGCTCAGCAGATCCGCAAACACCGACCCAAAGACGGCCCCATGGGCCAGTCGTCGGCACAGCGCTGGGCCACACTGCACACGGAGTACATCTGGTACGACGCTAGACTGGCCCCGCAGCCCCCCCTCGGCTTCGGCAGAGCCGCCATGCACATTTTCTCCAATTGGGGCGTGGTGACCTACGGGGCCGGGCTGCCCAGCGGCCAGGGAAACACTTTTGTTTCCTTCAAGTCTGGCAAGCTGGGTGGCCGCGCAGTCTTCGACATTGTCCACGAGAAACCCTACTCGTGGGTGCACGGTTGGAATAGTTTCAACCCGGGTCACGAGCACCCGGACCAGAACTCTTTTACCTTTGCTCCTAACGGGCAGGTGTTTGTGTCAGAAGCACTTTATGGGCCAAAGTTGAGCTACCTTAACAACGTACTGGTGTTTGGGCCGTCCCCTACGAGCCAGTGTAACGCTCCGTGGGAGGGGCAGCTTGGCGAGTGCTTCAAGTGGCTGCGTTGGAACGACGAGGGGGTGGGCGACACCAGCGGCGAGGTGATCGTGGCGGTGTCCCACGGAGACACCATGTTCGCCAGCGGAGAAGCCGTGTCGGCGTACTCGCCCGCCATGAGGCTGCAGAGCGTGTACAGAGCTCTGCTCTTGCTCAACTCCCAAACGCTTCTGGTCCTCGATCACGTGGAGAAGGCGGCCGACTCGCCCGTCAGGTCGCTCAGCGCCTTCTTCCACAATCTGGACATTGACTTCAAATACGTTCCCTTCCGGTTCATGGACCGCTATAATGGCGCCATGATGGACGTGTGGGACGCGCACTATAAAATGTTTTGGTTCGACAGCAAGGGGAATAGTCCAGAAACCCGCATCCAAGAGGCGGAACAGGCGGCCGAGTTTAAAAAGAGGTGGACCCAGTATGTTAATGTAACTTTCCCGATAACGGACTCCGTCAGCAGGACAGCTTACGTGTTCCACGGGCCGTACGTCAAAGTGTCCCACTGTAAGTTCATAGATAGCAGCACAAACGGCGTCAGGCTCTCATTGACCATCAACGACACAGAGACCATTGTGTCCATTGCGACAAATTACAAAGACATCGGGGCGAGGTCGGCGTATCTCGGATACGGCGGCCACTGTAAGGTGGAGGATCCGTATCGAATCACCCGATTCGGCCTGGGGACGCAGGCGGCCTCCAAACAGACAAGCGGCGACAATCGACTCTTTGACTTTGCCTTCACGCTCAACGCCATAGCGGCCCTGAGTCTTTGCACGGTTGCTGCTTTACTCGCCATGCACAGGACGTTTTACGACGTGTGCTTCAGGCTGCGGCGGCTCATGCGCTACGCCCTGCTCGCCATCCTCTTCCTGTGGATCGGCGGCCTGCTCTTTGTGTCCAACAGCTGCGATCGGCTCCTCTGCGGAGTCAAGTGGAAAAGCCAAGTCGAGCCCCAAATCCGGCCGCAAGAGCAACGCCAGGTCGCCCTGCCCACTGTCCTCATCGCGTCTCTGCCCGGCTCGGGGGCGGAGATCCTCAAGCACCTTTTCTACAACAGCTCAGACTTTATTTACATCAGGGTGCCCACAGAGCACTTGGACATACCAGAGACCGAATTCGAGTTTGACTCTCTGGTGGACGCCTGCGAGTGGTCCCAGTCGTTGGCCAAGCAGGGCCGATTCAGAATGATCCAAGGCTGGCTCCACTCACTGGTCTACAACACCAAGCTGCACCTGCAGAACATTCAGCTGGCGGAGGAGGACTGGGCCCGGCCGCCCCAAGAAGAAGATTCCAAGCAGCGGTCCAGGCGGGGGCAGCCGTCGGCGGCGCTGAAGGGCAAGCCGCGAGCCGGCGCCGACCGAGACGTGGAGTACATACGGGAGCTGAGGCGCCACGTGGCTCAGTACCCAAACAGCCGTGTTGTTTTCAACATGCGAAGCGGGAGCTGGGCGCTGAAGCTTCCGTTTATCCAGGAGGTTGTGGGACCTTCCCTGAAAAGCCTCTACGTGGTGAGGGACCCGCGAGCGTGGATTTATCTCATGTTGTACAACAGCCAGCCCAGCTTGTACTCCCTGAAGAATATCCCTCAGCACCTTTCCTTGATATTCAAGGAGGGCGCCGTCAAGGACGGCTGCCCGAGCGTAGCGCCGGAATTCGACGCTCTCCGAGGACTGCTGGCCCGGGAGGAGAGCGACCCGGTGTCGATACTGGCCCACCTGTGGCTCGCCCACACCGCCGCGGTGCTGCGGGTCAGCCGCAGCCTCCCGGAGGACTCCTACCTCCAAGTGCGCTTCGAGGACGTGGTCAACTCCCCGCAGGAGACGGCGCAGGGAATCCACGCCTTCCTGGGGGTGCCGGTGTCGCCCGCCGCCCTCAACCAGCTGGCGTTCACCACCTCCACCAACTTATACAGCCTGCAGTACGAGGGCGACATCTCGCCGGCCAACATTGCCGCGTGGCGGCACAAAATGCCGCGGCGGGACGTGAGGCTGGTGGAGGACATCTGCGGGGGGTTGATGGAGAGGTTGGGCTACAGCCGCTTGCCTGGCTGATTCCGCACTGCTGTTGTCCTTGTTTGCACTGATTTGAAACTCATCAACAGGTGTGTACTCACAAATGGGGGCATTTTATATTAAAATGGATCTGCTGGGGTTTATCGTTTCACGCTTACTGAGTGAGACACACGCTCTAAAAGTCGTATCGGGTCTTCTTGTGAGTCTTAGTAAGAAAGAACCGGTTCTGAGTCCTCAATCTGTGATGTCAGTATTTTTTTTTACGCTGCTGAAGGGGACGTTCTGTTTAGGGGCGATGAAACTATTTATTGACTCTTTGTGGTTCTTTTGTCAACTTTGCATTGTTGGAGATCTTTTGGTCTCCTAAAAAAAAAAAAAAGCAACTGGCCTCAGGACTGTCAGATTGGCGGAATCAGATATTGGATAAAAGCTTCAAAGGTCTCTGGAAAAAGCTCAAGGAGCAGATTCCAAAAATGAAGCTACCTTGCCAGTCCCGGAGACCCGTTGCTTTTGTCACACTTGAAGATCCCTGAACTTCTGAGGCCTCTTTCTGCTCTCTGAACCTGATCCGCTTCCCTTTAAAAATAGGCATCATCTTTTTGGTTTATTTGAAGATGTCACCACTGTTTGCACACTTTTCACTCTATTTGGGGCACTATTGATGTGCGTACATCCTCCCATCATGGCTTAAGAGCGTTTGAAGTGTTTGTGAGTTCCAAAGATGTGTGTGCTGTGGATATGATTAGCATTCCAACTCCCACTGGCGTTTATTGAGTTAGATCAGAGGAAAGTGTTTAATGGGGGATCAGAAAAAAAAAGAAAAAGGAGAGTGTCGCTCGCTGTCAGCCGTGACACTTTTCCCGTCGAAACAATTTTCCACACCCCTTCCCCCCCTCTGTCGGTGGCTCATATTAATCTGTAAAATGTCACAAAGGAAGCAAACGCTTTCCATTTTTCTGCCTCGGTCAATCAGACGTCTTAATGATGCACTGAGGGGTGGGGGGGAGGGGTGCGCTTTTTGCGCCGCTCTCATCGCCGTCACTTTCAACCTGCGATTGATACGGCGCGGCCTTCCATTGCAATTGTTGTCTTCAAAGGTCTTGTAAAGGAAAATAAAAAAAATGAAAGCACCATTACAGTGTCTGGCAGCAGTCGTTTTTTTTGAGAGCACAAAATGTTGACAGTTTACGAGCCACACTCGCAAAAGGTACTTCAACTGTTTTGGGTTGCCTCGAACTTTTCAACTCAGAATGTGGAAAAAGCTTGAAACTGGCTGAAAGTCAAACAAAGCTAAGCAAATACATTAATTTGTTGTCTTCATGGAAGGCAGACAAAAGTGAACTTGGTTGTTGGTGGAAAGCACCTCGGGCAAATAGTTCCGCCAACTAGCTCAACATGTGGAAACAAGTTGAATTTTTTTTAAATTATTTTTTTTGTGGGATGTCATAGGAGGGTGCGCCTTCAATGTCACACAATAGTTCTTCTGTAACCTCCACTTAAAAACTTTTAATAGCGCCAACGATTAACTTTTTCACATTAGGCCTCAATTCATCACATACAAAGTTAATGCTTTTTATATTGTTGTGTGTGTGTGTGTAAATATATATATATGTATATATGTATATGTATATATATGTATATATACTATATATGTATATATACTATACATATATATATTTACACACACAGAGAGAGAGAGAGAGAGAGAGAGAGAGAGAGAGAGAGAGAGAGAGAGAGAGAGAGAGAGAGAGAGAGAGAGAGAGAGAGAGAGAGAGAGAGAGAGAGAGAGAGAGAGAGAGAGAGAGAGAGAGAGAGAGAGAGAGAGAGAGAGAGAGGAGAGAGAGAGAGAGAGAGAGAGAGAGAGAGAGAGAGAGAAGAGAGAGAGAGAGAGAGAGAATTTTTTTTAGGGTTTATTCATCTGTCCCGACAGAGCCATTGGTGGACAGAAACCACGTTTGAGTCCCCCTAGTGGCGACCTGAGATCTCCTCTCCTGTCAGTGCACTCAGTTCCAGACAGCAATTTCACTTTTGAAAGGAGACATCACAGCAATGACGAGGGATATTGATCTTTATCTTCTTTTTCTTTCTCTCTTTTGTTCTCCTTCTCGCACAGCCAGATGGCGAGGCTCTCGGCTCATATGCTTCTTCTGCTTAGGGATCTCCACTCGCGGCCTGCTTGGCAAATTATATAGTTGCTGCAGACATGTCGTGTATATATATATATATATTTTTTTTTGCATTTTTTTTATGCAATACTTTTGAAAATTCTGCCCAGCAAGCGTGCAAACATTAAGAAAAAGTTGCCCTTTCCTGAAAATTTGGCTTCAGGTGTCAAGTTAATGCCCCCGCTGCCATCTTTGACAATTCACAAGCAGTGACGTTACCTTAACGACAGCATTGACAAATGGGACGCTCCCCTCCCTCCTCCCCCGGCCGGGCTGCCTCATTAAATGTCCGCGCAAGAGCGACCAGGCTGCAGGGGTGATGCATTATTGATGAGACGGCGTGATTAATTGAAAATATCCTCCTCTGCAGAAGCAGCAGGGGTGTGTGTGTGCACACGTGAGTGCGGGCGTTAGGTTTAAGTGGCTCGGCTTTGGCGGGGAACAACTTAATCGTTTTGCTTCATTGTTATTCCGCGCACAGGGAGCCCGCCTGATTGACTGTACTCGCAATCCCATTGTGAATATTCTTCTAAGGGCAGCTAGGCCGAGGCCATCGCCGCAACGCTGGCTGCTTTTAGCCGATGACGCAAAGTAACAACAATAAACGTGGGAGCGCTCGGGAGTCACGTAACGAGTCCTTCGACCGAGCTCGGCGCTATCGTTGGCGCTCCCTGGAGACGCCGCACGTTGACTATGTCATGGTGGGAAAAAAAACAGGATTAATTCTCGCCATTCTTGTTTCGCTTCTGCAAAATGCCAAGTCGAGGTTGATGGGCGCCACGGGCGACGCCCACCTGTTTGTTCTCTTAACGACCCAGACGTTATTATAATAATCGTTAAAGTGCTCCCGGCCTTCGGTGGCAACTATGCAGCCTCGCCTTTTCTTCGCTCCGCATTTCTGTTACGCCGTCGCGCTTTCATGCCGTTGTCTTTGTCATCGCTCGGACTAAACAAGCAGCGAGCAAAATCGAACGCTCGTTGAAATCTGTTTCATTTTAATACGCTTGATGCTGAAATCAAAATGAAATCAGTTCTGTGTCCGGTTTTTACAAGGCGGCGCTTGTATAAATGTACGTTAAGCTGCTTAGCCTGCGGCCCCAGAGACAAGCAATTAGCCGTTCCTAAATGCCCTGAATTAACGACATTGGATTTTATGTGTCTTAAACAAAGAGCAGGCAAGTCCTTTGTCCCGGCCCGCCTTCGCTCATCAATCCCTTTTTACGACGCTCGCCTTTGGAGATTGTTTGCTCGCCACCGTGCCGTTTGCCCTTCAACTGGAAACTTTACACAATTTAATTTCGCTGGCTCGATAAATGCTGCGCGCGTATCGTCTTTTCTTGACACTTCCTGTATTTTCTCTTCAAGGACAAGCTAGTGCGATAAAGAAAGGGAGGAAAATAACACCCAAAAAGAAAAAACACATTCTCGGCTCGGCTTCAGAAACGCTCCAACTCAGTGGAAATAAATAAGAGACTGTGATGAATTAGCATAAATAAAGCAAAGATACTTTATTCTCCTCACTTTTATTTCATTTTTTTTCTTCTCCTTTCGCTGGTCTTGTGCTAATTTGTTCCAAGGTCTTATAATTAAATTTCTGGATTTGATGTCATCTTTGATTTTTTTTTTTTTTTTTCCCGCCTGATGGCTGCGCCAGCGCTTGGCAGACGTAACATCAATATCAGCCCAGTTAGCAATGTTTTCTTTGCTGGCTGCGCCAATTTAGCATGAACGCTCGTCGAGGTTATTGGCAATGACGCCGCCGCGCTAATACTTGGCGGGCGGGCAGGCGGGAAGGCAAGTCCAAAGACGTTCTCATTTAGCAGAAGCCAATATTTGTGCAAGTGAGTGACAAGGCATCTGTTAAATAATCAATCAGCCTGTTAATTGTGCCGCGCAGAACCTAGTTTTACTCGCCATGTTTAAAGGGAATGCAACACTTCACAGATGTCAAATTTAGACCACGCGGGCTTTAAAGTAAAGAGCTAGCGAATGATTTTTAACTGGAGAAATAGCACATTAGTGGAAATAATGATGGCAAACACGTGAAATATGTGCACCGGTGACTCTTAGATCACATGCAATAGTCAGACATAGAAATAGTTAGGCAATGTATAGAATTGAGTATAGCGTAAAAAATAGCTAGCATGTAGCAGCCTGTGTAAATGCAACCCCCCTCTCCCAGCTGCTTATGTCAACATAATTTTCCTGCAAGTGAAATGAGCGCTTGTGCTCGCATCCCCTAAAATCATTTTGTCATCTTTCCCTCAAATTGCCTCCCTGATGGCTGACGAGCAATCAATAGAAACTATTTTTGGGGAACCGTGACGAGCATCCCGCCGCGCTAACGTTTGCCTGTCAGCGAGGCCGGATGACGCGCCGAGCCGCTAAGTGGCTCTTCTTTGTCTTTCACGCAGACAAAAAAAAACAACCTAGAATTTCCCCTTCTTTTTTTTTTTTTTTGTGAGTCACTCTACCCATATTCGCACAAAAAGACTGGAGAGGTCACTTGCAAGCTGGGGAAAAAAAATGTCAGAGAGGCTAATAGAGCAAACAGGCTCGCTCCAAAGATAACAAAATGTGGTGAATCATCCTCCACCTGTCAATAAAACATCCGGCTCCGTCCGAGCCGACGGCTGCCGTTAAGTCGTCGATTGTGACGCACTTTAGAGGTGTAATGCGTACAAATCAAATAATTGCCTCTGTCAGCCGAGGGAGGCGGCTCCCCTGAAGTTTTTAATCAGGCTGTGATATTGAACTGCTGGAGTTGTAATTAAAAAAATGGAGCGGCAAGTAAGCGACAGCCACACGCACGGATTGGCGCGCTCCTCATTTAAAATGGAAATTGCCCCCCCTCACCGCCAAACAACGGGATTACTGAAATCAAAAGATGAATAATGAATAAAATATGATAAGATCAGGAGAAGGAATTTATGCGCATCTTTTTTTTTTGTGCTTTAAAGATGCTTATAAGAGGGCCTGTATTTTTGCAATTGTTTTGTCAAAGCCGAGTTGTGACGACTCGTTCAAGTCATTTGTGGCCGCGCTGGCAAAGTTTGTCACCGGCGCCGTCAGCCGCTTGATGCGTCTGAGAATCTGAAGCTCCCCGGTGGGCTCCTTTGACCAACTCAACGACGGCTCCTGTCACAAAGACATCGCTTGCCGAGAGGTTGGCACCAATGTCAAAAGTGAGCTCCGGTTACAGGCGCTGTTAAATATTTAAAGGCGCTGCTAGATACGGATACGGTCGCATTCAAGACACCTTGTCAACAAGAGCTGTTAATTTTCTCTCAATTTTTTTCTTCGGATCACAATACAGAGTCGACAAATGACAAGCGATTGACGTCTCTCGATGATCAGGGCAGCCTAGGAGAGGATTTGTTGATAAAACATTTGGGCAGCCAGTTGGTGTGTTGAAAATAATTTGGCGCAAGAATTGTTTAGACTTGAAAATCGCATATTTGCATTAAAAATTAGAAACGCATCGACTCCCTTGGTAAAGTTCAAAAAGAAGGAACAAAGCCCTGGCCTCATTGATGTCTTGATCAATAATGCAAGAGAAAAAAAAAGCTTCCAAAAGAATGCAAAATATGTCATCTGCGACCCGTAACGAGAACGTCCCCGCGGGATGCCGATCCACCTCGGCGCATCGGATGAATCGCACGCGGACGCCCACATCAGGTTCTCAAAAAAAGCCTCTGCTTTCCGCTCCCTTCAGAAACCATTTGACTCAACCGCTCAGAGGACACGTTCCCCAATTCATCCTGACTCAAAATGACTCGACGAAAAAAGAAAAATCCCATCCGGCTTGCTAATGGACGCCTGAGCAGCACGCATGGCGTCCGCACGTGCCGGCTTGATTTGCGCAACTCGTAAAACTTTCCGGCTCCCCTGCTCGGATTTTAGCCGCTCCGCGTGAATCACGCGGCTCGTTCTGCTTGGTCAACAGAAAGTGGGTGCCTCACCAGCCGCACGTGCTGGCGAAGGTCACGGTGATTCATGGCCGCCGGCGCCGGCCTCCCTGCGACCTCCGTACATGAGCGCTGCTCCCCCCCAAAGGGATGCAGCCTCAGAGCTGGCTGAGGTTCCCTTTCCATTTGTCACGTGCGCCTCCCCACCCTTTGTACGTGGGCCGCTGCAGGTTTTGATTAACGAGCATCTGGCTCGGGACAGCTTCATAACCTTCCCGCCTGGCGCACTGTCATTTTAGCCGCTCTCCAACGCTCGATTAGATTCTCCTCGACGGACGCTACTTAATGGCGGCATTGATTATCTACTTACCAGGTGCAAAAGGGGGCTTACGATTAAGCCTGCAGCGGGTAAATAATGAATATGGAACAGCTTTCAAAATGGCTGACCTCTGCTGGATAGCTCTCAGAACTGCCGCCAAATGCCCGCAATGATCTGCGTTTAACGTACGGCGAGGTCACGTCCTTTGTTGTCGTCGTACGCTGAAAACATTTGGCTTTCAGATCACATTTGGAAAATAGCAAAGCAGGCTTTTCATGTTAGCTTGGCTTCACAAGGAGGAAATTGTTCAGCTTCATGTTGTCGTCATGTGCCAGCAAATGGGCTCTTGAGAGACGTCGGCTTTGCTCGCCACGCTGGCGTTTGGCGGCACCTCGTGTCGAGTTCCGCTTCGGCGCGGCGAGCGGAACCCTGCGGCGGACGCGGTCCAATAGCCTGACGCCGGGATGGAGTCGCATCAAAAGGGAGGCTCAATTATCTGCGAGTTTTGTTTTGTGGACGCCAATTTGAGCGCGTCACATGAGGAATGGCGTTTTTGATGTAGGCCAACTGGCAGCCGCTCGTCCGTCCGCCTCGAGTTGTCCCAATTAAACAAAATGACGGCTCGCGTGTTTGAATTTGTCTCTTTTTACAGGCCTCGCACATTAGTCAATATTCTCTCGGGGCTGTCACTTCTCATCTCAGACGTCGCCTCGGAAAGCTTTCGCTTCGGAAATTACGTTTGGTGAAGCTTGCGCAAATTTGACAAGCGTTGCCGCCACTTTAATAAGTGATGAGAAGATCAGATGCGCCCCGCCTCGCGAAAGCCGCTTTCGACAATTAAACTGAAAGTTTGGTAGGATGGAAAATAAAATTACAGAGGCTAGAAAAAGTTGTATAACTACATTCGATTTGTCGAATTTTCTACGTTTCCTGCTCCAGATCGACTCCAAATTAGTGTCAGCTTGTCATCCAATTGCTCATGTTTTTCCAAAGTGCTTACACCAACATGGTAGTACAGTCTGGCGTTTGGGCACAAATGAAAATCAGAAGCCTGCAGCCTGCTGCATTCAGGCGTCCCGGTGGAAGCGCGCTTGGCAACCACGTTAGCAATCGCAGCCTTTCATCTGCATCATATTCAATTCAAATATGCCCGGCATTGATGTAACAGAAAAGGGGGGGGGGGGGGGGGCTGGTGAATCATCAGGCTCAGGAGATGTCTGCTTTGCCTCTGAAACTTCAATTATCTCATTAATTAGAGCATGATTGCACAACCGTGTTTCCATCTGTGTTCTTTTGAGAGCAAAGGAAAATAGCAAAAAAGCACCTACTGCATTTACTGCTGCCTTTAAATGGCGCCGTTGACTTTTAGGTGTGTGTGTGGGGGGGGGGGGGCACTTCTACCCCACTGTGCACAGCATTTGGTAGGATGTGGAATGGGGTGCACGGCTTGAAAAGATACTGGACGAGTTTCTTTTCACAAAAAGCTTGTTTTCTCTGCTTTTTGGTGAGAAACCGGCATTTTTGATTTTCTTGCTGATTAGTAAAGACATTTTTTTTGGTAGGATTGGTGCTTATATTGTCACAGAACACAATGTGGGAATCTTGTAACAGTCAAAAATCAGCTGGCCCGATGAGGGATTCTCTTTTGAAATTGGCCGGCCGTGAATGAGTTAAATACTGTTTATATATATTATATATATGTATATATATATATATATATATATATATATATATATATATATATATATATATATATATATATATATATATACATATCATATATATACATATATATATATATATATATATATATATATATATATATATATATATATATATATATATATACACACACACACACACATACACACATACACACAGCGTATTTTCCAGACTATAAGGCGCACCGGACTATAAGGCGCACCTTCAATGAATGGCCAATTTTAAAACTTTGTCCTTATATAAGGCGCACCGGACTATACTCATTCATGCATCATGTCAGATTTTTAATCCAAATCAAATCATTGTCCATTTTATCTTTTTTATTTCAACTTCAGATGCAACAAATTACTTTATAATAATGATCCATAGTCTTTTTGATTCATGATTCATAGTCTTCAGCGGGCCACTTATGATTGATTTCATGACACAATGCTTCGGGCCGGTTTAAATTTAGGAATTTGGTCCATATATAAGACGCACTGGACTCTAAGGCGCACTGTCAGCTTTTGAGAAAATTTTAGGTTTTTAGATGCGCCTTATAGTCTGGAAAATACGATACATATATATATATATATATATATATAAACTGCCAGTTGGTGCATACGAGGGCTTGCGCAGGAGAGAGGCCTGTTCCAAATTGAAGCATTGGAGCTGTGACAAAAGCCATTTGAAAGCACTCTGCTTGATGACAAAGCCCAGCCGTATACTTGACTTGTGGCACTTTATAGACACTTGCCCTTTCTTTTGCGTGTTTTCTCACAAATGCACTGAAAATGTGTACACAGTACGCAGCTGCTGCTTCAGGAAAGCTGCTCCATCCATCTTCATCGGCGTCACTCACACCGCCGCGTCTTCATTTCCGATGCACCAAAGTCACTGTAATTTAATTACACCGCGCACTGATACAGCCCATTAGCCGAGACTTAATCAAAGTGACGTCTTCATTCAATCCAGCTATGAATATTCATCAAGTCGGACTGTGTATTGCAATATACGCGTAAAGTCCCACGCTTCACTCCATTTGAAGTTTTCATTTGGAAAAGATAGGTCGTGTGTAAAATGTAGAGCAGAAAACTTTATTTTCAAAAACAAAACAACCATGGTGAGCCTCGACAGTTTTTTAACGGTCTCCTAGTTAGAGCCGACTGGCAACGTAGTGTTGTGACACCCGAGGTATTTAGTGAAGCCATTTGCAAACTGCTTTTTGGTTTAAATGTCACGCATAATTAGTTTCTCGCGCAGAGTCTAATTATCATGCAAAGCTCAGATGCGATCCATCTCGCCCTCAGACAGTCGTCATCTATTTTAAATAATGCCAAGGTATCTGACTAGTTGAAGGAATAAACACATTAAAACATACTTAATATGTAAAATTATTTTCTATATGACAAATCGTTTAAGCAAAAAAGATCCGTAATAGCTATATAATGTATTAACACCTGAGCATGTACTAAATATAAAAATGAAAAAGGTTTCTAAACAATAGGATTTACAAGTCAACAAAATGCTTGGCACTCTCCAAGAGAGTTACCACCACCTAGCGGCCACAAAATTTATCGACGCAAACTACTTCGATAGAGTTCGACTAATTTGTGCTCTGGCACACATTGAACAAGCATCTTGTTAATACATTTTAATGAATAATTTAAAAAAAAGTTGGCAGCATCGCCTTTTTAAATGCACTTATTTTAATTCAATTGGAAAATCATGTCGTTTCTGTACTAACACAGAATGTCCTGTAGGTGGTGGTGCTCACACGTAATTGTGCTTCATACCACTTGCAACTGCTCACGTCTCATTGATTGCAATGCATTAAAACGTCACGCGACGCTAATTGCGCGTAATAATCCACTTCAGCAATAATAGACAATCAATAACAACTAAAAAGCAACTAATGTCATGAGCATTTGAATTCATAAATGAAGCAATGCATCTCTCTCGTGCCACTTCCTGCACACAATAAGTAGGATCCCGTGTCAGAGCAGCAGGTGGCGCTCAAATGTCGACCTGGAATGTTTTCAAGCGTGAAGAAAGTCCTTTTATAAAAAAGGCACAATTTGGCATGGCTATTTGAGGTAGAAGCATTTGGAAGGCTAGCCGGGCTGAGTTTCTCTCAGATAACAAACATTTAGGATGAAGCACACGCCAAAGCAGCAGGTGGCATTAGAACACCAAACCCAATCAGAAGTAAGAAGAAAGTCATTTCCCACAGATTAGTATCTGATGTCTACAATTTAGTTTTTGCGGAGGATAAGGTACAAGTCGTGCTGCGAATAGCGAAAACCCCTGAGCAATTACGCTTAAAAGTATAAAGCTAGCGGGAAATTGGATTTGCGGCGCACAAGCAAGGAAGACTCTCCTTTAACTTCTGAACGAACCAGAACCTTTGCTCCTCCCCCTGTTTCCTACCTCGACAGTGCTTTGGCCGTATTTTATGGCGTTGCAATGTGTTTCATGAAGAGTGGGAAAAAAAGGTCTTGGAGAGAGAAGAGATGAATTTGTCAAGCATGAATATGGTGGGCCTGTTCGATCCGTCTTTGCAAACTCCTCCCTCCCAAAGATCTTTACAATCCGAGGTTTGTGTTGAAGGTCGTGCCTGACAATGAAGCATCTTTCCATTTGCCTTCAAGGACGTGAACTTACCACGTTTGCCTAAATCAGTTTCATTTTTTTCCCCTTCTCCTTCGCTTTTAAACAGGTGGGTGGAATTAAGTCATCCAAGGTATACAGACGGGCACTCGGCAAGGTCGAACCCGTATGAAAGGCTGCCGTCATATACAATCCAGCGTGTTTATGAACACTTTAAGCAGAGCGTGGTGGGGTGGGGGGCCCACCTGTCCGTCACCCCCTCGGAGGCACCCTTGAATCCTGGATGATTTGTGTGCCGGGGTAAAAGATGAGCTAGCTGGCGGCTTTTCGGCGGGAATTGTGTGGCAGAAGAAGAAACGCTTGGCTGGAGACTCTCATTTTGAGATCGTCAGTAGAAAGGTTGGCGAGTTAATGATGCGACCTCGCATGCAATAAACAAGCGGGGGGAATATTTACGAGGCCCGATTATAATAGAGCGCTGCGAAGCGAGGTATTTATTTCGCTAACTCACGGATTTGTCATGGTCACGTTCCGGGGCCCATTCAAACCACGAGTGAAGGAATAGCCAGGTGACGTTACTCTTGACTAATCCACAAAAAAACAGAATTCAATTTTATATATAAAACAAATCCTTGAGTTATATTGTATGCGATGCTATTTGTTTTTTGTGGAGGTTAAAATATATTTCATGACCAAAAATTCGTTTTTTATTATATTATTTATTATGTTGGACTACTAGGCAAATGTTGGACATCGCGTACTTCACTTTGGTAATGTTTTTGTTGTTATGGCGGCTAATAGCTAACTTCCTTAGCATTTTGACCCAGACAGCAATCAGCCGTGGTTAATTGGTTATGGTGTCGTTTTGTTTAAAAAAAATGGAAGAAAAAAAAGCTAAGGGGCAAGCGGCACGGTTCTTTGTCATCTTTCCCGGCAACTCCTTTCATATCCACGTCCATAATTGGAGTTATGAATACTGATTAGGCAAGCTCTAAGTATGCAAATGAATGCCGAAATGAGGGTGAAATGTGACGGGATGAACTCTAATTGTGAATTATTGTTTTTTTAACTTTTTCAATCAAAATGCCCCTTTAGTCGTCCGCTTGAAATAAAAAAAAAAACATAAAAATAATACATAATGCATCAGTGCACGCGGCATGCGTTATGCCAAGTGCACGTCCCACTTCATTAATTCATCCATAATGAGTTTTACAGCCTGAGAGAGCCACTCGCTTGCAGGCTGCCCCTGGAGTCACAGCTAATTAAATCACAATCTTAAGTCCCCGTCGACACGCGCGTCTTCCACCTTTTGTTTGCAAAGTGGAGAGTGAGAGGGAGGGGGGAGGAGGACAAGTCAAAACAAAGTTATACAAATGACAAATCACAAGCAAACACATAAGGCCGTGAGAGGAGAGTCCAGTAGGTGTCTCTCAAACACTGATGCTGTACGTAATGCCCATTTGTGTTGGGGGTCAGAATTCAGAATGTGAATATGTCAAAACAACATGCGGCAAAATAATGTTCCTTCAACTACATTAAGATCCTCGCCGTCCCTTCATAACACGGACATCGCTTTAAACAGTATAATGCCAAAACACTGTGAGCTCACAAGAGCAAAGGTGTTTTTTTTGTTTCCGGCCTCCCGTAATAAAGAGTTCATCATCTTCAATGTCACATTTTGCCAAGATCCTCCCGGCACGCTTGATATCATCCCCTCGTATAAGTGCATGACAAATCAATCAGAAAATTGCTTTGGACCGATAGCCACCTTGAGCCCCTCCGGACAGACAAGCTCATAACTACCACATACACGTGGGCGCACACACACTCGCAAACTCACACGCCGTTAAAAAAAATAATAATAATCACAGCAGTGTGTTAAGTTCGTAATCATAGATTTTTATATTTTATAGGTTTGCCTTACCCATCCTATCAATTTTATGTTATGATTTGAGTCTTGTATAGTCTGCCTAGCAACAAGTGACAGCAAGAATGATGTTCTCTCTTTCACCGAGCTGGCTAGCTAAGAAAATGTTTTATATTATGAATCTGAGTTGTTTCTTTCAAATAGCCACGAGGGTTGGAATCATTTCCATTGGGCAGTTATGGACGATATATATAAACTTGAACACTGCCTAGCAATAAGTGACGAATAGGCTGTAGATTGTTTCAAGCTACTTAGCTAAAAAAATCGTTTTCTCTCCAAAACCTGTCTTTTCATATTTTCGATGTTTCTACAAAAATAAGCCGGCATCCCCGTTGACCTTGACTCAATTCCTCGCTCAAGTTATCTCCACTTGCAGGCGGATCTTTTGACAAGCAACAACTATATGGAGAAAAAAAAATCTTCGATTTAGAGACAAACGCAAAGGCTGTGTGGAGGATTAAGTCCATTTTATGCCAGAGACAATGTGCAAAAAGTCATCCCTGACCTTCTCCGGCCTTATCTAACATGGCCGTAAGCACTAAATTCACCTGTTGATGTGCGGCTGGTGTCGGTTTTGAGTTAAAAAAAATCTAATTCCCGTGCAGCGAGGATTTCACCTGCCCAGAGGTCCAATTTCAGCAGCCATCGCCGCCTTTGTTTTTTATTTTTATTACATATATACAGTACATGTGGCGCAATACTGTGCATCAGTGTTCTTGTTTAGTTTGACCTCTCTTGTCCACTAAATCCAGCGAGCTGACACCTTTATAGAAATAATTCATAACTCACACCCCTGCCGTCTTTTTTTTTTTTTTTTTTTTTACGAGAACTTCGCCAAAGGATTTTTAAATTGAAGCGCAAAGCACTTGTCATGTGCTTTCTGCTTCCTCCCCTGTACTTGTAACACTCAACATGGATGAAGCGATGTCACTTTCGGCTGTCCTCAAAAATGTGACAGCCGAAATGTTTTTTTTTTCCCCTCGGACCAAATTAAGCTAGCTAGCATGCGCTAGCCGTGTCCAGCTTATATTCAATACAGATCTAACTACGGACGTCTAATTAAATTTCCAATGCCGTGTTTGAACAATGCAGTCAGAAAATGGATGTTTGCTGTTAGCGTTAGCTAATGCGATACAACGTGTATTTTGTCTCCTCGGTTTCCACTGAGATGAGATCCATTAGTCCCCGTCCCAAATGTTGCTAGCTGGCCTCAGCATGCAGATAATAATATCAGCATGCCGCTGCTCGCTGTTTATTTTCCCAACACGTGTCGGCAAGACGATGGCGGCGATCCATCCCGACCAGCCGAAGGCTGAGCGACAGATTCGGCGCGAGAGGCAACCCCAAGGTGATCATTTGCATTTGTTTTTTATTGCCGTCATTAGGACTCCCCTGCCGGGGCCTCGGTACGGGCCGGCGTGACAGAGCTCGTGTTTTATTTGCGCACGGGTAGCTGCGAGGGTTTACAGTTTGTTGTCTCCATAAAGAACAAGAAAAAAAAACAAGGTTGGCAGTCGCAGTCCTGCTGACATGTGCACAGTTGTCGCAATCGGTGATTAGAGATGCATTTCAGACATGGATTTGAAAACTGAATAGAGCAAGGAGGGAGAACAAAAGGGGCCTCCATCAGGAGCCCTGAGCCCCACCACCAAAGATCTCAAGAGGTCCCAAAGGTGATTCTGAGCTTCCGAGAATCCTCGTTGAACCTTTCGGACTGAAGAGCTGTCTTTGTGTCCATATGCTGGACTGGGGGACTTCCCTGTAGTTGTGGAGCTTCTGGTCGTTGAGAGAAGTGCCCTGAGATAGCAATTACCACTCAGCACCGCAGAAATATATATATAAAAAAAAGTATTGCGTTGAACTCCGACTAATTATACTCTGCCTGAGGGGGGAAAATGATGGTGGCCGGAGAACGAGTGCGGCGGTGGAGACGGCGTCCACCCGCGTCTGTGGCGGGAAGTTCATTATAAGGACACGCCGCTGTGGCCTCGCCATCATTACGTGGCGACCAAGTCGGCGGCGAGACGTAGGAGGGTAGTCTCACCACGCCCGCTTGGCTTGTTAAAGGCCAAATTTTGCCCGCTCGCTTATTCGCGTTTTCGCAGCCACTTCCTGATCTGGGAAAGCGTTGCCTCGCTTGCTTCTCAGTCAGCGGGGCTGCCGCCGTCTGCTTTGGCCCCTCCGGACTGCAGCAATTATCCAGGTGTGCTCATGTCATGTACATGCCCACCCGCATGCCCTTTTCCACAGCGGGGAATGAGCAAACCAAGAAAAAACATGGGCATCTCCTACAGCTCGTCATCTCCGGAATCTTGAACGTCGGAGCTTGCACACTTTTAGACAACTTTTTCCCCACTTGTGTTTTAAAAAATATTCTTCTGTCAAATCCATCTTCTGACTGAGTGATCCATTAATTCGAAGCCTTGTCTCAAGCCTTTTATTGGGTTGGCTTGGTAGAGCGCCCCCTGTTGGAAGTAATCGAGCAGAGTGATTTCGGACAAAATTCATCAAGACCTCAAAAGCCCTCAGAGAAAGTCCACATTAGTCAGATCTCGTCGCTGACCTTTGCCTCACTCGCTCAATTTGCCTCCTTCCTCTTTCTCCATCGATCAAGTGAACGATGAGAAGGCATTTTACAAGTTTCACATGGATGCCGGCAGATTGTCACCGTTTCCACGTCTCTACTTGCACATATGGACGATTTACCCCACTGACTTTGACGTCCTCACTCGGACGGATTTTTAATAACGCCGGCTCACGCAATAAGTCTAAATCAACATGGCGGAATAATAAGCTATTCCCTCGGATGTGTCGGGACAATAAGGCGGCAGCTGTTGACCAAACAGGAAGGCGCCAACCGCCGTGGATCGTGAGGAGGGATTTAATAAGTCAAATGAGCCGCTGATAACGTATTCCGTTCACCACGGCCAGAAAGTCTAACGTTTGTCCAAGACGCACTCAAAATAGAGAGAGAACGATGTGTCCTGGTGGCGCTAATGGCGGCGTGATGGCTAAATGATAGCGGACGTGACCGGCCGATTGAATCCAGCCGCGAAAAGTAAAAGCACCTCGCTGGAGGAGACTCGTGACTTGTTCCTGCAAAACTGGTGAGCATTTCAGCACCATTTGTTCACTTTGTAGTAAATCCAACAATTCAAACGACTAAATACATTTTCATCATTCGACCCTGTTAAAATAGCGACGCCGCTTATTCCACAGCGCAAATCAGTGTGATTCCAAGCTAACGAGCGTCCATGCTGCTTTTAAGGCGTTTTATCAGACATGAAAGGAAACAAGACAACAGCGCAAATGTGCGTTGCAAAGGTAACGAACGGCAAAACAAGAAGCGGCGGGAGCCCCGCCGTGTGCCGCCACATGCCTTTTGCCTTTGAAACGCACGCATTGTTCTCACCCGTCACCTGCAAAATCAATCCAAAAACATGCTATCGGGCTTTTTGCAACGAGCACTTTCGTGGATTGAGGAACGGCCGCCGTTTGGTCGCCACTCTGCCAAGATTATCACGAAAGATTCATACTCGGAGCAGATTTGCCACTCGGGTTCTGGCAAATATTTCCCAATTCATTCAAAGATATCTTTTTGTGTTAGCGGCTTCAAACAAATAACAATTGGTAGTGATTGGTATTTTAAATCACAGCATTTAATGAAGTCATTTTCCATATTGTTGATAATTGTGCAGTCAATTGGAAGTTATGATGCAAACACAAAGCTGCCAATCAGCATGCTCTTAATGTTACTCGCGATAATTGCATCCATTGTTACCGCCGGTGGTGCGATATGAACAATTTACACAATGTTATTTTTATATTCCAAGTGTAACAAACATAATAAATCACCTTCAGCATGTGATTCATTAGTAGCTGCTCAAGTGCGTGACTGCTAATCACTTGTCTTAAAGGCCAATTATGTTGTTCTTTAGAAAGGGCAAATTCATCATCGGAATTTTTTTTTGCTGTTGATATTTGTATAGTTCTTGCGATGTGTGTTGCAAGCCCCTTGAAGGCCATACATTCAATAGCACGGTCCTCTAGTCCTCTAGTGGCACACAAAAGAATCACCGCAGAGTCACACATTACTTGTTTTGAACTTTTTAGTAAAATTTCCCAATATTTTGGCACAGTGCTAATGTTCCAGCTGTGTGTAATGTTACAGTTGTAATAATATTTTGATGAACACGTAGGTCTACTATGCTACTGTATTTTAATGCTAATCATGGTAGCGGGAATTGTAGTTTTTCTTTTCAGGTGTAAAAAGTTTGAGACAATGCAATATGTAAGACAAAGCAAGTTATTTAGAAAGCAAGCAAAAGAAGCTACGTAAAAGCTAATTTTCGCGGCGTTCTGACAGCCCCGATGATACGCTCCATGATGTATCGGGAGACGTTTCACCTCAAGGCCTCGCACGCGGGCCGGCTGGCCGCCATAAATAATGCAAGGCAGATACATCACGCCGATGCGCGGCTTTATCCGACATGTGTAGCTTGTCAGCTTTGATAAACGGCAACACGGCCGTGATGGCGTTGGAGTCAAACCTCAGCGTGTGGTTTGCGGGACAGTGAGCGCGCTGCTCATTTGCGGAGGTGTTAGCCCACGAGGCTAGCTCAGTCTGCATGCGCCGCTTATCGGAAAGTCGGAGCAAAGTCGGGCAATCAAAAAAAAGACCTTCCCCTTCATGATGACTTCGTCAATTATTCCCTCAGTGTGAAGACTTTGACCGGGCGCGAGCACACTCAGCATGCTATGTGTGATTAGCATAAGCCTGGAGTAGAAAAACCCCAAGCCGTCTTTTCCTTCTTCCCAGGTGTCTTTTTGATGTCGAAGTCAAGAAATGTTCTTGACATACACACTCGCCAGGCTTGCCCGCTGCCCGTCTAGGTGCTGATGATCACAGATCCGTTAGTCATGTCTGGGAAAAGGGCTGTGGGAACTGAGCCGGAATTGATTGCTAACTTTTGCCTTCTGCTCTAATGAGGCGACATCTCTTTCCATTTCCTCGCCGACATCACGTCCTCATTTGCATACCCGTCGAGGCGACCCGGTCGACAACACTGCGGGTTCAACTTCCCCGGGAGGAACTTTCCTGTCGTAAGGTGTTAGCGTAACCCGGGAAGTGCAGAGGAAGCTTTGGAATATATTTAGCACACAGGTAGCCAAAGGTAGCAGATTTTTTTCATCTGCATCCCTTCTTGTGCCCCGCCCCCAAGGCTTTAAGTGTCCACTCCTATAAGCATTGGCATTTTCTGTTGAATTTTAAGTATGGCTCCTTGGGACTTTTTAAATATATATTATTTTACCTTTATTTATCCAGATACGGACATTTAAAAGGGTTTTTATTTGCAAAATAAAAGAACATAAATTCTGCTCGTGGAGGAATCCTGTACTAGATCATCTTATTTAGTCCTTCATTGTAAGAAAATTAGCTTTCGCGGCTAGCACGCACACGTCCAATAGAACGGCGTCAACAAGCGCAACCCAGCTGCCGGGAGAACATCTCGTGTTTTGCATGCCGGCCGGGCGTATTATTAGAGTTTGATTTGCCTTCGTTTTATCCTCTGACAGCTGCGCGGCGCGCTAATATCCGACGTAAACTTGCCGGCTCTCAGCTGGCTTTCCCGCTCTATCAATATTTCTGTCTCACTTGTTAGCGGTGCAAGCAGCAGGTGCGCAATACGAGGCAATAAAAACGCCTTTGACTTGGACGTCAAACAGCAGAAAATGCTTGTTAAATGCAAGAAGTGGCGGAATTTGTAGCACTTTTACTGGAAAAGGAAACACATTTGGCAACCTAAATGCACGACTCACAAAAAAACGGCCATGTGTGGCTTTGGAGGGAAATTTCAGGGTGAGCCTCAAATGCACTTTGACCTTTACAAGTCGACTTCCTTTGCACTTTTGTAGATTTCTTTCAGCTTATGTCGAATTTCCCTTTTTTACTCGTCTTTAGCGCAAGCACGCCAAGTGAAACACGAGGGAGCCCATACATTTGCTCATGAAAACGCTCGGCGATGAATAGTGACATGAGCCTAATTGAACGTCAAAACAAAGTGCAAACCACTCTGGACTTGTTGCAAAAGTCAGAGTTAAAGTCGAGCATCCGCCGAGGTGTCACAGCAGATCGCGCTTAATTCATTTTGCTATCTGCTAATTGCATTGCGTGTCATTAGCGACGCTCCCAGTGAGTAATGGCTCCTTCTCGCGTCTGCCCGCTTACACTTGATTATTTCTTCTGGATATCGCGAAGCACCGCAATGCGGGCACTTGAGACTTTTTTTTTGGGCTCTAGTGGCCGCAGGGTGAATGAACCGGGTCTCACGGGAAATGAGTGGCATTTTCTTAATTGTTTACTTTTGGGAACCCTGACGAGCAGTCGCTAGCTTTATCGCCAGTATTCATGGCACTAGCTCATTTTGACAAGTGCTGGCACATTCTTGCCAAACACAAATTGGGCTTAGTTCCTCTTTAATCAAATCTATTCCCGCAAGAGACAAACATATTTTATTCTATTAACGCGCCAAAGTATGAATGACGGGCCTCGTGGTCATTTCCGTCCCGCAGTTGACGCCCGTAGTCCTGCGCGGCTCCTCCTAGCGTTATTAGTTGGATGCCGCGCGTGTCGGCCGAGTGCGACCGACAACTTTGTGTCCAAATGAAAAATGGCAACAATTAGAAGAGCGGCTTGATATCCGGCGTGACAGCGGGACAACTTAATACGCGCCGTCGTGGGCCGAGCGATGCGCTCGTAAAAGACTCGCCGTGACACGCGACGGCCGTCACCGCTCGTGTTGACCTAATTCAATTTTCTTTTCAATTACCTGCGCTATATTACCATTAGGGCCGGTGGGAGCGGCGCATAAATCAAGCCGGGGCGGCCAATGTCCCGTCTGTTTCGCTTAAACCTATTTGGGATAAAAGACAAGGAAAAGCGGAGTGTGCCCTCCAAAGGAACATTAGTTCTAATTGCGAGCGTTCAAGCTCACAGCAAAATGATCGCCAGGCTGAGAACAAAGCCCAAAGAGGTTGGGGGGGCTATGGATTATTATTAGCGGATGTCATTAAAAGGCCGAGACCAGGAGGACGCCTTTGTTTGAATCCTCGCTCGGTTGCCGAGAAGCTCGGAGCGTGTGACGGCTCCGGTCGAGCGAGCGAGCAGGCGGTCGTCAGTTGGGTGGGGTGGGGGTTAATCGACTGGACTCCGTCACCTCGGCGTCCCTGCGAGGTGATAACAGAAATGAATTCATCGGGGGGGAATTTAGAATCAAGTGGGCCTGAAAACACCCTTTAATCAATAACAAGCCTAGCGGAGGTAATGTGACAGGAGACTGATGAGGTCATCGCCACCGTCTGCCTTTATTTGACTGACAAATCCAGCCAAGCTTAAATGGGCACTCCAGTCCAACCTTGTTGCTACAATCATATCAGAAAAGTTGTATTTTACGACCTCGCCACTCGGTAGAACAGCTTTGTTCTCGGACTTTGTACCAGTTGTTTGATTATTGGACGGGCACATTGCTTAACGTCTTATTAAGTGGCCAAAATGTTCCAATCGTCTTTCCTTTCGGTTTTAGTAACTAGGTCACGAGTGCTTCAATCTAATTGCGCAAAAAGGATCGTGGCGCTTTATTCGCCCATTAACACCCGGCAAACACAAACTATTCCCGTCAATGGCTTTTAAACACGGAGCTCATTATATTCAACGCTTGCTTTTCTTGGTCTCTGCCATAAACATTTAGAAGCCTCCTTGTTTTTGCTTCCATTTATTGTTTAGTCAAGTGCGAGGCATCGAGTTAGCCGGCGAGCGGGAAAAAAGACCGATGCGGGCAATGACTTGAATTTTATTTGCATTTAGCTTCGTTGTTTTGTTTTTGTGACCGTAGCAAAACTGTAACTTTGCCTACAAGATGAATTCTTCCTGCAATTTCTTTTGGTTCTATTTTGACAGTTTGGATGTTTTCTTTTTGAAATTCTTTGATAAACTACGGTATGGAGTATCAATACAGGTTGATGTCGTTTGCGGCGTCGGGCCACAAGTTTAAGGGCTCCCCGGTGCGTGTGGGTGCTCATTAGCGCCAACGTGTTTATTTAGCACGCGGTCGGTGGCGAGGCCTCCCACCGACTTTGTCCCCCGTGGGCGAGCACGGCCGCTGATTGTGGTTGCCTTGTTGCGGTCATTACGGCAGAGGGCCAGTGTTTTTATTGCGAGGAGGGTGTTTAGAATGCGCCACGTGCAGCCGCGCCTGACAAATTGCTGCATAATGTCATTCATCGTAGCGGCGTGGGGAGGGGGGGCATTGATCACGCGCACTCTTCAGTGCAACAAAACACGAGACTGGGCGCAAAGTCGTCTTTAAATTGGTAGTTAGGAATGACGCCTGCTTGAAACCCAACCTGTGAATTCAAGCCGTCACCTTGGCTTTAACTTATCTTTGAAAGCCCAAACCTGACTTGAAGCCCTGCCTTGAAAACCTTGACAGCACAAAGTGAGAGCAGTGAGCCTGGCTCGAGACCCTCACTTGAAATTTGGGATCCAACCCTGACGCTTGGAATGTTAACTAGCCAGGCTGACCCTGGCGTAAAACCCTAAATCGAAGCCCCAGAGCACCACATTAGCAAGTATCGATTAGCGCCGCTGCTAAAATGAAGCCGGTTGAGATGAGCGAACGTGAGATTGCCAATGTGCTTCCCCGTTTGGTCGAGAAGATTTCATCAGCAAGTTGAGCGGGTTGATTTCAAACAGCTCGTAACGCGATGACGTCATCGTTCTCGAATGGAGCTTTTTGAAAGTGCCGCGGCGCAACAACAGGATTAATGTTACAGCAAAGGAGGATCAATTGCAATTAGGCGCGGCCCGGCCGATAAGCGTCTGCGCCATCCATCAAGACGCCACCCGAGGCGCTCCTCGCGTGTCTCGCCTTACTGTACTCTCATCTCAGGCCAGCGCTGCGTGATTTGGATTTGAAGCCTGCGTGGATTGAGCACGTCAAGAAACACGTTTGTGCATGTTCAACTCTCAGTACAGGCAAAAAAAGCACATTAAGACTTCATGCATGCGGCTTAGAGCGACTCCCATGGTGAAAATTCAATTAAAAGTTGTCCTCCGCGTGAGTGTCCCCTGACTGACACACTCACACACACACACTTCTTGTGTTGCCTTCTAATTGGCGGGCTAATGTCAAGGTGCCCCCGCGAGCCTGCGGCGGCGTCCACGTCAAGCCTGCGGAGGTTGTAATAGCTTTTGTGAGCTTCCCGTTCACACCGCCTTGTCGAGGTTAAGAAGCAACACAAAGGGCCTGCCTGCTCTTAATAGGAAAGTTGGAAACCAGTGCTGTACTTCTGGCAAATTATTGCCAACCTGCGCATTTGACCTCCAAGGAAAAAAAATAAAACTCGACTTAGAAAAATATTCATTCAAATTGTATCCGTCCTCCGTGTGTAGTTAGAGATTTCTTTTTTTTTTTTTTTGGGCTGTTTCTTTGCAAAACGAAGCAGCTGCGGGTATTTTTTGGGGATTTGAAGAAACATTTTGCAGAAAGGCGGCGTAATTGCCACCTAAAGGAATAAGATGTCGACTCGATAGAGCACATTTTCACCTACAAGCGAAGCGAGTTTTGATTAAAACCTTGCGAGGAGGACGGAAAGAAAACAAAACAATGCTCAAGTTGGCAGGGAGGAAAAATCAGCAACAAATGAGCCACAGGAGAGACAGAGCACAATCCAGATGGAATAAATATAACAAATCACCCGACGGGGGGCGCCGCGGCCGACGAGCAGCTGATTGGCCCGACGCTCACGAAAGCAACGCAAAGACGTCGTTGCTACAATAAGCTGCTCTTTGACGTCTTTGGCGTTTGTTTCCAAGCTCCTGAAGGCCTCCCATCGATTCTCATTCCTGAAATCCTCGCCACCTCAAAACGTAAATGCCAGCAGGAGCACCACTGATGGGAATTGATTACTTCTGCTCGATAATTGCTAAAAATGGCCGTTAACCGTTTCGTCCGCCCGCTGCCAATACAAAACGGTGGGATTGAGTTTGTATTTTCTGCTTTTGAATCTCAACTTGGCATTTAAGACAAACCCGTGGAACGTGCGTTGCGAGTGGTTGCGCCGTGAAAGGTCCTGAGAAGCACAAAGGTGGGCCAGGGACACTAACTGCATTTTATAGTGGAAAAATAAATAGATGAAGATGATGCACTAACAAAAAAAAAATAGTTTCGAATATGAAAATTGAAACGGAAAAAAACCCTGCCTGGCTGTTCAGCCTCACTTAGTTAAGATTCGGTTCGATTTTTTTCTCAGTCGCCTGCAAAATCTACTCAAGTTGGGTAAGCAAGTATTTGGATTTGCACTTTGGGCAAAATGAGAAGAACAAAGTCGTTTAGCAAGAAACATCAAGCAGTCCCACTTGATTTGCTTAAGCAAGCGCCGGAGCTTTCCAGCCGCCGGGCGCATGCGCGGGGCGTTGAGAGGTCATGGCCCAACGTGTATACGAGTAGTTTTGATTTATTTATTTTTTCCCCCAAAGAGCCTCTACTCGCTGATGGCGACGTGATCACAGTTGCGTCCTTGCTGTCTTTAAACGGCGCCTCTGGTTCTCGTTGTCCCACGGGCGCCTCGCTTGCCGCCAACTTAGAGGACGTTGTCGGGACACGGCGACTAATACATGCTAATGTCGCCTTCTTCCTATTCGGCGAGATGGATGGCTCGTCGGCGCTTCGCATTGATCAGCCCGACGCAATCTGCGTCTCCAATGAGTGCGGGCCGGCGGGATTGTGCATTCTTCCGGGGCGGTGTCATCCCGCTACGGTGCCGTGGCCCGTCTCATCGACCGCGCACGCCCAACTTATTTGTGGAAATACTTTGTAACCTTGCTCGTTTTGCATCCGGCCCACCGGTAAGGAGATCGAGCCACGTCAGGTTGGAATGCAGGGATGGAGGATGGACGGACGTCAGGTGAGCTGCTCCTGCTGCTACAGCTGCTTCCCAGCATGTAATTTTCTCCGGCTGGGATCTGGAAGGGGATTACTGGAATGATGGGAATTAATTATGCATTCATCATCAACGTGATGGATTCCACGCGATCAAACTCTGAACTATATATTTCCCCTGAGAGGCGATAGAGATGGAGGAGGGGTCTACTTCCTTCTTTGGAAGCACCCTTTCACTCTCCAAACATGAAACTTGACTTACACTTTGCTTAGGATCGACTTTCAACTACACTTGAGCCCACTTGACATGTCAAGTTGTATTTTCCAAGACCGGCACACAGGTTGACATATCTTTAGTAAAAAAAAGGGCGCTCTGCGCCGTTGTGGGTGTGGACACCGCTGACTCCATTCCTCCGCCAATTAAAGCGGCTCCTCTTGTTCCTTTCAAATATGGCGCGCTCACATCTCTCACAGAGATATCTGTGTGCAGAAAAGAACGCGGCGATCCATCCGTGACCGCAACGTTGTCACAGATATGGGCCGCTGGGGCAAGTGAGCACTCTCATTAAGTCGAGAATGCGCCAGTGTGATAACCGCCGGTGACTTAAATGTCTCCACGCGCTCACCTCATGTATCTACGGCTCCTCTCGCCATTTCTCAATGATAACTTCCACCTTGCACAATCGTAAAAAAAATCAGCTTTGTGGAAATAATGTCTCCATTTTGTGAGGCAGTATCTCCCCCACTCCATCAGCGGGGGAGGGTTGGGGGGGCCTCAGCTGCATCCTTATTTGTCACGGGTGTCCGCCTGTTTCCTGTGGCTGGAGAGACAAAGGCCAAAGAACATATGAGGCGCATGCATTTTTAATGTGACATCCTCATCAAATCCGCCGCAGCCAGCTGAGCGGAATGCCAACCGTGTTTTTATCCCGCCTCGCGGTCGCGCCGACGAGGACGACGCCGCACACATGCCGATGCGAGCTTTGAAGGGCACATCCGAGCGCCACCACGACTACCACACATCCGCCGGTGAACTTTGTCTTCGCGCTTAATGAGGGCAGGAAATAACTCAACAACAGAACAACAAGCCGGGAACACAATCTGCGTATTTTTTTTTAGATATGAACCCTGAGCCTCAGAATTGCAAAGCAGACGTGCTAACCGCGCCTTGCCGCCGAACACGTCGCATCTGCGTATGATGACAGTTCCGGCCCACATGATCGGTTCCGCAACGCAATCATGGCAATCTGATGGCTTCACCTTTTGTCCGGCGGCGACTGATTTGCTGAGCGTTGCTGCACGCTCATTATGTGTCCGGCACCTCAAATGTCAGCCCGCAGTGTCGCCGCTTTCGTAGAATGTAAATAAATTCCAAACTGAATCTTTCATCTGGCGTCATTCTAATGAGGCGAAGCTCAATTAGACAAGGCTTACGGCAGGCCGGGTTTAAATGTCACCTCACGGGTCTTGACATTTCTTCCTTTGAGAGCAGACGGAAAGCGAAAGCAGCCGACAAACTCCCGGGCTCGCACCCTCGGCATTTATGCCGCCTTTTTTTTTTTTAAAGGTATAATGATGGCATCCATTACGTGCAGGGATGTAATTAGCCGCGTTGAAAGGAATGCACTCGACTTTTACCTCCGCCGCGCTGACTATAATCAGCGGGGCCAAGGTGCTGTTTTCGTCAGCGTGACGGCCATTCAACGGAAGCCAATTGTGAAAGTGAGTCATCAATTGTCCATTCATGAATTGAAAGAGGAAAATGAGCCTCGCTCATTGCACAATACTTGATGTTGCTCACTGCAACGTGTTTTAAAAGAAGAAACTTGACATTAGGCAAAGGAGAATTAAAAAAGATCCTTTTGTGTCAGATTTGTTCAAAGTGATTTTGTTTCAGTTGTCAGATGATTCTGAGGAGAAAAATTTCTCAACGCAAAATGGATTTCCTTGCTCGGAATTCTTTGGCGTGCATCATAAAGTGCAGCCTCCCTCGTCTGTTGCCGCCCTCTCGTAGCGCTCGCACAAGCTGACACTGAGAGAATTATCATCCATCCCCGTTCCAATAAAGCCCTCGATTGTTCTGTAAAATGACAGCCAGAGAAATAGAAATCCATTGGTACGTCCGGGTTGAGTTGGGGGCGTGCGGGGGGGTTCTCGGAGGGGCAGACTATTTGCATGAAGGCCGCGAGTGTCCGGCACAATAGCGGCAGTGTTTGTTCTCGGACACAAAAGCGGGCCGAGGAGAAGACGTGTGGAGGGGAGGGAGGGAGGCGACGAGGAGGCCTTGCTGGTTTCTTTTCCGTCTTGATGAGCGTTTGGCTGTCGCGGCCATTGTGGCGATTCAATCGCTCCAAGCAGATTGCGTGGCCTAGTGTCCCCCCCGGCGGTCTCAAACAAACAAACAGGTGGGTGTGGCGCGCGGGTACTTTGCCCACCTTTTGTTGGGAGATAATTAGATAGCATTTCCAAACGCATGGCGAGAGGTAATGGCTTGCTGAGAAATGTGGCGCGGGGTCGCAACGGAGGCCTCGACACAACAAAGACGGAAAAGTCTTGATAAGCGAGCGCAATCTGGGCGCCATCAGGCGGCTCTTTTGTTTGCCTCACAATCTGCTTCTTTGGCGTAAACAACACCTGCTTTCTTCAACAAGTCCTTGTTGTTGTTAAAGACGAGAAGGTGTACTTTCACCTCAAAATCACTTGGTGACTTGCAGGTAAGAGAACACATTTTCGCGGAATTTCTATGGAACACTTTACGATACGTTTCATGGCGTCGCGACAATGTGTGAACTCTGTAGTTGCTGTTGGTGGTGAATGAGGGTTCGTTAAAGGTCGCAAATATTTGAACCAAGCTTGACAACAATATTCGCGACCTTTGGAAACGCTCGCAAATGTTGGACACTTAATGGGACGTGGGCTTAGATAATATAGTCATAAATAACAAAGCAAAATACATGTTTTCAAAGACAAATGAGCTAAGCTAGGTTAGCTATATGGCTGACATTTTCCAGAGAGAATTATGTCTCTACAAAGTTTATTTTTCTTTTCTTTTTAAATGAGAAACTATGAACATGATCGATGTATCAAAAACTCAGATAATAAAACAAAAGAAAATTCAACGATGAGATAGCCCGCCCACTGGTAAAATAATGTGTTAGCATGCTAGTTCCAGAGATCTTGCTAATGTAAGTTGTGTAAGCTTGTTATGTACACTTGTTGCAAAGTCATTCAGACAGATTGTTTTGGAAATCTTTCATGGCTGCAGGTTTTCACTCTGTACATCTCTAAAGTTAACTTTTGTGACATCTGCGCATTTATTTTTCCCCTCACAAGCAAAAAAAAAAAAAAAAAAGACAGTGTTGATGTGGTTTCACAGCGCCTGATTAACGTCAGTGGGAATTCTTACCGCCAACTGTTTCCGCTCCGTGCGCGCGTAAATAAATAGCGGCAAATTGCTTACTAACAAGTACATGATGCTTTGACATTTCCCTGTTGCTTTTGATCATTTGGGTCCCGCCTGCAAGACAACAAGCGGCGTGGCGGCGCTGATTGTTTTTAACTAAAAAAAAAAAAAAAACCTGTCCCAAATGACCAATTAGGACATTTTGTCTTGGAAGGTTGAGCCAAAAGAAGTCAGGCTGAACAGATGTTATTTTTTTTATTTTTTTTAACACCTTTTATTAGTTGACTTACCAACATTGGACAAGAAAAAGCAAGTACCTCCAAATGTGTATAAAGAAAAATGTTTTGTATGAAAATGAGCACCATTGTTTTAAGCGGAGATGTTCAGCCACCGGTAATTTACCTTTCTGTCATATTTTCTCATGAACAACCGTTTTTGTGTTTATTTTGTTTTAATGGCCTATTTTCTATCTCAAACAATAATCAGCATTTTGCACAATAGAAATAAACCGACAAACTTGACTTGATGTTACCTTTTTCTTCCCGGGGCTTGTTTTTGGCTTTTTCTTTTTTTTACGGAGGTCTTTCTTATTCTTAAAAAGTACCCTTATAATCATCAAGGGCTTTTCTTGTGTGGTGGGGAGAAAGTGCAGGTTGCAACAAGGTTAATCTGATCATTTCCTTTGTGAAATCTGTGCACGGAGCGGCGCACATATCAGCTTTGACATTGTGCATTGCGGCGACATGTCACCCCCGGCAACCCCCCACTGTCAGGGCCGCTTGTAGCCAAGCGTCATAATGTCCCAACTCGGGTGGCGGAACGGCATTTCCCGATGAGGCAGGCGGGCGGGAGCATAATGCGAGGGTCTCGGTGCGTGCGGTGCTTAACATTGCGCGACCGCCGCTCGTTGTCACGCTGTCATGTGGCAGCCTGCCGTCGGTTCGCTGGCTCGCTCGCTCACGTACGCAAATAGCAGCCTGTGACGATGGGCGGATGCTTGAAGGGCCTATTAGCCGTAATGAATGGCTGCCAGGCGCGGGCGAGCTCCTCGCCCGCCGGGTGCCATGTCGGCGTCTCGTCTGACAGAAGAAAATTGACCGTGGGGCGCACGGGCGCGTCTTTATACGTGTGTAATTGATGGATGGAAAAGAAAAGGTTCCCTCCGTAAATCAATCACAGCACCTGCCGCTATTCACGAGTGGGTTCAGCAGCGTGGGTTAAGTTTGTTTTCACCTTTTGTAAAATGGCCCATTTTAGGAGCAGAGCATCTGCAGAGCAAAAGTCTTGCCCGTGTTGCTAGCCGTCACGTCAAAGTGCCCTCGCATTGTGGACGTCACGTGACCAGGAAACAGGAAATAAACAGAACAGTCAAAATAAAAGTGAGACTGGCTAAATTGTGATTAGCAGCCTAGAGCAGCCGCCGTACAATCATCACCCAACCGCAACATCGCGGTATCAAAAAGCATCTCACTTTTCTCTCCATCAGATCTCAAAACATGTCGAACCGCAGATTTGGTGGCCTGATGTCGCTTGATGGAAATTGTGATGTGTAAAAACAAAAAGGCTTCTTGTCTCACTGCTGAAAGCGAGCCTTTTGTCCGTTTTGTCTGCTGTTTGTGGTTTTCTTGGACCCAGTTCGACACTGCATGCTGGCCCTAATGAAGACTTGTAATGAGATCGATAACTCCCCGGCCAGACGTGCGTTGATGCTGTCATTATAACCAGGTCAAGAATGCGAGAGGGGACAGTTTTGAGGCACAGGCCTCAAACTCGAACTCAGGCCTCAGACAATCTCTATTGTTGTTGACGCATCCTTTGTTGTTAGTACTTAGCAACATTAGCTTACCGTGAGTTAGCACAATTGCATTTGTTTCTTTCAACTTCCCTGGCTAAAGAAGCAAATGAGAAAACATCCTGTGATATATCCCCGAAATTATTCTTTCTATTTATTTTAATTGTTACTAAGTGTGCATCTTATTTTTTATCACACTACAGTCATCCATCACTGTTTAATCAAGTCTCTATATTCATATCTTTTATCGCTATGCTTGTTTACTAAACATTTATCATGTGCTCCTAATTGCCACACAGCATTTAATGAAACGGAGCCAATTTCTCCACAATAAAGCCCCCCAGCCCCCCAACCTCTTTTGTACAACAAAGTGCAGAGAGCTTGCAAATGTAAGTGATGTAATGAATGTTTGGGCTTTGAGAGCGTTGCATCTTTAATCTGCTCATTCTGCAATCTCTGTGAAGTGTACAGAACATTCTCGCTGCCTGTGTTGCTTCTTCCACACGCAAGATGGCAAACGCCGCTGCCGGGATGGCGACAGACTGGCCGGCTGGCACGAGAGACTGGACGCTTGCAACCTCCTGTTGTGTGTGTCTTTGGTAAGCCCACAAAAGGAATGAGAACATGCAGCTCGCCTCTCTCAGTCAGTTTCAAAGAGAGTGCAGTGGCGCTGTCTCTGACCACTTCCTACACTTTGCGGGGGTTTGTCGGAACTAAAAGAACCAAAATGTGGCCAGCAATTGCTTTCAATGTTTCTTTATTTCAGGCTTTGAGACGGCGCCAAAGTGACAGGAAGGTTTCGAGCCAGCATGGGAGCTGCAGAAGACACCAAAGCGAGGAGCGTGTTGGCGGCCCTGACGCTGCTGTCCCTGTTGAGCCACATGGATGGCATCGGCCAGGGCCCCCAAGGGCCCCGCTCGGGCCCGGACTCCATCGGGCGGCACCGTCGCCACAAGAGAGGCTGGATCTGGAAGCAGATGTTTGTCCCGGAGGAAGACCCCACGCTTCGCGTCATCGGCCAGGTACCGAAGCCCCTCCGCGTCCTTCACGCTCACAACTCATCCGACCTCTCGTCGCGCAGCTGAAATCAGATTACGACCGCGGGGAATTCGCCATCCGATACATCCTGTCCGGGGAAGGCGCCGGCGACACTTTTGCCATTGACGAATACTCAGGCAAGATCCGCACGCTGAAGAAGCTGGACCGCGAGAAGAAGGCCTTCTATGTACTCCAAGCGCAAGCCATCAACAGGCTCTCCGGGGAGCCCGAAGAGCCCCAGTCCGAGTTCATCATCAAGGTGCAGGACATCAACGACAACGCACCGCAGTTCCTCAACCAGCCGTACGCGGCCAGCATTCCCGAGATGTGCCCCGTCGGTACGTTGGACGCACGCCATTGACAAGATACCGTGACGTTAACTTAGCAATAGCAAACATGGCAAGTTGAGTTAGCATAAAGGCTTTTTACTTTGCATTACCTGACGGCAGCAAAGCAAGCGCTTTGCTCTGCCCTCCGGCATCACCTCACCGCCGTAAATAAATTCTTTATGATCATTTCCGCAGATGCACTTTTCAAGGCAAATTTATATCCCGACTGCAGATTAAAAGCAGAAGGTTATATGAATGTCTGTCATCCGTCCACCTGCAGGAAGTTAAATGTATTGCTTTCTGCACGACGGCTCGGTTGCCTTTTTCTTCTTAAGTAATGTTATTACAGCTGCTGCCCTTTCATAGCGCAAACATTAGCATTTCAATTTATGTGTAATCTGCCTTTTGCAGTATAATATCTCCCCTCTAATAAATCTGAATGTATTTGGCCGGGAATGAGGCAGCGGCGTGACGCTTGAAGGCGGACAACTTTCGAATACGAAACACGCCGAGAGAAGCCAGAGAGATTATGGTGAGGCCGAGGCGAAGCGGGCGACCCCTCCCCCCCACCACCCAGTCTTGTTGTCGTGGTGCCATCTCATCCGGGCCCGGCGGCACTGCGACACGATGCCGGGCATGTTCCTGGCTCAAATGAAAACACATTTTGCTTTTCTGAAAACAAAATCGACCTCAAACTGTTTCTTCTAGAAGCAACATTCAACAGTCTTTATGAAAAAAAAATAAAATTAGGTTCTGTCCTAATCCCTTTATGTACTGGTCGAGCGGAACCAGCTATCTGACTCCAACCCCCCACCCCCCCCCTCCAGGCACCACCGTGGTCCAAGTGACGGCCACAGACGCTGACGACCCCATGTTTGGCAATCACGCCAAGCTCATCTACTCTATCCTGCAGGGGGAGCCCTACTTCTCGGTGGAGCCAAAAACAGGTTAGCGCACACCAGCTCACTGGTAGCGTTTTTGTTTGAGTCAAAAAAGATTGGATGGATGTTTCCCAAGGCTTGTTTTTCCTCCTTGTTCCCTTCAACTCATTTTCTAAAGGTAGCTCTTCATTGACTGATGCTACCGTGATACTTTTCCCAAAGGGTTGCCCCACCCCCACCCCTGGCTAGATTATTGTTATGCCTGGCGGCGCTTCCCGCACACAGCGTTGACCTTTAATGATCCGCCAATTCTTTAAATGCAAAGCGAGACTTGAGACTTCTTGAAGTGGTGGTTTTGCCCCAAGCGTCGTTTGCCCTACGAAGTCGAGCTCAAATTTTTCTGCACGTTTTCTAATAAATTCTTAACCGCTCATTCACGAATGCTGGTTATTGTTGATTTGCGAATGCGCCGCCCCCGCAGGGATCATCGTGACCTCCTGGCCCGACATGGACCGCGAGGCCAAGGAACACTACCTGGTGGTGGTGCAGGTGAAGGACATGCTGGGCATGAGCGGCGGATACTCGGCCTCCACCACCGTCAGCGTCAGCTTGAGCGACATCAACGACAACGGGCCCATCTTCCAGCACCGTGAGTCTCAAGCCTGTAGATGATCGGCAAATACAAATCGGCAAACGTGCCGCCACAAGCAAGGAGGATTAGACCTTGAAATCGACTCTTTTAGTCTCTAGCAGTCACCCTTGCCATCCGTCCGTCTATTGCTACATTGCTTTCCGAAACAGGAGCAATCTATCAATCCATCAACTTCCAACTTTGGAATGAAAAGCAATAAGATGGGTGGGGGAGGGGGGAGTGGGCGTGTTCGTCTGGCTCATCTGCATGTCGCCCCGTGGACGACTCCAATCCTTCACACGTCGTATTGTGACCTTTAGGAAACAAACGTTCTCTGTGATAAAGCTCACCCAACAGATGATCCGGGAAAGAAATCAATTCTGCGGGAGTGAGGCGAGGCGAGGGTGGCTCGTTGTCACGTACGCCTTCGCCGCAGACGCTTATAAATGTTGCATCGCCACACTTGTGCCTGAACCGTGCCCTCTGTTTTGACACAGTGTTGCGAATTAGAAGCAACAGTGACAGCACGGGCACCATCGATAATAAAATCAATCAATGAAAATTGTAAACATTCCATGCCATCATTTCATTTCAGATTTATACACCTTTGCCATTCCCGAAGACGCCGCGGTGGGAACCACGGTGGGCAGGGTCAAAGCGTACGACGCCGACGTAGGCGTCAACGCCAAGATGAACTACAGCCTGCTGGCGGACCTGGAAGAGAACGCTACCTTCAGCATCCACACTGACCCGCTGACGCAAGAAGGCGTCATCCTGCTGGCCAAAGTGAGGAAGGCCCACTTCCTGTTTGGTCAGAAAGGGCTGACAGACAATCGAGGGGGTCACCGCCCAAATTGTGATCACATGACTTTGTTGTGAACATATTTTCGGAGATGACCTTCTCATGTCTCGTTGCAGCTGCTGGACTACGAGACTAAGCGCCGCTACGTGATGGTAGCGGAGGCCATCAATGAGGAAGTAGATCCCCGCTTCCTGCCCGCGGGGGAGTTCTCGGACCGGACCACGCTGAAGATCCTGGTGGAGGACGTGGACGAGCCGCCCGTCTTTCTTTCGCCGGTCTACGAGTGGAAGGTGGCTGAGAACGCAGCGGCGGGGATCGTCGTCGGCGTTGTTAGCGCCCGCGACACCGACGCGGCCAACAACACTGTCAGGTACGCAGGCTCCCTCTAGTGGCACACAACAAAATCACTCAATTAAGCACAATACAGTTTGACAACTTATGTTTTCATTTTTGATCATTTATGCCATTTTTACTGTTGGTCAGGTTGTTACGTCATCATCATGTGGGTTGACGGAATGCAGCGGCTAGCTAGCTAACGTAACTGTCTTTTTGTTACCAAACTTGCCGGCGTTTCACGTTAACACAGCAAATCAAGACAAATCAACCTCCGTCCCGTGGCCCATTTTTCATATTATGGACCTGAGTGTAGAATAGAATTATGAAAAATGTGTCCTTTGTTTGGCTTTTTTGAATTTGATTGCGTGTCGAAAATGGAAAGAACAAATGATACACGGATTATTTTCCTCCATGCGGTGAAAAATGATTCAATTTCAAACGGCGTTACTTTGCGGGTGCATCCCTTTTTACCCTTGATCTCCGCATTCCGGTCATATTTATCTCATATTAGTTTAGTTGGAAATGAGCCCGGCTGAATAAATCATCATGATTTTTTCCCTTCATACCTCACAGGCTTTTCCTATCTATTGCGGTATTATCACAAAGCGACGTTGGCCGGGACGTGGGAATGTAATAAAGCGCCCTGCGAGGCGGCGTAGCGAATTGAGATTTGATGTCATTTGCAAGCGAGGCACGTTTTCCCGCCCGGAGTCCGTCGGAGGCGAGCGAGCTTGCCAATGGCAGGTGCCGCACATCATCCGCCGCCCGCCGTCCATTAGTGTCCCTTTGGTGACGCCGGCGCCGTGATGAACACGTCCTGCCTGACATTTTCCAACTTTGCAAAGTTGCACTAAAAATGATGAAGTTTGCTCTTGTTTCCAGCGAACCCGATGTGATTCATTTCCGGGCCTTGGCTTCATTCCATACCGTAACGCGTCATAGACGATTGTATCGCCGATTGTACTGTGATGTTAACGTGCAGCTTGATACGAATGCTGCCATCGTTTACTCCTGCCTGTGGTGCCCCATCAGATATTCCTTCGAAAAGCACAGCGACGCAGCAAAAGCTTTCAAGATGGACCCGCTCAACGGAACCATCTCCATCGTCAAGCCTCTGGACCGAGAGATATCCGCCTGGCACAATCTGACCATCGTCGCCAAAGAGACCAGTAAGTGCTCCGTGGTCTCGATGGTGGTCTCGATGCTAACGTGCGCCCGCTCTCTCAGCGTCCAAGCGTTTGTCCTCCCGGGTTCTGGCGTCCATCAAGGTGCTGGACATCAACGACAACGCGCCGCAACTGGCCGGCCCTTACCGGCCGTATATCTGCGAGGGGACGCAAGCGGGGGAGGTACGAACTCGTCGCTAACATCTGAACCACCTCAACTGCAATATGCACCGTACAAGGCCGTCAAATTGACTTGATGGTGAGAATTTTATTTGATGTCTCAGCTCATTCAGCTACTGAGCGCCATTGATCCAGACGAGCCTTCCGAGGGTCACCACTTCTATTTCTCCATGGTCCCCGGCAAGCAAATCAATCCCAACTTCACCATTCGGGATAACCAAGGTGTGTTTTTTATTACTAAGTAGAATCATAGTCAGTGAATCTGCTTGAGGGCAGCATCAATTCTACTGAATGAAAATGGACAGTTCGGTATAATTAGTAGGAAAGTAGTCACATGAATATGATATGCCTTAACACTTTTCAATTCTTAAACAATTTTTAAATCTCAAATGCAAGTGGAGTTGTGGAGTTGTAGGGAATATAAAACTGCAGCACAAAAGTGAGTTTTGTTGTTTGTGAGACGGAAGGAGCTTGAAATGAAGGGCCGCTGCTCAATCCGCCGTCCGCTTGCCGCTGCGCACCTTTCCCAAAGCCCCGCCAAGTATTGAAACAGATATTCCAAATGTGCTTTTGCACATGCTGAATATTTCATTTTCTCACTCAGCTTTGAAATGTGTTCCATATTCCCCCCCCCCTCACTAAAAATACTCTCCTTCTCTTCCCCCTCCCCCTCCAGACAACACGGCGGGCATCGTGGCACGCAGGAGCACCTTCAGCCGCAGGGAGCGCAGCCACTACCTGCTGCCGGTGGTGGTGATGGACAGCGGCTCGCCCGCCATGTCCAGCACCGGCACGCTGACCATCAGTGTGTGCGGCTGCGGGCCCGCCGGCCGCTGCCCCTCCGGAGGCGTGGAGGCCCTGGCTCTGTCCATGGGGGTCAGTCCGCGCACCTTGGTCGTGCTTCTCGTCTGCCTGCTCTTGGCCGCAGGTGAGCAAGTGACAAACCGGCAGAGCAAAAACAAAGGAAGCACGGTGTGACATCAATATGCAATATATAAGATGGGGGGGGGGTGCTCCATGGAAGCCGTACTTGACAAAGTCGTGATGGAAAATTCACCGTGACTCAAATGCTCGTCTTCACGACGACCTCGCCGCCGCTCGTTTCTGTTTCCAGATGATCTCTGCCCATGGATTGTTTTTCCGGGCTGAAAAGGATTTGTTTCATGAGATATGAAGTGATCAACGCCAGCTATGAAGAGGACCACAGGATCTGATTACTAATTTTTGCATCTTGAGTCCTCTGGAGCCCCCTACTTATTTCCATTTTTTACCTGATCCCTCTTTTATTTAGATCTTTTTGTTTTTTTTACCCAATCCACTGATTATTCACTTTGGGCTTTTTTACCCAATCACCCACTCATTCTTTTTTTTTACCCAATCTCAGTTTATTCACTTTTTTTTCAGAGCCCCCACATATAATTTTCTTAACCCCTTATTCCTATTAAAATTAAATCAAAATTTAAAAATTTATAAACATTAAATTATTAATTATTATTATTCATTAAAAAATTAAATCAATTAAAAACACCCCCAGCCCCATGACAAGTATAAAGCACAACAAATCCCCCTCACCCCTCCTTCCTTCCTGACTGGACAAAAAGAGAAAAAGGTTTTGGATTTGTTTTGTCTCCCGGCAGATCCGCTGAGCTAGAGCGTTTCCCGCCCTCCCGCCGTCGCCACGGCAAGTAAGCAAACGTCTCCTCACGGCAGGAGTGTCCCACTAACAATTGAATTGCCAGCTACAAGGTGAACGCGTGCCCTCACAATGCCGCCGCAACCGGCCGCCGCCATCCCGGGACGCAGACGTCTGCGGCATAGTGAGGAGCTTCATTATGACCTCTGCTGCTTGGCGTGGTCCCCACGCCCTCCCTATGAAAGATTAATGGCCATGCCCGCTGTGCTAACACCCCTGACAGATGAGAGGCTGCAAAAAAAAAGAGAAAAACAAATTCTGCTGCATCCCAACAGTACAATGACTTATCTCCTGCTAAGGTGCTCATATTTTTATTATATGGATCCATCCATAACCATCCCAAAAGATGCAGCCAAGTACTTGGCGACCATTGTCATCTTTTTGGCACTAGATGTCACCACCTCTGGATAGATGAGAATTGTGTCCATGTCATGTCAAGTGGTAACACAGCCATGTTGTGTCCGCAGCCTCGTCAGTCCCCACGCTGTTGCTGTGGCGACGCAGGCGTGCGCAAAAGGCGGCACGCAAGAAGGCTAGCGAGCTGGAACTGCCCGATACCGTGTCGCAGAAGGTGCTGTACTATGCCCAGGTGGGCCAGCCCGGCCGGGATCCGATTCGAGACCCGGTGGTCCCGCTACGCTCCCACCCCAGGAGGCGCGAGAGGCGGCTGGCTCGGGAGGAGGTCCGGGCCAGCATCCGCATGTCCCTGCGAGAGTCTCGCCTAGTGGGGCCCGAGGACGATGTCTTCAGGCAGTTCATCCTGGACCGGGTGGAGGAGGCGGACGGCGACCCGTATGCGCCGCCATTCGACTGCCTGACGGTCTACGCCTACGAGGGCTCGGGATCCTCGGCCGGCTCGCTCAGCTCGGTGGACTCGTGCGCGTCGGAGAGGCCGAGCCCGGTTCCCGCAGCTCCCTGGGCCAGACTGTCGCCCTGGTACGGCGAAGGCCAGGAGGACACCATCTTCTGAGGACTCCACTACCAGGTAGGACCAAAACAAAACACGTGCCAGTTGTCGTTGCCGTAAAACTGTTGACACACTGTGCTTCTTTTTCAGACTCGCTGCTGTCACGCTTGGTGGAGGGCTCACTCTGTTTTTCATTTCGGAGGTTTTGGACTTATTGATGCTCAGTGGGATACCCCCTCCAGGCTTTCCTCATTCATGCTGTGTGCTTTTTTTTCTTCTAGACTTTTGTGCAGCACACTGCTGTCACACCCTCTTTTTGTGTTTGTCACCTTTCTAACTTTTGCACTCAGTGTTCCTTTTCTCTGCTTTATTTTCAGACTTTTCCGTGGCAGCTTTACCCAAAAAGTATTTCCATTAATTGATGTAGAATGTAACATTTGATTGCGCCGTTGGTTTATGCTTTAATCTGTGTCATATTATTATGTATTATTCTCCCCTGTGTGAAAGCACACTTTTACTGACCTGTAAATTTCCATTCCAAGATGCAATCTACAATGGAATATTTGATATACGGAAGGTGTGAACGCTTATCGTAATGTATTTTTCTAAATAAAGATCACAATTCCGGAATGCGCCAGGCTGCATTCTGTCATGCTTGCCAGTGAGGCAGCCAATCAGCGGGACAAATTTGAAATGTATAAAGACATACACACCAAAAAAAAACAAGCGTGATGCGTGTTAGCAGCGTGGGTGTCAGGCGGTGGGCTAATTGCGTCCCTGCCCCCTTCTGGCTATTTAATTGGGCTGAAGGTCAGACGCCAGCGAGTTCTTCCGACCAAGTAAAATGCCAAGAAAGACGTCGATCTTTTTCCTTTTGGCTTGCTAAGTGCTCGACTCAGCTGATCCGGTCCGCCCGCGCTGCCTGCGGGGCTGCGTGTTTTTTTTTTTCCCCCTGCTTGGTCTTTTAGATTCAACGATTCCTCAAAGTGCTCCCCCGAAGACGCAGGGGTTCACCTCAAGAGGGGCCTTTCAAGGCGACAGCGGCGGCGGACCCGCACAAAGGTGATCGATTTGGGCCGTGACGCTTCTCTTCAAGTCCTCCTTCAATCTCGCCGCCGCGTAAAAAAAAGTCATTGGGCTCCCGTTGTCCTTGGAAAGCCTCGGCCCGTGCCAATACTGCATTTGATTTCAACTCGCGGGCTCTTTTCTTTTTTAATTATCTCCATTACGCCGGCTTTCATCTCGGCGCCGGGATCTGAGAGATTCATTTTCAGCTGGAAAACTCCCCTTTTAAGCTCAACATCACCTACGCATCCCTTGGACCGTTTTGACATTTGACAGCAATAGAAAAACTCTCAATATTATTTTATCCTTTCTATGCTGACTCATAATAGAAGTATTTGAAAATGTCAGTCTTGTGTATAGCCACTGCAAAAGTTGTCAGGAGTCCAATTTGGTTGATAGTGACTAAAAAATTGATCAGCGTGTGTCAAATCAAGGAAAACGATGAGGAGTGAAATTACGGACATCTTCCAAATCGTGTCGGCAAACAAAACCAAGCCGGCGGCGCTTAACTACATTGTGTGGCGAAAATAGTGATTCCGAAATCACCGGTGCCAAAGGGCATCCAAGTGACGTACTCTCGAAATATCCACTCGCTCGCTCTCTATCCTCGCCCACTAGCTTCTACCTTGGCCGTCACACGTTGATTTCCTCGGTATCGTAAAGTTTGTCGACAAGTTGGATGAGAAAAACAAGAAGCGATTAGGACGCTGTGAGATGACCCTCGGACTCCATGTCGACTTGAGTGGGAGTGGACGGCGAGCTTCTATCGCGTATCGATTCTTTAAGTCCTACTAGTGAGCCACGATCGCATGAGCAGAGGCGGCACGTCGAGCGCAGCCCGCGTATCACAATCTTCATCAAGTTCAATTCGGCTTGGTGGCTAAGTTGGATGCTCGGCTAAGAAGTGCATGTTTTCGGCTTCCATGATGTCCCGTTTCCACTCGGTGGCAGAGGCCTCAGGACCGGTGTGAAAAGTGTCATTGATAAAAAGAGGACATGGCACTGAAGGATTGACGCTGGTGCCGGACATCGCTCAAAAAGCTCATTGAAAAGCTCCGGCGGGCCCACGCGTTCCCTGCTTGGTTGGCGCTCACTCTTTCTTCTCTGCGTCATCCTTCAAAAAAAAAAAAAAGTGAGTTACGCCTTCCTCTTTTGAACCCAGAAATGACTTTCAGTACTTCTTATTTTCCTTTGTGCACGCACACACACACACACCTACACACGCACACACACACTCGTGGATGATAAGTGAAGTCTCCTTACTCTAATCTGCAGCATGGCGAAAAAAAAAAAAAATCTTTCTTTTTGTTCCTTCCATGTCCACAGCGGGTGACACGGGCTGAATTTAGTCGGCTTTGACACGGCGGAGAGCGATGGCCGCCGCGCACGGCTAATTAGCTGTCATTGGTAATTGATTCAAGTCCGAATGGAAGTAATACATGGAAATTGAATTTGATTTCGACAGGCTTGGAGCTTTGCTGCCTTGTCAAATCCGGTTACGTGGCGTAGAGAGCGGCTGTAAACACGGCGGCAAGATGGCTTCATTCAATCAAGTTGAGTTCATCAGGGAAAAAAGGCCTGAGAGAGACATAAGTGCTTAAGTACTTTCCAAAATGAGAAGCACTGGCAAGGAGGAGCCCACGCCTACCCCTCTTTAAATTTGCTTTCTAGTGCTGAACAGAAATTGATTTTTAATGTTTTTGTGCTGGTTTGATTTGGTTGTCAGTTCAAAATGGCCGACTTCCTGTTTAATTTCAGACAGGGCTTCTTCAGACCTTTTGGTGCATCCTCTTATGACAGACACGTTCCATCTGATTTTGTTTTGCACCTCTGCATGGGTGGGTGGAGGGCATTGAGCCCTGGGGGTGACCCCCACCAGCAAGTATTGAGCCCGCCGCGCCTGCAACGCTGTGAGGCGTGTCGACGTTGTCGATTCAGCGGCAGCGGCCGAGTAGCACATCATTAATAACCGCGAGACCTTTGAAGATCCCGCATAAATGTCTAATTAGGTTTGCTAACCTTTAGGAAACACCCGCGTCGGAATGCTAAGCAGGGCCGGGGGACGTGTTGTGCCGCGCGCCGTGCCGTGTTGACACTGAGCAGCTTTGTTGAAAAGAAAGAAATGGCACTCGTTTAAAAGCAGCCCTTGGGAGATCATTTCTATTGTTGTTGCTGAGGCTGAGCTGGAGCGCAAATTAAGCGGGAAAGGAGGCGACTTGATATCAGAAATGCGGTGAAGCAGCATGCGGCTCATTTTACAAACTTATGATTGTCACTGTCAACAAGTGGATGAAAAAGGTGAATGCGCTCGTATCTTGAGAAAGTGCAAAGTTGGCTGACTCGCCTGCTCGGAATGCGGAAGCGCCGCCGTGTTAGCGTTGCATCAGATGACGCGAGCGTCGCCGTCCCGCGTGCGTTTCCTCTGCCGCAGCCAAGCTGTCGGCCTCCATTAACGACCCCGCCGATGTTTGTGACAACCCGCGCGCGCGTGTACGTGCGCATCTCATAAATACGCCGCAGCGCATCTGTCGACGACGCTCATCTCGGGACGTCGTACGTTTTTATTGCTTTGGCGAGGTGAAGCCTTCCTTCTGTGCACAAAAGTCTGTCTGATGCCAGGCAACATTTGAGCTGACGCTTCGTTTTTTATTTTTGTTCCCCTTCCGTGAGGTCACATTTAGAACTTTTACAACCCCACAAAGACATAACCAAAAACATTTGCATTTCTACATTTGGATGCCGTCGTGAATCATTAGCGTGACAAAACAAGACGCGTCCCGCTTGTCAGCATCTGCCGCCGCCGTCTTTATGAAAGATTGCGCGCTTGCCGCAATTTCCTTTTGCCGCGACGCACGCGACAATACTTTCATCTTCATCACAATGAAATCGTACGCAGCCAGTAAACGCAATTCTACCCGTTTATCAGGCCACGACGTCTCAGTGAAGCAGCATGCGGTTTGTTATCCGAGCTGCTTCTCGTCAACAATTGTGTTTGTTGCCACAAGGCGGCGGAGGAAAAAGAAATGTAAAGAGCGAGAAAAAAAATGAAATTCTCCAGGAGAAGATGAGGCTGCATTTCCTTCCCTTGAAAGCATCTCATTAACGTCATGTAATTTGCAAAGGTAAATTCGCCGTCATTGCGGCTGTCGGGCACGTGGTGCCGTTTAGCAGCGATAAATGCGGCCGCCGCGCCCGTTCGCAATCTGCCAGATGTTGCCTGGCTGCTCGGTTGGGCGAGCGAGGACGCGGTGGATGACGGACGGTCGGCCAGGCAGCCGGGACGGCTCCCGACCATCAAAATATTTGCTTGGCCTAGAAAATCAATGTTTGTTTTTTTAATGAGAAGAAAATTTGGGGGGGGGGGATTGGACAGTCACGTGTTAAATGGTCTCTTGAAGGTACTTTTCCACCAGATTATAAATTAATTATCTTTAAATGTTTTTTGCCATTGGCTCCTCCCTTTACACTTTTAGCACATTTGGCGTAGTCTCAGATTGTTTCTCCCGCTCGTGGCATGTGCAGCATATGGCCATTGTGATGGAAGGTAAAAGGAAACGACAGGCCATTTGAAGAAGCTCTCGTGGCGGCAGCGGAATGAATAATGCAGCGGGCGAGCGGTTTCAAAATTGAACGTCTCACCGGGATAGGAGAAAGCCGGCCGGAGATGCGGCGAGATTACGCCGACGTCCACTCGACACCTGGTCAAACTCAATTACATGCGAGCCAGGTAATTTGCTCTTCTACTGTTTTTACTTCTTTAAACTAAATCCAGGAGCGCGCTCGCAGTGGAATGATTAGGTGGCGGAATGTAAAAATATGCAAAAGAGATGAGAGGATGCGTGCGTGTTGTGGCTAATAAGCTCAAAGAAATAACGTAGCGCCAAACGCCGATGCGGCGCCGTGTCGTAAAAGGCCCCCATCAGCCACTGATGGATTTGCACCGGCGCGTTAAACCTGGCTGATGGATTTAATAAGCCCTTTGATAGATGATTTACTCGGTGCTCGCATTGCAATGCCACTCGACAATCCTGACACAATTCAAGCCACTCCAAAAAGTCAACAATTGCATTTTCTTTTACTAAGGTTTGAAAAATTCAAGTGCTGCACTGGAAAAAATAAATACATCTATACATCGGTTTGGATGTGACTATTATGAAACAGCAAACCAAAGTCAAATTTAACAAGAGAAAAAACTAAAGATCGATAGATCATTTTTAAAAGATAGTTTTTGGATTGCAAAAATGTACCATTTTGAGCTCGAGGGACAAAATTCAAAATGGAGAAAAAAACTTTGGGGGAAAAGTTGTTGATTTGGTCATTTAAAAATAAACAAGGAATATCTCGTAATTTTACGAAAGACATTTTCTAAAGGCAGACAAACGCAAGCTTTTGTATTGAAGCGAATCTCTGGAGCGAGAGTCCCGGCGGTAAAAATGCCCCCACCCGCCCGCCCATGCGCACGGCCTCTTGTGGCATGTAAGCGTTTAGCATGTCGACATGCTGAACACGCGTCGAGCGCGCCATCAATCCCGACTCACTTAATGAGGATGAAAAGTCGTCGTGGTATAAAGCCTCGCTAATTAGGCCGCCACCATTGATTACGGCTCTTTAGCGCCACTACGTCATCGCCTGTTTTGCTTTTGCAAAAGTCTCCGCCGGACATCTTGCTGCTTTCACTTCCAATTCATTGCGCTGATGTGTAGAGGCAAAAAAGTGTCCCAATATTTATGGAGCTGGCACGGCTGTGATAAATATTCAATGAAGAGCGTACACACGGCGTGTGGCTGCAAATCTATCCAGGGTGTTTTCTTTGGGGGGGGGTCGCGTTGCTGCCGGCTGACTGTAAGAGAAAATAAAAGCATGGCCTGATGCTGCCATACTTGTTTTTTTATCTGCCGTTCGGACCGCTAGCTTTTGTCCACACAGCAAGCCGTCCCCCCTTTTTTTCTTCTCTTTCTCCGAAGCCAAAAGAAAAGAAAGACTTTGCTTTGGAGTTGTGCTTGTTTGCTGCAGGCTGAGCACACAAATGAATATTCAACTTATCTTGACTGGGCTAACATTGCGGCGTGTGTGTGTGTTTGCGCGTCGGAATGAACTTTTCCAACTTTGCTAGTATGGTACCAGGGCTGACTCCTTTGAATTCATGACGAGAAGTTGCGTCTGGAATTGATTGGAATGCGATTGGTCAATTGTGAACATATAGAAGAGGGTGTGCAGACATTTGCAACCATTGTCTCGTTTGCATTATTTTTCAAATGATACATTTTTTTTTTCTCTCATCACAAAGACCAAACGTTTATACCTTTTATATCTGTGAGTGTTGGCTCGTGAGTGAACGATTCCTTCAAAAGAACGAATCTTTTCAGTTGACGAGAGTGAACGAATCACTTCCTAAAGTGATTCGGGGTTTTTTTTCAGTTCATATGACTTGAACCAGTAGGTATCGGTAATGCACATTGACGCTGATGCCACCTTGGCGTAAAACAAAACGAAGAAGAAAATGACGCAACTTCCCGTTCACGATCGAGTCGTGAATTGCTTTTCCCGTTCACCAACGGACGGATCTGTGAGCGAACGAGTCAGTGAGTGATTTGCATTTCCAGTTCATCGCTAGAATGGATCAGTGAGGGAACGAATCCTGACTTCCCGTTCGCGAACGAGTCAATGGGTGAACTGCCTTCCTTCCCGTGTATCAACGGATCAGTCAGTGAACGTGTTGCGTCTCCCTCCTGGCGTGAACTATGGAAGCCAGAATGTAGATTTACGATTTGCCAAGGGAAGAAAGAACCACTCACTGAAACACCACTTCTTCTATGCACGTTTTCTCCAAGCTAACGGCTAACTTTATTGCATGAAGGGATGCGCCGTTATGCAACAACGGGGAGATTATGCTTCTCTTTGGGTAATCTTGATTACACTTATAGTAGTTTTTAAATAACGTGTATGCATATATATGCCTAAATATTGTTATCCAATATATTTACTGCAATTTCACATTAAATTGCTGGTTTGAAATTTACTTTTATTATTGTTATTATTATTTTAATAAACATTTATGTTAAAACTTGTGTGGTGTTTTATTCCTTGTTTTTATATTCGCCAATTAGAACATAAAAATCAGACATTTGGTTAACTGCTTTATATATATTATATTATATTATTTTTATTTTAATAAACATTTATGTTAAAACTTGTGTGGTGTTTTATTCCTTGTTTTTATATTCACCAATTTAAACATAAAAATCTGACATTTGGTTTACTGCTTTATATGACAATATGTATGTGTTTTACATTGTTATGAGTTGGTGTCCTCCAAAATAAATGTCGGCATACGAATTTTTTCAACCTTTTATTCAAACACAAACACATTCAGTATAATTACATCAAGCTACAATCCAACAAATACAAAATTAAAACATCAATGTCGGCATAACGTGTGTCGGCTGGCATAACAGCAATGCTGTCTGTCACCTGGAAATGGCTGTGTACCTAATGGAGTGTCTAAATGACGTCACAGATCAACAAGCCAATCGGGAGGTGGGGGTGAGGGCGGGTGTGGCACTTTTCACTTTCAGTTAAGCTTTGACCATGATTTTTCCCTAATGAAGTGGCCTGTGATTAGGTACACCTGAAAATGGCGGTGTACCTAATGGAGTGTCCGAGTGATGTCACAGATCAAACAGCCAATCAGAAAGTGGGGGTGAGGGCGGGTGCGGCACTTTTCACTTTCAGTTAAACCAGGGGTGTCGAACTCCAGTCCTCGGGGGGCCGCGTTCCAATGTTTTCCAAGTTACCCTCGTTAAACACACCTGAGTGAAAAGATCAGTTGATTTTCACGTTCTGCAGGAGCCTAACTTTTGACTCAGGTGCACTTAACGAAGGAAATTTTTTTTGGGTGTCTATGTTTTGTTCTTGTACAAGGTGAACATACAGTATAAGTGCAGCTGGAAACCACAAATAAATACATGCTGTCCTGATTGATGATAAGACTTGGAGGAAAGTGTTTTCATGAACATATTTTAGCAAATTTGCCAGAGGTGTCGAACTCCAGTCCTCAGGAGCTGCGTTCCAATATGTTTCCCAAGTTACCCTCGTTAAACACACCTGAGTGAAAAGATCAGTTCATTTTCACGTTCTGCAGGAGCCTAACTTTTGACACAGGTGCACTTAATGAGGGAATCTTGGAAAACATGTTGGAATGCGGCCCAAGGGCTGGAGTTTGACACCTGTGACTTTTGACCATGATTTTTCCCTAATAAAGTGGCCTGTTATTAGGTACTTCGTTTGAACAAATCTTTTGAGTGAACTGATTCTCAAAAGATTTGTTCAAAAGAATCGCGCAGCGAATAATCGCTACACTTTCTTATTTATTTATTCATTTATTTATTTATTTATTTTTACTTCGTGAGGTCTACTTATTACTTATTAAAGTATACCTAATAACACTTTAATAGGCCACTTCATTAGGGAAAAATCATGGTCAAAGCTTAACTGAAAGTGAAAAGTGCCACACCCGCCCTCACCCCCACTTTCTGATTGGCTGTTTGATATGTGACGTCACTTGGACACTCCATTAAGTACACCGCCATTTTCAGGTGTACCTAATAACAGGCCACTTCATTAGGGAAAAATTATGGTCAAAGCTTAACTGAAAGTGAAAAGTGCCACACCCGCCCTCACCCCCACTTTCTGATTGGCTGTTTGAGCTGTGACGTCACTCGGACGCTTTATTAGGTACACCGCCATCTTCAGGTGTACCTAATAACAGGCCACTTCATTAGGGAAAAATTATGGTCAAAGCTGAACTGAGAGTGAAAAGTGCCACACCCGCCCTCACCCCCACTTTCTGATTGGCTGTTTGATCTGTGACGTCACTCGGACACTCCATTAGGTACAGTTGGTGAACGGGAATTGCAATTCACTGACTCGTTCGTGAACGCGTTTTGTTTTACGGTGAGGTGGCAGCAGCTTCGATGCGCATTACTGACACCTACGGTGTGGGATAAGTTATGTCATTGCATGTTGGTTGAAGTCATGAACTGAAAAAAGAACAAATAACTTAAGGAAGTGATCCGTTCACTGACATTCACTGAAAAGATTCGTTCTTTTGGACGAATCGTTCACTCACGAGTCAACACAGGTGGCGCCTTCCAATTTGGCCCCGCCGATGCGGACCTCTGATAAGAATGGCAGCCGGCGGCGGCCACCGGGGCAATCAACCCAAGCACTGATAGCGAGTCGCGTCGCCTGATTGGCGCTAAGTGTCCCCCGCGGCAAGCATCTTGTCGGACGTGTCCTCCTGATTTGGACTGACAGTCGTCCAAGGCGCCTTATGCCGCCGCACGCTCGCCCAAGCGCTCTTGTGTGGAGTGTTTGGAGTGTTTGTCTCGCCATACGTCAACAGCAAAGAGCACTTAGCAGCATGCTAATTAGCACTCACATTTTGAGTGGTTTACCGTACACTTCTGCTGGCTCCACAGAGAGGCACAAGTTCTAACGATTTTATTAAAATTTAAATAACCGAGTCAAGTTAATTTGAAATCTGTACTGTGAATAAAAAAGCTTAAATGGGCCTTACATGTTGGTTTAGTGGGAGATGTGCAAAGAACCTCACGTTTAAATCAGTTTGCCGCATAGCAGATGTATGTGAACGAGCCGAGATTTTAAGTCGATAGCTGGAAAAAGACACCTAACAACTCTGCGGTTTGACTGTATACAATTTTATTTCATGAAAAAAAAAGTAAAAAAAAAAAAAAAAAAAATCACAATCTTGCCTGCTGAAAATAAATAACAACACCCATCGGTTGAAAGTGTGAGAAGGGAAAACCAAACGTAAACAACACAAAGTGGTTTTCGTACAGTGAGCGCGTGTTCCATGAATAAAGGTGACCATCCATGCTGGACTACAAAAGCAAAAACTTCACAGTTCCACCTCAGCGCCGAAAGACTGGCACGCTTCTTCTTCTAACGTCTAACCATGTCAATGTCACACAATCAAGAGCAATAAGAATCTAAAAAAAAAAGAAGCCCAACCCGACCCGACAAAGTCGAGGAGGGCTGCTTTTATCTCTGACAGGAGAATGAGGATTACAAAAATGAGACAAGAGCGACGTTTCAACGTGGCGAGGGCTGGGACGTCAAGCCGTCGCTTTTTCGATTGACTCACTTGTTTAGCATGATGCGCGACTTGTTTGAGGCCCCTCCCCCCACCAGCACCCTTCAAAACAAGACAAACGTACTCACAAAGAGTTTCAGGACGACCCTCAAGTGCAAGATCGGTGTCTTTGACCAAACTAAACAAATGCAAACGTTTCCTCTTGGCCAGTTGGGCGTGTGCATTCCAAAGTTTCCAAACTTGGGTCGATTTTTGATGATCTTTTTGGATGGCTGTCCGACACCCTTTGGAAACGCTCCTGCCGCTTGGTGTTACGCAATCAGCGTCTGTAGCGCACAACCCCAACAAGAAACTTCAACTTGAGTCGACACACCTGAAGTGAGATCCGTCTGAGGAGTTAAACGAGGCCCAAAGCTTTTTCAAGCGTCTTTCGCTTCGCTTACTGTGTCTTGTCTTTGAATCTTTCCCAGTAAATTGCTCATCCGTCAGTGTCCTCCTCTTCCTGCATTCAAAGGCTTTGAGAAGACGCCGGTGGCGCCGTCGGTGTTGCCGTAGAGGTCGGCCAGTTTCTTGAAGCGCGGCCCCCAGTTGGTGAGGTAATCATAGTTCTGCTCCGAGTCGGTGCTGAGTGACTCCAGCGAACTGAGCGAGTCGGCCACCGAGCCGCTGCCCTCGAAGGCGTACGTCTGCAGCGAGTCGTACGGCGGCGCCCACGGGTCCACGTCGGCGTCCTTCAGACGCTCCCAGATGAACTCACGGAACACCACGTTGTCCGGGAGTGACTTGTAGGCCGGGCGGGTCGTCGCCGAGCTGGCGGGCGTGTACTGGAAGAAGGTGGGCGTGTCCGGGGTGACGTCCCGCCGCGCGCCGGGGTCTCGGATGACGTTGAGGTTGCGCAAGGCCACCATGTCGAAGGCCTCCGTGTCCTCCTCGCCACCGCCCTCGTCGTCGTAGCGGACGATGTTCTCCCGGATGTCACGCTCCTCCTCCAAGATGAGCGGAACCTTCCGCCGCCGGCGCGCTGTCACGATGAGGAGGACGATCGCTGCGGAAAACAGATGGTGGAGTCAGTATGGAGTGACAAACGACGCTCTTCAGATGCCATCAAGTTGTTGGCGGCGCCATTAGCAAAACGCTTCAGACGCGGCGGAGATGCAAATGACTTTGAAGCACAAGGAGCAAAACAAGCTAACGATCCATCCATCTCGACGAGGTCCAATCATCTTTCTTCTAACATAAGTGAGCCCGTGACATAACCTCACGTTAGTGCCACCGCCGTTCTGAAACCAGGAAGCGTCGATGAGCCGAGTGGCACGGCTTTGAGTTTGCGGCGCATTAGCGGCTGAAAATAACTCTCCGCCCAAGCAAAGTGGCAAATGTCGAATCGTCCTCCATCCATCAATGTCAAGCTGCTGCCAGCAAAATATCATTTCGCGGCCCACGTTTCCTTTTGGCGCCAGCCCCCTTCGGTCGCTAATCATGTAGCAAACCGAAGAAATTGACCCGACGACGACTTTTCTCTGGCACTCGCAAGGGCATCGGTCCCAAACGTGACAGCTCGGGATTTAGCATCGGCGTTTCTTGGAGTCCTCCAATCCCAACCGATGTTAAGATCAAAAAGTCGTAATTTTAGTTGCGACTTCAAGTCCGATTGCTGTTTTTCTAACGTGGATAACAGGAAAAGTATGCTGTGTTCCTTTTTGACAAATTCCTTCTCGTATCCTCAAATAACCTCAAAGGTCTTTTGTAAACGTACGCCAAACTGTCAGTTGTCGTCTCCTTCCGCCTTTCGTAAACAATTACGCTGCCGAAACGCACAAATGCTGTCGACGAGCGCCGTCAAGGCAAAAAAGATGACAAGTGGTTGCCGTGTGAAGACGGACGGATGGACGGACGACAGACCCGAGTGGACGGGAGAAAAAAAATCTAAGCGCTCCATCACGTCCTAATTGGCCCTCAAGAGGATTGTGCACCTAAATGATGGCGCCATAGTTGTCAGGATGCCTCGCTTTAAAAAGATTTCCATCATCAAGAAAATACAAAGTAGACCTCAAGGAGGGACAATTTTCAACGGTGAAAAATAATCATTTCATCAAATTCATCCTAGTTTCGACGGCTGCCCTCGACATTATTCAGGAAACACGGGAGCGAACCGATAAGTGGAGGCGAGGCTGACTTCTTACCCAGCAGTGTGAGGATGCAGCCCAGAATGGCCAAGAGAGCGCCGGTACCGAGACCGGTGGCGGCGTAGGCCACGGCGCCACACGCCAGGGGAACGCCGTCGGCGTCGCACTCGCACACGCGCACCGACAGCGTGTTGGTGCTACTCAGGGCCGGGCTGCCGCTGTCGGCGATCAGCACGGGCAGCCGGTACGCCGGCTGTTCGCGTCTCCGGAAGGCGGCGCGTTTGGTCAGTATGGACGCCGTGTTATCTGGAAGCGACACACACCAAAAGACGGCAAATGTGGAGGTGTTTATGCTGGCAAAATGAAAACAAAACCAAGTCTAGGGCTAGCATTGCCATAGACCAGTAGTAGTAAATAAAGAAATAAGTAAATAAATGATGTTATCATTTGTTAGCTGGGTTTGATTTTGAAACCTAAGAAGAGAAAACCTGGCATCCTTGAATGAAATTGCCACAAAACCAAAAAGGCTCACAAGAGCCTAGCGAGCCCCTCTCGGCCGCAGGGTTACCTTTGTTGTCCCGGAGGGTGAAGTTGAGATTTCCCGCCACGGCGGCATCCAAGGAGAAGAAGAAGCGGTGACCGTTCTGAGGCTCGTCCTTATCCACGCCGCTCACCGTCTGAATCACCTGCCAAGAAGACCAAAACAAGCCTTTGAAAATCCCATGCAATATTTGTAGTGTGTGGGTGGGTGGATGCCAGACGACAGGTTTGACAATGGCGTCAAGGTGGGCGTCGCTGACTCATTCCCCTCAAAAGCTGACGACTCTTCGCACCCCCGCCGGCCCTTCCCGACAACTTATCGGGCCTGGCAGACCCGCTGTACTGACAACGTTACAAAAAGAAAATTCAAAACAAAAAAAGTCCAGTTTTTCTTCACTTGTATGCCAACACGTGGAGGTGGCGCCAAAATGATCACAAAATGTTGCTTCGGCTTCATTGGGGAGGACAAAAAAAACCCGCAAGTGATCGGGAGAGCTGGAGCTATAAATCCGCCTGTTGATGAGAACGCACCGTACGGCGGCGTCAGTCACAGGGACGCGTTTCATTTCTTTATCGGCGAAGGCGTCGATACGGCGTCAGGATTAGCCGAGACCGAACCTGTACCGAATGTTGTGACAGCTTGCCAAAAGCCGCCATTCAACGGGCAGATCGCGCAGGCTGTGTTATGGAAATCTGGATAGCGCGATCAACAACAAGGAGGAGGAGGCGGCCCGACCCTTGCGCAATTTCAACCTTTTCATGTCCTTTGAGCGGCGAGGACGGATCGGCGGCTTATCGGCAAGAAGGCGGCGGCGAGAAAAGACGCCCTCCCCCCAGGAAATCTAGACTTAAATCAAACACTTTGTAATGCATAACGCCTTTCATTAGCACGCACACACACGCCTCGGATGAGCCCAGGCGCAAATTTGCCCGAATGAGGAGGCCCGGGAGTCGGCGGATGAAAACGTTCCTGCCGCCTCCAAAAGGCAAATGAAGAGTTGTGAGCAAAGTGCTTCGTTTTTGAAAATCTTCAGACTGCTGCTGGCCGAAGCGCCGCTTTTGCAAGTTGGACAAATTCAACAGCAGTCGACCAACAAATAAGCACGTTCCGAGCATGAAGTTGTTTTTCATGGCCAAAGAGTCACACGAAGACTCGAGGGGGCGAATCCCGAGGGAGCTTGTCATCATTCATGCATGAACGGGCTCAAAAACTGACCTATTTAATTCATGAATATTATGCAAATGAGAAGTCCCAACATGAATAATTCTCCTCCCCGTACTGCTTGCAAATGTTTTCCGTGGTGAAGCTTTTGCACCATTCGAACGCGCAGTGGCCGATGCTGGTTAATTTCGGCCGACATCATAAAATGTGTTGCGAGTTGGCGCCCTCGAAATGAAATGGACGCCACCTGACACACAAGCCCCGCCCCCTCTGGAAAAAGCCAATTATCTCGCAGCGTGGCTACTTCAATGAAGCCTAATAAATGCTTTCTCCAAAAATTGTCTTCGCGGGAGCTGACACACGTTTGGAAGAGAAACGCGAACATCACATCTGACAGCGAACACGCACGGGTGCCTTCTTTGACATCGACAAAGAAAGGAAACCCGTCCGCGTGGAATATTCAAACGCGTATTAGCAGACGCAGCCGAGCGAGCGTCTTTGAAGCAAACGCGAACTTCGAGATCAAGGCGTGGAGTGGAAATAAGCGCGCCATCGACGAGGTGGCACTTGTCGCCGTGGCGATATGACAGCTGTCAGCGGGGATGTGTCGGGGCACACGGCTTTCGCAGCTTTCCATCCGCGCCCTAAACATCACCCGCCTGTGACACCCGCCGTGACAGGGCGGCGGCCTGCTCGACCTGATGCGGATTACGCGAGCGTTGCCATCCCGCAGTGTGATCCGATGATGCTTTTTTTATGTTTGTTTTCACCTCACCTTGCGCCTTGCAGGCTGAAGTGATAATTTGGACGGATAGGCGATGACATCGTCACTCGCACGCGGTTGATGTGGAAGTGATGCCAAAGTGCAGTTGGGACCGCAGCTGGCTTTGCACTTCTCACTTTGCACTTCAGGGAGAGACGAGATATAAAAAAGGGGTAAAAAAAACGACAAATTTAAAGCAAATTACTCCCAGTGCACTTCAATTTATTCGGGCGCAAAAGTAAAGATGGATTTTTATTTACTGTCGATGATTGCGTACTAGATCCATTTTGATAACTTGGCACAATGGGGGAAAAATATGACGTTTTAAAATAGTTTGCTTGTTTTATCGGTGCGCCGAGCTGGCACTTCTGATGAGAAGGGGAAAAAACAAAGAACTGCTCTCAAAATGTCTTTCCTCGGTTTTAAGTACCCCAAAAAATGCAATCAGAAAATGACAACACACAAAAACACTTTGAGATCAGATGTCGGCATTCACCTCTTCTGATTCTTGAAGCAGACATCAAACAAGTCTCTCGATATCTCAAATATTGTTGCGTCGTCGTCATTACGCTCTTAGCTCAACTTTGTCAAAGTCACAAACAGCCTCGAGATCTCAATCGTGACAATCCATCAATCATTCACGTAAAATGTCAAGCGTGCTTGACTTGACTTCTTTCTATTCATGTCATTTTTTTTATTTTTACAATGTGCCATTGTTTGCCGAGGTTGAATCAGTAACAAGGAAGGGGTTGAAAGTATCTCTTGAAACACGGGGACTAAAAATAACTCCTAAAAAATCGACTTAAAGGGGAACTAAATGTTCATATTTTCCATGGGCGGCCATGATGGTAAGGGATGCAGAATGCAAGACCAGGTGTGCTCATAGATATAATGCAGCAGGGGCCGGGCCTGCCCTGGCCACCCCATCAATTAATAAAGATGGCAGAGTGCAGATGCCGTCGATGATCCGTGACAAGCGTCAAGTGCGGAGGGCCTTAATTAGGCCCGACCGCTGCAGGTTATTCCCACGGCCGCCAAGCCCGCCATTTGATTTCATCTTCGGAGCAGCTAGCGGGCGTGACAGCCAGTGGGCGGCCTAAGCGAGGGGACACAGCCATTACTGGACCGGCGCACACGCTAAAAGAGCAGTTCAATTAATTTCAAATCAGCACTCTGACACGTTGCCAGTCCGACATTTCATCTTTTTTATTGCATCGCAACTGCTAGAAACTAACCGGGTCCGATTAAAATGGTCGCCACAACAAGGTCACGTCACACATTTGCCTCAAAGGTTGACTTTGGAGAGAAGATGGAGAAAAAGGACCTTTGGGCCACAAAGCAAGGACCATCTGAACCTCGAGCTAAATGAATAAAAATAATCTGATGTTTTTATCATTCTGTTGCTGATGTTCTGATCCTCCAAAAGGACGAAATAAACTGACTGATTAGCAACATTCCGCTCGAGACGTGGCGTACCGTGTCTAGGCCCGCTTTGATTGCTTCGGTGCGGTCACATTCATATCAGGAATGAATTACGGTGGTGCTCGTAGGTGGGGGGGGGGTAACTGTGCAACGCGTATCGGAGCGGAGTGCTGGCGTGAGATTGATGGCTGATAGAAAGCCGCCGCTGCTTTTGTTCAGCAATAATCATCGGCGAACAAGTGGAAAGGACGATAATCATCCAGCGGCGGCGGCGGCGAGGGCTTTGTCGATAACGCTGGTGGCTAATGAAGACGCAATGTTTACACTAATAACGACTCGAGGGTGACGTGTGAGTAAAACAATTTCAGCTTCAACCGCACTTAGCCGCTTTGATTTCTAATGATTTTGAAAATTAACACAAAAGAAGCAGGAAAAAGTCTCCAAGCCAAATCGGAACTCCCTCCCGCATACCAATCAAATAACTTTTTTTGCCGCTCTCATCTCAGACAAAAGCAGTGTGCGACATCTTCAACGAGGCCCAAATGGCTGTCTCGATTGCAGCCCGCCATTGACGCTGACCAATGGCGCGCCACCATTAGCCGCTGCCTGATTGCCTTCCCCAAAAGCTGGCGAAATCAGCACAACGGTCGCTCAGGTCATTTAGCAACAACTTGGCCGAACGCGAACACACGGAAAGAAAAAGCTTCACGCAGGCAAGCAAGGTTGAGGAGGGACGTACCGTGCCCGCCGGCGCGTTTTCACACACCAGCGTCTCGTAGTCGATGGCGAAGACGGGCGCGTTGTCGTTGACGTCCAGCACGGTGATGACGGCCGCGCCTTTGCCGATTTGGTTGGGGTCCTCTGAAAGACGGAAAAAAGGAGCGGCGCTCATATCACTTTTGCTTTACGACTTCTCGCGCCAACGCCTAAACGTCTGTGGCCGGGCGCAGCGGACACTAATTCGGCTTGGCGGGCCCGGCCTGAGATGATGCGCTGACATTCAGAGGGCTGACGCGGCGGACACAGAAAAAAAGGACGCGCAGCACCCTGGGGCCACTGGCAAGCGTGTTGCGCTGACATGGAGGCTGGCGGACACCCGCTCCGCAGCTGCCAATTGCTTCTGAGCGCCACTACGTCACACGAGGAGGAAAAATAAAACCCCGAGTCATGACCTCCCCCAGTCGGGTCGGGTCAGAGCGACTGTCCTCACGTGTGACTTTATTCTCACTGACAGCACTACAAAATCTTTATGGAGTGCCGTGGCGCCACATTTGCATGCCCCCAACGTGCTCAATTAGGACTCCGACTCTTCTTGATTGCCTTATAAATAGCCCAGACAAGCCACAGAGGAAAAAAACAAAAAACCATGAAACACCCGAGGCGACAGTGGCGCTCGACTCACGACTCTCAATGGCGAAGATGGTGATGTTGTGCACCGAGTTGGCCTCGCGGTCCAGCGGCTTGGCCGTGCTGATGATGCCGCTCAGCGCGTCCACGTTGAAGAAACGCTCCATGTCTGTGTTGCGGTCGATCGAATACCTGCAAAGCAGCGCACACCCCTCAGTCAACTTGCACAATTTTTTTTAAAAACTAAAATGCATGCGTGCAAAATCAATATATGTTAATAACATCGATGTCATTATTTTGTTTATTATTTTATTTATTTTTTATATTTTTATTCATTATTGTATTTTTTATTTTTTCATTTATTACTTAATTTTTTTTATAATTTTTTTATGAGAACATTGTAAGTTCAATTAGCCTTTTTTTAAAACCGGAATGCATGCGTGCAAAACCAATACATGCTAATAACATCGATGCCATTATTTTGTTTATTATTTTATTTATTTTTTATATTTTTATTCATTATTGTATTTTTTTTTTTACTTATTATTTTATTTTTTATATATTTTTTTATGAGAACATTGCAAGTTCAATTTGCCTTTTTTTAAAACTGGAATGCATGCGTGCAAAATCAATACATGCTAATAACATCGATGCCATTATTTTGTTTATTATTTTATTTATTTTTTATATTTTTATTCATTATTGTATTTTTTTTTACTTATTGTTTTATTTTTTATATATTTTTTTATGAGAACATTGCAAGTTCAATTAGCTTCCACCTATTGACTATTACAGCAAAATAATTTGACTGCGGTGGCGCCATTAGTTCCGCAATCATCTTCAATTCGTCTGGTGTGTTGGAAAAAATCATTTCGCAGACGCTGATAACAACCAAGAAAAAAAAAAGTACAATGCTGCAGTAATTTGATTTTCTGATTAGGGCTAGTAACAATTGTGATGGAACATTGACTGAATTCATTCAATTAATACAAAGTGGGAAGGGGGGCGGGGGCGGAGAGCGGGGGGTTCACCCGTACGACACCCGACAGATTGTCAACCCAACGTTTGGAAGCGAAAAGGCCACAGTGGTAAGCCTTGACCCGACTAAAAGAATGCCCTTTTCTGGCTTTAAGATGACATTTGACTTTTGCAGATGCTGCACACCCCCTCCACCTCTGCTCCCCTCCCCCCAAGCACAAACGGTGCCATCTGGCAGCGCTCGCGATGACCACATGGGGGACTTTGCGGCGCATTAAGAGTGTCGCTTCTGCTGAGCCTTTCATTGTAATTACTTCTGAGCCCACCCCAACACAATGCTCAAGTTCTCACAAGAAGAAAAAAAGTGACATTCCGTCGTACCTGATGCTGCTGTCGGAGGTGTCCGGATCGTGGGCCGACACCTTCCCGATGGACGTGCCCACCCGGGCGTCCTCGGAGACGGACATGGAACTGAGCGGTGAGGCGAAGACGGGCACCTCGTCCACGTCCTCCACGCTCACCTTGAGCGAGGTGGTGTCGCTGAAGGGGCCCAAGTTCAGGAAGTTGGAGTCGATGTTCCTGTTGGTAGCCTCCACCCGCAGAGAGAAGCTGTTCTTGCTTTCAAAGTCCAGAGGCTGCCAGAGGGGAGGGGGGGGGTTACTATTAAGGAGCCGTTACTAGCGTTGCTGATGGATCGTCGTCACGGTGACATAGATGTCGTCGTATCACTTTGGCAGCATCGGAGCGGCGTTTAATGCAACATGCAAGAGCATCAATTTGACACTTTGATCGGCGCGTCCGAATAATTGCAAATCAAACACAGACAAAGATCCATTTGGCACGCCTGACATGGACGGTCACAATTTAGCAGGATTTGGACTGTTTATGGTGCTTTTTTGTGGAGGCGGTTTCAAATAGCGAAAGCATCGGTTGTCATGGTGGCGCCATGTGGTTTACACAATTCAGACCGCTTGGAAAACGAGCACTTTAGGGGAAGGGGAAACAACTGAGCAGCTGCTTAGAAGCTTTTCGAAAAAAAAACATTTGCACATGAATGAGCTATAAAGCAAAAGTGCCAAATCGGACATTAATGATGTGAGCTAGTGATTGTTGCTAGCTGGAGTTGTCTTGCCTGTACCTTTAACAGGAGGAGGACTCCCTCCTGCGTGTTCTCGTCCGTGGTGATGTTGAAGACGCCGGGCCCATCGCCGTCCATGATCCTGTAGTCCATCTCGGCGTTGGGACCCACGTCGGCGTCGGCCGCCTTGATCCGGGCCACCACCGACCGCACGGGAAGCGACTCCAGCACCGTGTATTGGTTGACCTCTGGGAACAAAAGGTCAGATGCAAGATTGGAAGCTAGCTCATGAAGCTACCAAGGGCGACGTGGTGGAAAATGTTTGCCAATGAGAAACTGACCAAATTTCTGGAAGAGGTTTTGGACTTTGGAGCGAAGCCAACAAAATAGAGTAATTGGGGCCAGTCTTTATTTATGTAGGCGGTAAATATTAAAAGCATCTCAGTTGCCGTGGTGACAAGACGTTGACAAGACTGTGCGGAGGCACGATTTTGGATCCAAACGGCTAATCGGCTTTCAAAAAGCACATTTTCACATGAATGAGCGTTGAGTGACAACCCTGGAAAAAAAAAAAAATTCAAAGCTTTGCCCTCACCTGCTACGGCAGAAACTATAAACTTGAGTACAGCAGCTTTGATTTCCACACAAAGCTTTTGAACAAGCTCTAATAGTTGGCAAAAAATTGCGCAATCTGTCATTCAAGTCAATGTCTGAGTTGAACTGCGGTGCAAGTGGTGCGGCCCAAAAATCACTCTCAAGTGCGGCTGTACCGATAAGGCCAAAATGATCATCACAATGATTTGAGATCAATGTTGCAATCACCGTTGCAAATACGGCGAGACTATTCCAAATTGAACAGGCCAACATTTTGTTTCCAATTGAGTAGCCATCCCAAATGATTGCTCCTTAAATGGAAGTTCAACTCCATTGTGAGCTTCGGTCCACTCCGATCCAAGCGGCCACTTCACAAGATTCGATTACTCCATGCACGGCTCTCTCATTGGCTTTCCCCGTGCTTTTGTCCGACCCCTGAAGCGGTCTGGCGAGAATAAAGGAAGGGAATCATATTCATAATCATAATCTCCCCCCAATCGGCGTGACAGAGCTCATTACGAGACCTTTTCTGTGTTCCTGACAGTGCCCCCCCCTCCCCCGTCTAAATGCTAATCTGCCCCACATTGTTTGCGGCCATGTAATCTGTATAATGGCTTTTTAATTTGCCGTGGAATAGCGGCTCTCTAAAAGGCGAGCGGACCGAGAAAAAAAAAATCCAATTTGCTCGTTTTCCACCTTTCCTCCACTGAGTAGCTCGTCCAGGTCCCCTCTCAGGCCCGCTCCGGGTCTCTAATGCATTGTAATGGACTGTGAGGAAAATAAGAAAAAATGAACCCAGGTTCATCGCTGTCATGAGCAACGGCAAAAACACAACTCACAGACCCTAACTGAACATGTCTGCCATTTTCCCCAAATATAAATAGAACGTTCTTCTCGGGGCATTTTGATTTGCGTCATTTCCGGGGTGAATCCCAACTTTAGGCGAACCCTAACGCGGCAAAATCTACGGGAGTAAAACCAAATAAATTCTCCGACAGTTTATCTCCCTGGAGCGACAGCTGGCCGGATCCGGGATTTAGGCGGCACTGATAAATTGTTGTGCAAACTTCAACGTCTCAGCGCACTCCCTCGCCCCGGGAGGCAGCAAATTGACTGGCTGGCGCGAGGCGGTCCGAGAGCGGCAAGCCAACCGCGGGGTGGCGGGGCTGTTGGTGGCAAACTGATTGCTGGCGCTTTGGATTATATCACAAGAAGCCCCAGACGTCTTTGAATCCTAAAGCTGAGCCAGGAAGCCATTAGCACGCCAGGAAATAAACCCACAACAACAACAACAACTAAAAAAAAAATGGAATCGGATTGATCCCGGTTATCCGATGCCAAAGCTTTGCGTGGTTCTGATGAGGAATGAAGCAGGGAGATTGCCCACCTTGCAGGAAGGTTTTTTAATTTGCTGCTAGCAAAGACCAGAACAAAGTGAAGTAGTTAGCGAAGCTGCAAGATTAGCTTCGGTGGTAGAGGCGCTAACACACAGAGCAACGAACTAACGTACAAACAAATGAAAGAGCTAACAAACATACAAAAAACAAACTTACCAACACAAGAAAAAAGAAAAATCAATTTTCAAACCAGCTTTTAGAAAACAAATTAGCCAACTAACAAAGAAAGCAACTAGCAAAAAAGCTAGCTAACAGACAGAGCCAAGATGAAAGTAACAAAACGAAGGAACAAAACCAATCAACTAAAACGCTAACAATTTAAGAAAAGAAGAATATAAAACTAATCAAAGTAAGATAGAAAGCAACTTAGTTTGGACAGATACGATCCAACATTTCATGCCTTCTTCCTCGGCCAGTCTCTGGCTATTGTTTTCCACAACTATGCCACTTATGTGCTTAGCGAAGGTTGTTTTCAATTTACCATTCACTCTGATTGTTATACAATCTGCATCCCAAAAGAATTCCAATTTTCTAACTACAAGTGCAGCAAGTGCCTTGCTGAGTTTAAAATGCTTGGATGCCAATCAACAAAGGAGCGCAAAAAATCATGCGCGTCAATAAATCACACAATATTTGTTGTAAGGCCAAATGTGGTTAAAAGTATCTGAAACAAAAGTAGCAATTATGTAAAGTGGCGGTTGAAAGTGTCGGTAAGCGCTTCTGAATGAATGTCTCTCCACTCAGCTTATCTCGAGAGCACTTTATCACATTATTTATTGCACATGATTTTAATCTACATCAAGTTCAAAAGAGGAGGTAAAAAAAGCTTGGAGGGGTTCTTTCTGGCTATTTTTTGGTTGCTTTTGTCCATAGAGAAATAAAGACGTGTTTTGGAGTCAAATTTATAACTGTCGCAAATGGAAAGCTGACGTTCATAGGAAAAACTTTAGCACCAAAATCAATCAGTGTTGCCAGGTGGAGGCGGGGCTTACTGTGAGGGAAGCGAGGCGGGTTGTCGTTGACGTCGGTGAGCGTGACGGTGACGGAAGTGGTACCCGAGAGGCCGCCCATCTGGCCCACCATGTCCTTGGCCTGGATGACCAGCACGTACTGGTCGCGGGTCTCGCGGTCCATGTTGGGCAAAGCCGTCCGGATGACACCTGAAGGCAAAAGCAAAGCACGTTCGTTAGCGTCTCGCCGAAATCCCTGCAGCATTTTGATGAATGCTTCGTTTTGTTTTTGTTCCAATCACAACCTTATCTCCACAACGTTTCCTGATACGTTTTTAAAATGCAGGGAAAGTACGCTAATCCTTCAAAAGCAATCACTGTTGCTTTCAAAGTTAATGACTTGCCGTTCGTTCATTAAACGACGCTTATTAAAGATTCTCGCCGAATGCGAGAGATTACTTTGTCATTTCTCAGCCGCTCGGCGGTTTGATGGAGCAGATCAAAAGGCAAATTTCTCGTCATCTTTAAGCGATGAAAAGCGGGAGGGAAACACTGCTCGTTAAACACATAGTTGTGTCCAATCCTCGATTAACCGTGTTGTGTTTAGACACACAATCAGCAGTGTCGCTAATGGAATTAACAAATCAATCATTGATGAAATAGCCGAGGCAAACGTGACATATATGACAACAAGTCTGCGTGGATGTGATTAACAACAATGACTAGAAAGTGCACCATCAAGCTAGTTCGCGACAAGCTAGCGAACATTTTCTAAATATCTTCATGTTGTTGTTGACCCTGAAAATGATTCACTTATGTCGTAAGATTGTTTATCGTTTCAAAGCTGTGGTGCTGAACTTATTTTCCAAAGAATGAATTGCCTTTTTGGGAGCCCCAACACGCCAGAAGCGAAGCTCAATGGCTGAAATTGAACAGGAAGTCGGCCATTTTGCCAATTTGGGGGAATGGAAGCTGCAGCGAGGGCTTTTGTTTGTCCAGAAAAGGGCCAAATTTGTGAGCCTGTGCTCTAATGATATTTGGGCACCCTGGACCTCTCCCGCAGCTGTCTGATGGTCTCACGTATTCACGGTGAACATTAAGCGAGTCTTTTGTTGTCAAGCATCTGCCTGACTCGGGAACTTAAGGCGCTGCATTGCAGTGGCTGTCACTACTTCATGAATTAAAACTACATCCATAAAAAATACACACTGTAGGTTGTGTGGGAAGAAGCCTAATATTATGCCAAGCGTATTTTTTTTTTCTTTATGTTTGTAGTCGCGGCTAATGAGGCCGCCGTGACAAGGACGATAGCGGCAGGCGAAACTGTTTTGCCACAATTCCGCTGCTTATTTCAGTTGTTCCTCCCTCTTAAAGGTTTACTGCATCACTTCAAAAAATGTCGTCAATATTTGCAAAAAAGTGCATTAATTTGGTAAAAACACGTGTTTATACAAGGAACCGCCAGGGACATAAATCAGGATTACCTCCAGCTCATCACTGATTGTTTTTTTCTCACTCACACGATTGTAATCCTCTCATAAATCATGTGGATTTATGCTTGAATACTGAAATGTGTTTCAGTAGACTGTATGAGAGCAACCACTTTGTTAGGTACGCCTACACTGAACAAATTGAAGGGTCCTGAACATGAGCCCAGCAGCACTCCTTTTAAAGTTAGAATAAAACAGCAGGAAATTTGGTGGACACATCTATCAAAAAAAAAAAAAAACATGCACAAAAAAGTCTCAAGGATCCCGGCCTGAAAATAAACAGGAAGTTCAAAATCACTCATTCCAAAGATGCTAAGGAAAATGTACTCGATGTAGCCCATTGCAATAATAAAAATAGTGCGAATCTAAAACCTCTCTGACAGTGTCATCAATCAAAGCAGAGAATCTACCTTTTTTTAATATATTTCTTGAATCAAGTGTTAGAAGGTGAGGCGGGTCTACCTAATGAAGTGGCCAGCGAGTCTTGTGGAAAATTGCTCAGTGTAGCTTGTTAACGTTCTTTCTGGAGGACAATCGCTTGCTTTATTAACTTGTCAAGCTTGCGCGCACACACACGCACACACACACACACACACTGTAATGTGCACCCAGATACTGCTTTTGGGCCAGCGCCAACATCAGGGGCTTCTTCGCTGGCCGAGCACCGCTGATTAAGCTTGGCTCTCTTTCCAGCCAGCAAGAAGCTGATTGGCTGTCGTGACAGCGCGGCGCATTATACAAGTCTTAATACCTTGACTTTGTCTTCTGTTCACTGTCAAATATATATATCTCTATACGTACTTTAAAAAAACAGAAAAGGAAGGATGGGACTGTAAGTTGTCTATCATGGGGGGGCTGGCTGGAGTTGTTACAAGACTTTTATGGCTTTCCAGAAGTTGCTTTATGAGTGTTTTAGTTACTGAGGGGAATATTGGGTGGGATGCGTTGACCTCAACTTGATGGAGTTAACTTTCAACAAAGTTGGCAATGCAAGCCTATTGGAAACTTTGTGGCAGCCCACAGAGTCAAAATTGGCCTTTTCCTAGCATTTACTTTGTCAAGAAACTGTTAAATTGGCACCACCAGGCCAATGGAAAATTCCTACTAGCCTACAGAGAAATAACGGAAGCATTGAAGTGTGTAAGAAATGCTAATTTGGCAAGAAAATGTCTGACTAATTAGCCTACGTGTTCATCCAGCAAAAATTGCTCGTGTGTACAAGCAGAACCTAATCGGCATTGCACGTTTTGAAACTTCTAATCTGTATTTTTTTTAATCACGACACGGGTATTTTGCGTTCTTTGATATTTCAAAGATGTTTACCGCGATTATTGGACGAATCCTGCAAGCTTTTGGTCTTCTGATCAGCATGCCTCATAAAAATGAGCTTTCCGACCTTGAAATTTGTCTGAATTTGGCCTGAAGGTGTGTCTGACCAATGACCCCACCAGCTAATCCCAAGTGGCGTGTACATTTTTGAAATTGTTGCATTCGATTTTGTCATCTTCGGGCAAATCTCAAGCCTGCGCCAGGGACGTGTTTTCCATTTGGCTAAGTTCCATTCTTTTCTCATCGCGGCAAAGATTTAACGGCCGCCGATTCCTCGGCGTAATGAGAGCGGGAAGCAATCTTGTCTGCGCGGGAGATAGCGGATACATTTTCTATCCCGGCTACATCCCGGCCTTAAGCCGCCGTCCACCTACGGGTGACTCTCGCTGACCGCCGAATGTCAATGACAACGTGACATGCAGACGTGAGGCATGATGAGGAGTGACAAGAGGGTTACCACGGCAACCGCAGGCCGGTTGAGGAAAAAGGTCACGATCAGGCAACGTTACACCAGGTCCCGCGCCCCGCCTCTCGTTAAAATTCTTTCGGGACAGACTCCAGCTCAGAGCCGATGGCCGGTTCCATAAAGGACGTGCCAGCTTGTGGCAAATCTTATCTCTGTTGTCAGAGCAAATAAAAGGCGTTCTCGCACAATTGCAGACGGAGGACGAGATAACCGCAAAGTTGATTTCTTCTCTTACTGAGGCTCTCATTTGGGTCTTTTTTTTCCCCCTCTCCACACCACCGCAGGGCAGGAAAAGGAAGCCTTGGGTGTTAAAGTTCACACCATGCAGGTCTGACTCGGATTTGTGTTACTTCCATTTCTCATCCTGGTAGCTACAACAGCTTTCAAAAAGTGAGTCTCTGGTGCTAAAGTTCATAAGCCGGTTCCTTCCATTGTGGCACGTCTTACACAGCCGCCTACAAGCTGGGAAATGAAACTTTTACTTCTCGTTCTCTCTCCAGCAGGCACACCGAAGGGGGCGGGCCTCCGAGTGTGACTTGCTAATTAGTCCGGTTTGCGCCACATGCCATGGTCTTTGGTGTTGGGTGACTTTGACAAAGTGCCTAACGGTCAGGAGGGCTTGGGGTGGGGGCTGTGAAGCTGCCCGCTGTGTTGCATCCTCGAATGGCCTTCTTGCAACAACTCTGCGTTTTTCTTTTTTAATCCCAAATTGAATCTCCAAGGTGCCCTTGGGAAGCGCCGCTTGCAAGCCACGCATAATGCGGACGGCCAAATACATCCGTCGCCATGCCTGAAGCGCTTTACTTTTGTCATTTATATTCATCGATTAGTCGTAGTTGAGCTTGAAGGTGATGCTGCGGCGAGATGCTAAGGACCGGGCTCTTAATTGATAGCCGCCTCCAGCGGCTTAGAGCTGAGTGCGCCTTCGACCGCGGTGCAAGTCACTTCAGCTGTAATTAACAAGACGCACGTTCGCAAAGTCACAAATAATAAGAGTGGAATCGGGTTCGGGTGAAACGCAAGCTGAAGGCGACATGAGCGGCCTCACCTCGCCTCACCTCACGTGTCGGTGACAGGTGACGGCCGGCCAGACGGCTTTGTCTGCTCCCGGCGGAGAATCTAATTAAAAGGCGGCCGCTCAAACAAAAGAAAAGGCCATGTCCAATCCCGACTGACCGCCCTCGTGTGAAAATGTCAGATAGGAGACGCCCGCTCGCCGTGATCGCCTCATGATGGAGATGTTAGCAAGGGGCTCCCGCTGCGGCGGCCGCTCTAAATGGAGAACATTACGGCCCGAGGCGTCTCATAAATCTCTCGGCCTCCCGCTGTTAGCTAATACAGCGGCTTGCCTTGCAATTATTTCCCTCTGATGACAAACAACAAAACAAAACATACGCGAGTGTGACTAACACACGCTGTCAGGAGTCCATTGATGGAGAGTTCCACGAAAAGTGCACAAACACATGCGGCAAATTGTTGCAACGTTTCCCTTGAAGAAAGAAAAAGCAACTCGTTTTAGGTTCTGGCAAGCTGTTTCGGAATCCCTTAATTATGTGATTGTGAGATTTCGCCGCGGAATTAGGACAGCCTGTGCAGACATATGCAAAACAGCAATCTGCTCTGGCAGCAGACATGCGGTTCGCTTCGTGTCTCGGGTTGGCTCACCTGGCCGGAGACGCCGCTGCCCCGCTTTTGTGTGGCAAGGCTCTATTTGGCGGGAAAGGGGCCGCCCGAGGGGCCTCGCAAATCCCCGCTTCCCCTCTTCATCTTGAAGAGCTCAAGTCTGCCGTTTTTCCGTTGAGTGTGTGTGTGAGGTGGGGGTGCTCGGTGCTCGCCACCTGTCTGCCGCCAGTAGCGAGGCGACAGTCAGATAAATGCGCGGAAACAACGCGGCTGGTTAGCACCGGGGGCGGCGAGTCAGAGCGCGATGCGAGGCCATGCGCCGCAGTCGGGATTTTAATCATCTTCTCTCCCCGGGAGTGACACCGGCGCCGCACGGGGTAACAAAGATAGAGAGCAGGGGGGGCAGCCGACAAACAACAGCCTCGCCGAGTAGATTAGCGGCGTCGCTTAGTGACAACTAAGCAAGCGTCTAGGCCAGGTGGGAAAGAAGTATGCTTCTTTTTTTTTTTCATTTTATTTTTATGATTCATGACATCGTTAAAAGCGGCCGCAAACTGCGACATTGCCAGATCAGATTAAATTAGAGGCGGCGAATGAAACATGAGGCCGCCAAACTGAGCAAGTGGCTGTGGATAAAAACAACGTCCGACCCGAGGATATTGTCACACAGCGTGTTGGCGAATCCAAGTCTTAAATGACGACCTCGGCATTCTCCAACCGCTCCCGTCGCCGTTACTCAACATGAGCTGAAATTGTGCAGCACGTCAGCATTGCTGTTCTGGAAAAGTGCTCGACGTCTATTTTTCATTTGATGCCATAGTCGACTACGCTAAAAATCCCTCTGTGCTAATTAGCGACTTTGAACATGTTTGAAAGCAGCCGCTGTGTTTGGAATCGTTCGCTTATTTTCTACACCCGAACCGCTACCAGGGATTTTGAGAGGACATTTTAGTAAACATATACGGATCCCCGTGGAGATACACAACACGGATGTGTGTGTGTGTGTGAGCCATTCATTTGCTGCAGTTGCTTCTGGCCGTTCATCCATCGCAGGTGTTTTTACAATCCAGCCATTATCCGGCCGCGGCTTCGCCTCTCCTTGAGTCAAGTCGGCGCCCGGGAAAAGTTCGGCGCTCGTTTGAGGAGTTGAGCCTGCCATTACGGCTGTCTCGCAGCATCGAGGGCTTGATGGAGCCTTTCCGATGCAATGCGGTAAACAAGCTTCACAGGTGTGACGGCGCTTCTGCTCCTTAATTGGCTAGCGAGGTTCGCGACGGAGCTAGCAACACGCGCGCACACACTCACTCACAACAGTCGGATGGAGTTTGTGCAGTATACGGATTCTCAATTACTTTTGTGTATTATTTTTAAAAATGGCGTGCTTGAGGCACCAACCTGTCTTGGGCTCCACGGAGAAGTAGGGCTGTCCGTGCACGATGCTGTACACCACCCTGGCGCTGTTCCCGTACGTGGGGTCGTCGGCGTCGGTGGCCGCCACTTGCACCACCATAGTTCCTGCGGGGGTGGACGGGCCTTCATTAGTTACCACGGCAACCGACACGGCTAATTGCGGAAACGGCTGCGGTTGCACTTGAAAGCTGAGTCACGTTGGAAGGATGGAAACTTGTCAGGCGGTAAATAACGTCATTAGGTGCAATGCTGTCGTCAACGCCGCCGCTATTTAGCTTCGGAATGACTTGTTATTTTCGGATGTCGTCGAGAACGCAACATCTCAAAGGCCCGCCGCTGTTTGTTTGCAAGCTCAAGTGTAATTCTTTTCTACTCCCTTTGTTTCTGTTTTGAGCCAAAAATGCCGACGCCAGATGGAGAGTGCGACCCATCGAGGACTTAAACCTTGTTTGTCCAGGATGTTCTTTCACATCACACAACGTAATTACATCTCACATTTCTACTTTCTTGGGTTTTCAAGCAAGGGTTATGCTAACATTTTTGGGCTCCAACCCTCAAGACTGAATTGAAAGTCACATGATCAAAATGTTGAGTTCATCGCATTGGTGGAATCTCCTTGAAAAGCCTCAAAAAGGCTCCTTGCCCGCCTTCTTCATATTTCACTTTAACGACGCGCACGTTTCGATTGTAGCATATGACAGAAAAGCGCCGCCTTTTGGGAAGCAAAGCCGCTCGTAAAAAACGCGACTTTCCGAGGCGAGCCGTGTTTTACGGGCTTTTACAGAATGAAGTGATCACAGAAATGGAAGATTAGAGTCGGCCGGGCGCCTCGTAAAGAGGCACAATTAACAGGCAGGCGGGCGGACGGCGGCTCCGTGCGCCCCGTGCAGGAGTTACAGCGTGCCGGCCGGAGAAGGACGCCCGGATTATATCATCGCCTCTTAGTCATGACAGCTCCCGTTACGGCTCGTTGGGAGCGCCAAGGTCAAAGGACCGACGAGAGAGGGAGCGAGGGGGGGGGCGTTCGGCCTCATTTGAACCGTGGCGACTGGCAAAAAAAAGTCCATTTGTACTTTAAAGGACTCACTTTTTGTTTTCTGCTAATTTCCATCTGTATGCAAGCACCAGGGAAGAGTTTTATTTATTTACTTTTAATCAGTTTTTGCAAGCACAGCATTAGTAAAAAAAATAAATAAAAAAAACCCTCGAGGGATGTGCTCGCTCTCCACTGGACAGGTTTTTTTTTTTAAAGACAAAAGGCCATGGAAGACGGCGCAAATGAGCAAATGAGACATGAGCCAGTTATCCGAGCAAGTTGTTTTAGTCCATCGAAATCGATCTCTTGAGAGTATTATGTTAGTTAGTTGTTAGCTACTGGCCTTGGACGGTCTTGTAGCTACCAATCACGTCAATTCTTTTGGATGGCTTCCATATCTCATCCAGAGCAGGAAGTTAGCATGTCAGTCTGTCTGCCGAGTTTGACGCAGAACTGCAGTAACAATGCGCCGGTGACGCCGATGAGGTGGCAGCTCGCGGCCTAGCCGGCGGCATTTCACCGTCTCGGCCTGAGGACGCCAGATAACGGCTTTGTCCCCCGATCAAAATGGATTTGCCTCAATCAGAGGGTGACCACGCAGGTAAGCGTGGAAAGGAAACACCCCGGAGGCGTGCCTTGTTTTGCTCCGATGGCCTCTCAAACGTGCGTCACACATCAACAGCCTTCAGGCCCGCGCTGGCATTTTGGCTGATGGATGGAAATCGAGGGGTCGGCCGGCACCAAAACAAGCTTGTTTCAAGAGATTAAAATGTAATGTAAGAGCAAATAATGGAAATGAGAGCAAGCTCACCTAGCGGCGACATCTCTGGCACTCCCGCCAAATAGGGCCCGTCGAGAAACTTGGGCTCGTTATCGTTGATGTCCTGCACCTTGACCACAAACTCGGAGCGCGGCTCGACAGGCAGGTTGCTGAGTCGGTCCACGGCTTGCGCCTGCAGCGTGTAGTAGGCCTGCGCTTCCCGGTCCAGCCTCTTGGTGGCGTGGATGTCGCCCGTGTTCTCGTCGATGGTGAAGATGGAGGTGGCGCCCTCGCCCGACAGCACATACTTCACCTTGCCATCGCCTTTGTCCACATCCGAGTGAAGCTGGCCAGAACAAAAAAGGCATGAATGGAAATATCAAGACCTTGTGTACATTTTTGGTGCACTTTGCATTCATTTGGACGAGCAGCGCTTCTTTTCGGGAACACTGAAAACTTCTTTGATAAATTCACGATTGTATAGACTGAGCGCGGAGGTCATGTTCCCCAGTGAGATAAGTCCCTTTTGATTGCTTCATATGAAATTGCCGTGTCGACAAATCCATGATCACACCGTCGGTGGGCAAGAAAAAAAAAATTTTTTTTCATATCGCCCAGCAAAACAAGGATGAAAAAGGGTCGACTAAAGCTGGCTTGTTATTATTTAAAAATTCGGAAGAAGCATCTGAAAATCCCAGAGTGACGTCCGGCGTTGTTGAAGCTCTAATGAGCCGCAATACAGAGTGCCACAAGTGGTGAGTTGAGGCTTTTAAGAAAAATGTTTCTGCAGATGCCGTGATGGAGCACCTTCCATTTCATGGGACAGAATGGGCGGGGGGAGGGTTATTTAGGTTTGTCGAGCGGCGGAATATACTAAGTGGGATAATGGCGTGCATTTACATGGCGCCTTCAAGATGCTACGAGTGCCTCATTCACGGTGTTCAAAATGGAAGACAGCTCAGGTCATCTGGACCCACCGCTCGCTTTTATTAGCAGGCCATTAGAAAAATGAAAAGCGCTCCTCCAGCCCCCCAAAAATGGTAGCATGACACTAATTCAAGTCTTCAAGATAATGTGGCCATCAAAGCAGCATGCAAGATTTGAAACCAACGATAGGTTGTCAACACAAAGATGGCGTCCTTCAACGTAAAAGTGCCGTGACGCGCTTGTTGCTTTGTTTGCAAGTAAAATGAGTCGTTGACACACGGGCGAGTTGAGCGTCTCAAGGCAGCATCGGCCCGAGACAAAACTTAACTCGCCGAGTCGCTACCGTAAGAATACGCAACATTCAGCCTGGAAAAGGCAACAAGAATTATTGTATTGGCAAATCACAGCTCAATCATGTTTTCGGTTGTTGTGCTTTTCAATCACGGCGGAGAAAAAGAACAATTGGCTTGAGTCAAATGACTTTTTTGCCGTTATTGTGAGCAGCGGCGTCTAATTAAGTTTGTGTTTGTCATATAGCGTGGCGACAGGCTGCATGTGTCAACATTTTCTTTGCATTAGCGCCGGATTATTGTCGGAAGCCCTCGTTCAATCTATCGGAAGAATGTCAACATGACGGGAAATAAGCGCCGCCGCTGCAAGTTTGATTCGACGCCAAAGGTTTTCCATTACTGCGATGCATTAGCGACGAGACCTGGCGTGTTTGGGAAGCGCCGGATTTGCCATTTGGCGTTTTGGAGTGGCTCCATGCTCGGGTGTTTAACAAAGTCAACATTTCATTTTGGCGAGGGGAGGTTGGGCACCTTGCTAAGACTTGACATTCCTTCCCTCCATTTGATTCTGCTCTGCACTTTCTATTTCAGTCCAAACATCATTTCCTGTCTGCATCTTCATTTAATTGGTCCTTTTTTTCATTTTTCTACTTTGCAAATCAATAACCGAGCAGACGTTTCAATCCGCCGGGCATCATTCATTAATTTCGAGTGGTGAATCATTAAAAAGGAGGCCGAGATGAGAGGGAGATGTGTGACGGCGCTACAAAAAAAGAAGGGGGGGACAAAAAAAAGAGATGTCACACAAAGAATCCATGTGAGCAGCTGTCTTGGACGTCGGCGCTTTGCGTCCATTCACCTCGTCCACTTGTCGCCACAGGAGATGTGACAAGGGAAATTCATTGGGGGCGGCATGGACACCATTTATCACCATTTTTCCACGATAATCAAAACCAAAGTTGGTTGATTGGTAAAATTAAATCAATTGCTTTGTGTGATTATTATTATTTTTTAAATCTCTCATTATGTCTCACTATTTATGATTATAATGCTGATTAAGTTAAGTATGAATGAAGTGTACTCCTATTGATCCATTCTCAATCATTTTCCATGAGGATAGAATTGGAATGGATATTTTCGGGCTGTTGACAGATTGGACTCGATTCCTGCCAGGAAGCGGGCCGCCGCTTGAATCGCTTCTGTTTACAAATTGGCCAACGAGAAGGTAGATGTGAACAAAGACGGACAAAAATGCGGCGAGCTGGTTTGCATTTCCACCGACCGCTGCTGCCACGATTCAAAGAGGTCGGAAACAATGAGACGTGATGCGGCGGCCAAAGTTGCCGAGGGAAGACCCGCATATTGAATGGCGGACATTTGTGCTGGGGGTTGAGACCCCTTGGGGGTTCCTAATAAAGTGGCTGGATGATGAGAAGAAAGCTACTGATGGCCCCTCCACTTGGCCACCATTCGCCCGCTCCCACATCAATAGACTGAATCAAAGTGGCAGTCGGGGCAAGCTCTTGTATTTATTCCGATATTTCATGCGTGTGTGTGTGTGTGTGTGTGTGTGCGCCCTCATCACAGGGATGCACATGAATGGGGGACAGGAATAGGCATCCCTTTCAAATGGTTCTGGAGGAGGGAATCAAAGCTCCTTTGTCAGAAAAAAAGCCAGTCAGATGCAAAGCCGCTATTTTATTGTGGGCTTTTTTTTTTTTTGCTTCGTCCCCTGATGCGCAGCGGCAGACGGAGGCTGCCAAGCGTCTGATGGACACGTCGAAATAAAAGTGAACAATAACAAGCCGGTTGTATCGTTTCGGCGTGGCTTGGTGTCACCTGCAGAAACACACGAGGGGGACGTTGTTGGTTGGCAACCGCTCGTTTTAGCTTTCAAGATGCTAGCAGCTCGTCATTGATTTCACAGGTGATAAATGAGGCCCGGCCCAGGCCAGCCGGTCAGCGTTCTTGGACTTCAAGCGTGTAGACGGGAGCTAACTGAAATGAATGTTACCGTCGGTGGCTAAGTGCATGCTTCAACTTGCTGTGAGTCACAGCCGACAAAAACTGCAGGCGAGGAGCTTTGATAGCGCGCTAATGCTACTCTATGATTTGCAACATTTACAAATGGCCCCCAACACACACATACACAAAAGTGAAGTGTTGATTTTAAGCAAGAGCCAGTGTAAACCTTGCGTGCTTTCTTTTGGCGAGCAAGAAGTACAACTATAAATATCGGCCTTCCGAGGGCCTGGCCAGATATTTCCACCTACGATTGGAGCTCATAAAAGAGTTACAATCTTGTGAATTCACACACACACAAACACACACACACTCTGTCTCGCACTCTCACGTCGGCTAGCAAATAATATGATTTGTCAGAGGTGCTCCAATGGGGTCAAGGTGTGCATTTGACACATCTTCCCCTCCGGCGGGGCACAATAACGACAATTTACGAGGCGCGCTGTCGCTTGCCAACACGCTCCACAAAAGCACCGCAACAAAATGTCATTTGAGACGATGACACACTTGCACTTGCTGACAAGTAGCTTCGTCATTGCCGTCGGCATCATTAGGAGTTGCACTTCCTGGATGATGATGATGCAGATGATGACGATGAGAACAATAATACATAAAAAAAAAAGAATATCTAAGATACTACTAATAATACCAAGTATGATTTTAAGATGTAATTTCTTCACACGCACTCCAAATGATTTCTTGTTATTGTTTCCCAAAGATGAGCGTAGCCAAAAAAAGTAGGGGAAGAAGAAGCGAGCCTGGCGGAGGGAAACGCTGGCTTAATGACACGGTTGGTGATTTGCAGCTGATTTTACCAGCGACAACTTTGTTGCATTGTGAAGGTGAGCCGTCAAGGTGAGCCAGCCCGCCGCTGCTGAAAAACACTTTGCTCAATCCCATTTTGCCGGCGTATGATGAAAAAGCGAGCGTCGCGGCCGAGGAGCCATTACGCCGCCGAAGGGAGCTTCTCCGGCGCCGCTCCATTTTTTCCTTTTTCCTTCCTGTCTTGATCTCGAGGGGAATGTGACAAAGCCCTTCACAGTTTTTTTTTTTTTTTGCCTCTGCTGTCCAATTTGCACGACCCGCAGCGTAAAGTCAAAATTGGCGAGCGCGCCCTGCTTTGCGACCGCTCTCCATCCATCTTGCAGCCACTCTGCATTGTCTTGTAAAAAAAAAAAAGCCCAATAAAATATCCTAAAATTGCTCCTGCGCAGGTAAAATGAAGGAGATTTCCCTTTCTGTGCCGAAGCGTCATCCATCATGGTGTTTCTATCGCCGCCTAATTAGTTGGCCTTGCTCTCTGCGTGCAAAGCTACTTTTCATCCAACGTGAGACTTCAGCCTCAGGGCAACACGCGCCGCTTGATAGACAATGGCGGCGGCGGCGACGACACCCGTGCAGATGCTTCGGGGTCAATGAGATCGCACGGGGGGTCGCGCCGCACTCATAACACTAATTAGAGTCCCCATAATTAAACTCCCAAGCCTCTCGAGCTTAGTCGGAAAGTGGGCGGAGGGTTCTTGGCAGACGCTAATCAGAGCTGAGGCACTTTGAATTATTTGAAAGCTTTCACTCATAGTGAGGTGGAAGTGAAATTGGCTTGAAAGACGGGCAGGTAGGCAAGAAGAACGAAAACAGCCAAGAACCGGTTATCAACGCGACTTCAAGTCCATCTCCGAGTGAGATGAGACAACGTCTCATTCAGCGTCGGCCAGCTTTTCCTGTTCATCCATTTTCTAACTTCGCACATCCGCCAACATCAGCATCTTGCACTTGTTAAGAGCAAACACAAAGCACAAGCACACCACCAACGTCCACTCGAATGGACCCCGGCGGGCTAATTAGCCCACCGCAAAGTAGCCCGTAAAGCTGCGGGTGCGACGCCGAGCTATAAAAGTCCAGCGGCGTCCGGGGTGCGCCAAGCTTGAAGCGCCACAAGTCATCCGAGCCCTCCAGGTGCAATCACGCTCGAGTGCGCCGGCTCTGACTCGAGTGAGCTTGAAAGCGACTTTTTGATGAGCTTCGTCTTTGTCGTGTGTAACTTAAAAGCAAAGTGCCACGACGTTTGCAAAACAAAAAAAGCCCATGTCCGGAACGGTTTCGGTGAACGCTCGCCCAAAAAAAAAAAAACATGAACATTGCATTAGTGCATCTGTATGATGTCGAGAACAAAGCTCAGTCTCAAGAGTTGAAGTGGAACAGCCACTTGAGTACCCTTCTTCATCTTTTTCTTCCTCTTCTTCTCAAAAGAGGCAAAGATGTCTCTTTGCTATTTCCTTGGCATAATTGCATCTGCTTGTTTACCGCTCTCAGGCTCTCTACACACATTTGGATTCATAAACATGGCCGGCCTCTCGTTTAACGAGAGCGACATCGCTAATCTCCTTGCCGGGACGCCTGAAGCCACAGATTAAGATGGCCGACAAGGACACGGGGCGGCGGGTGACGGCCACGCATGATTAGCGACATGTTACTCGAGGACGGCCGCCATCTTAGGGAGCCGGAAGGAGTTCTGCGAGGTTTACGCCCCGCTGCTAGGCTCGTTAGGACGCGTTGGATACACGTCGGCAGATTTATCGTTAGCATCAATACGATTTACAACCAATCCCAACGTTGTTTTTGTCCAATCTTTGTATCCGGGAAATATTTTACGACGCCGTATGTCAACCTGTTCCTGCATCTTTTTAGGCAATTGACTGGTCAGGGAGATGACTCGGTTAAGTGATCAAAAGACAGAACGGCCTCTTTTTGAGCTATAGAATCTAACTGTGGGTAATTCAGTTCCCTGTCCTTGCAGGTTTTTTTTTTTTTTTTGAAGTGGGACTCGGAAAGAAAGGGCAGGTCTCCGTGGCGCTGCGTGTAAATATTGTCATGACCGCCGGGAAAAGCAACCCGGTGTTTACTGCTCGGCTCCCTGAGCCAAACCGCGCGGCGGACGAGCACGGGAACGCCATCGTGTAGAGGATGCGCAAGGAAAAAAAATGTTTGGAGCCTGACATTTATCAAAAGTGGCCTTTAGTCAAAGTCCTGGGCGAAGCGTGAAGAGGTTTCCTGATGAGGGCGCTGATGTTTGTGGCTGCTGTGAGCCGGTCAGGCAGACGCTGGCGTTTAATAGCGCAATCCATCTGCCCCATCGACTCCAATCGCATCCAAAAGCGGCGCCGGCTCGGATTGGAGATGCCGACGACTCCGTTTGCGCCTCGTTTTTCAGCTAATAGACGTCGGTGACATCCGGCGACTTTTCACCGGGTTCGGATCACGCTTAACCGGGAAGATATCGGATGCGGCCCGACGACTTTGGAAGGAGACGTCTTCAATTTCGCACTTTTGAAAAGCGCTCCCAGGTGTGAAATAACGCGTCTGCCGTCATGCCGTCGCTGCAAATTGCCGTGGCCGGGACGGGCCGGGCCCTGTCTCAGAAAAATGCAAACAAGAACTTATTTGGCATTTTTCCGATCCATTTTGACACGCTTGCTTGTGGCAAAAGAGTGTTTTGAGGGCGCGGTCATAAAAGGACACCTGAGGCAGCTTGTTTAAGAGGAGGCCATCTTGTCTAATGCTCAACACGTTTTGTAACCGTGGCAACCGAGGGCTGAGATGAGGCGTTTAGGATGAGGCAAACAATTTTCTCAACAGCGTGACCTGATGTCATGTTGTGCTTCTTCTACAGCTGGGCTTGGAGTCACCGCTCAACAGCGCCTCTGCTGGTGGCAGGCAAGCAGTGCACTCTGCTTTGCTTCCAAATCAAATTGGATGACATCATCACAATGCTTCATTTATGGCATTTTACAGCTATTTGGAAGAAAACAATTATGCAAATGAAGCTATTATGCATTATATTTTAAAAAGAATGAGGAATATATTCCAAGAGGAATTAGCATGTAATATTCAAGCCCGGGGCTGGTCTATGCTAAGTGGCGTCACCGTGCAACGAACGGCTCGCTTTTAAAACAGAAGGTTCCTGTTTGAGGGGATTTCGCACTTTTTTTTTTCTCTCACTCTGGTTGCATTCTGTTAGACACAAAAAAAAAAACGCAGCTACACTTCATTATTAGATTTACGTGACATCGTTTTCATAATGTCACATTTTTCCTCATTATGGTGACTAATTTTGAACAGCATTTGACAAAATACAACCACAGCGTATTAGGTCGGGTATATGCGCGTGTGTGGCCTGAGCGCGTGTCCTCGGAGCTCCTGGCAAGCGAGCACGGCGCTTGATTTGATGTACTCGCATTGATTGACTGCCACGTAAAGTGGATCCCATCCGCCACGGGAAATAAAACAGTCGCAAATGACCCTTGAAACTATTTACCCAGCTGCATTAGCGCCAGCAGCTAATTATAAGGAAGGCGAGCGTCGCGGCTCCGCGGCCACTTTATCAGCCGGGGCGATTTCTCGGTCTTGGCGACAAGCTTCTCGTCCTGAGATTCTCCTCTCACTCATCAATGTGGGGGAGCATCGTCAGCTGAGCGCCGGATTCTGATTACATTTGGTGGACGCGGGCAGAACCAGGCGAGGAACTTGGACATAGGCCGCTTAGCTTAGTGCGATTGGAAGCCAAAAAATGCTACCCCGTCTCCATTGTGACATCTTTGGCTTCATGACAGCTTTAGTATCTTACAGACATGGAGTGGAAGCTGATGGTGCCGCCGCTAATTGAGCTTTATGAGCTGCGAGAGCCAACGACAGCAGCGTACCGAGCGAGACCACCTGGACTCCCAAACTGAGCGTGGTGCTAAAAATTGACAAAGGGCCCTAGAGTTGGACGAATCCCCCAAAGCGCCAGATGACTGACTTTACGACACAAGCCTCTTCCACTTGGTGAGCGTCGCCACAAGGTCACTTTACGATGGGCACTTTTACATCTCGGGATTTTATTAAAAAAAAAATCCCAATTGAAGTCCGGCTGCTCCCATTTGCTGTTCCATGTCATCCTCATGTAACTATTGATCACGTGTGGCATTTTTGTTTTCCTACTTAAACGGCAACGCACGTCGAACGCCTTAATTGCTTCAATTGCTTTCCACTTGACCACGGCGGCGGCTTCGACTCAAAACTCTGCCGGCACCAAACAAACTGAATCTATGTATCGATTCGAGCAGCATCTCTCAATTGATCTATTTCCTGTTCCTCTCAACACAAATCCTTGAACCTGCCACTCAAGCCGTGTTTTACTTCTCCAGCTTGATTGAAAGCCTCGCAACACTCAAAGCTCAAAGAAAAAACAAAACAAAAAAAAAACACCAGCAGCATGATGGCTTTTTTTTTTTTTTTTTAACGCGGCATCAAGTGAAATCCGAGGGGATTACAAGCATCTCCACGACTTCAAACAATGAAACGCCTTATTAATTAAAGAGCAACATGCCTTTGGAGACTTTGGATGCGTACACGATGCTTCCAGTGCTGGATTTGATTTAGAGCAGTTCGCTGGTCAACCGGCCGCCAGGACTGTTCTGATTCGCGCGCTGAACTCATCTCCTCCACTGAAAGCCGGCCCGCTTCCACGGATATCTCTGCAGAAATCCCTCAGCTTTGTTTTTTTTTTCCCCCCTCCCAGTGAGAGTTGCAAATTTATGACTGCATCCTGGCTGTGTCAAAGTCATTGGAAGTGCAGAAAGAGTCCAAATGGAATGAGATGGAGGCTGAATAGCGCAACATCATTTATCTGGCAGTCGCCCGTCGTCAGGGAAGCCCTTTATGGGGCCGACAAGCATGTTTTATATATATATTTTTTTTACCAGAGATCATAAAACGCTGCTACGTCTCCCAGCCCGTCATGAAATCATCATTATCATTGTTGGCTGACACAATCCAAGGTAATCGTATCGCATACAAAACCGGGCGTGGCTACTATGATGAACGAGCGCGTTCATCGATGCAAAACGATTTTCTCGCAAGAGAAATAATGCATTGATGTCATCAAGAAGGGCCAGAAAAGCAAAATGGCCACATTGGCTGCTCGCTGAGCTGAGCTCTGATGAGATTTTCAGCCGTGATCCCACTACTGCCCCCTGGTGGCCAACTCAAGAAAGACAGCAAGTTTTGAATGACTAAGTGGGACTCCTATTCTTTTCATTTCGATTCCGTTACTAACGTTTGGGAAAGCATAGTAGTATAAATTATTTATTTTTTTAAGTTGGATGACAAAAAATATGGATGACGAAAAAGCCACCGCGAGGCCCTGTTGATTGCTGCTGGGGGCTTTCAATATTAATATTAGTATTCGAATAAATCATGCGATTTTTTTTTTCCTTTGGGCAGGCTTGTGATGAATGGCAAGCTCAGCGGATCATTAGACTTGCATGACGTCCACGCTGGTGTATAAAATGAATTTGCAAATCCCATTTACATCTGGGAAAATCAAGACACGGAAGTCGGTCGACGAGATGGTCCGCTCGGCCATTTGGCTAGGAGGACCGCATCGCAACTCCATCAATGTTTGAGGGGATGGAAATGAGACGGCCGCAGCGCTTCTTCACGTTCAAAGTCGGCGCTCGCACATGTAGGTCATTCCCACTCCCCTTGGAAATGGAGCCCCGCCCACTTTTAGGATTAGTGGCCATCATTCATTACGACCGCACTTAATTACAGCAGGAGGAGGCTCATGCCGACTCACTCCCCTCCGCACTTTGAGCATATTAGGCTCTCCTTCACCGGACGACGTGCCTCCAGGTGACTCGAGCACAGCTGCGATTCGGACTTGTTTACACACCGACCTAAAAACAGATTAGGCAAGCTAATCAAGTTAGAATGAGAAATTCAACTAACTCGGTGATACCGTCCCGCAGTGTCTTCCAGGCAAAAATGCTGCAAAAAAATAAAAAAAATTAAAGCAGCTTGAAGCTTCAGCTTTAACTTTTTGCGCCCTTGACACTTGTTTGGGAACACAAGCTTCATGATCCTTTTGGGGTGCACTTGTGTACATTCGCCCACACAAGGAGATTAAAAAAAAGTTTCAAAAAGGATCAAATTATGTAATACAATTTAATAACTTAATCATATGACTCTTTTGAAATTACATAAAATATAAATTACGGGTGAATTAGTGCAGTAGGCAGCACTAAATGGGAATCATTTTGTGTATTAATGAATATGTTTTAATCATGCGTTAGTAATGCAAAAACATTTACTTTTGTATTTGTTAAAAACTAAATCCATTAATTTTAAAACTACGACAAAATAATTGAAATTCTTGGAGCTATCTTAAACATTTTCAAAAATGCAGCAATTAATGGTTTAATCATGCAAATACGCGGAACATATTTAAGACAAATTTGCTTTGAACGTTTTGAAAGAACCCAATTAAGTAAAAATGTGAAAAATGAGTTGCTGTATTTTCTTATCATAGTGCTATCAAACATTCCAAACGTCACGTCTTTTTTTTTTCTGCAATTCCGTTGTTAGCGTGCTTTAAGGAGCCGCTTATGCTACCAAACATACTTCGACGGTGCTCGCTTAGCCCCAACAATCACCGAATCATCAGTGACGACTTTGCCGCCCACTTTGCATTGATCACAATCAAGCGGCCATTTTACGTGCGAAGCTTGACGAGGTGATGATTGTGCGGGAATGAAATGGAATATGACTCCGGCTTGTAAAGACAAAAGCATGTGAAATTAGCTCATCGGTCTCGTCGGCTTCATAAAAAAGCCACCTCGGCCGTATATCACTACGTCCGCTGCCCGCCAAATCAGGAATACTCGCCGTCGTATAATGGAGGCTCGCCAAAAGTGCTGCAAATTTACCTCGCCCCTCCCATCCACGGCAGTTACAAGTACAAACTTTTTTTTTTTTTTTCCGTGAATTCACAGCACACCAATAACGGTGGGCTGCCGCAGCGAGCGGGCCGCTCTTGAATTATTCAGCAGCGAGACCTGTTGGGGATGACGAAAATCCGACACATCAGCAGTTCACTAGCGGGCCTCCCCCCACCCTCCTCACCCACCCACAAAAAATGAAGATGAAAAAAAGGCACATAAAAGGAGGCAGGCGCAAAAGTTGGAATCATACTATTCCATGCACATCCTCTTCCTCGTTTCATATTTCATCACTTTAAGAAGACTCGCACACTCGCAGAACGCTTCGGAACTAGTCGCAACAGAATGACGTCACATGACATGTGTCGTCACGTACGGGCGACTCTTCCTGCTTGGGGCAAATGTCACTTCCTGTTCAACTTCGAGGAGGGTCCATTTTGTGTTACTACAAATTTGGGCCTAATTGAAACGGACTTCTGGGCCCTTCTCTGCAGCACCTTGACGAGCACGTCCCTCCCACCCTTCTGAATTATCGCCCTCCTCCTCCCTCCTCTCATCTCATCTCAGCTATGTTAAGTGACCTTTGCTGCTCCGCCGCACGCTCGCCGACCTTTTCGACAGCGGACGTCCGCGGCGATGATAATGAGGACCGCCGAACAAAGCGGCATTAGCATCGCGCGCGTCACCGGCGTCCGGCTGCCGGGTGGCAAAGTGCGCGTGACTCACCGTCGTAAACTTATTTATGGGCTTTCCCGTAAATATAATCATCCGTCGTAAAAAATTGATTGATGAAGCGGCAAAGGAAAATGTTTTCATAGCCTCCTCCCCTTTTGGCAAATGGCAGAGGATATCTACGACAACTACAAGATGGCAACTTTGCGACCACATCAGGTAGCAGGTGCGCTCCGCAGGCGCTTCAGTCAAGCAAAGCCGGAGAAACACGTGCATGCGCCGTGTGAGCGTTTCCCGCTCGGGATCATGTCGTCGACGTCCGCAGGGGACCTTTCAGTCCACCTTTCAGTCGCAGACGTGTGAGCGAACAAGCGTCTGTCCCCGCGGCGGCGGACAGATGCTCGCCGCCCGCGTTCCCTTGAGAAGCGTGTTCCGGCTAAGAGGAGTTCGTTCGCTATTCCGATTTGTGTTCGGCAATCTCCCGCCCGCCAGGGATGCGCATTCAAATCCATTCCCTTGATCAATGGGCGGGAAAATTAACATAATACATCAGTTGATGGCAGAAAAGAAAGATGAAGAAGCGCAGCCTGAGGCTCAGAGCTGCACTTTGTCACATTCAAGCGCTAACTGTCATGTATGAAAAAGCAGAAACTCTCATCTTTTTACAATCCAACTTTAAAGACACCACTCACGGGCCAAAATGGAGGAATGTGAAAATGTCAACGTGCTAACTTCACCATGCCGGGGAACCTCAGTCTATTGATTTCTTGTAAAGCAACAAAAAAAGACTGCACAAAACTCCTTTCCGACTTTTTGGATGCCGTCGACAAAATTTCAACCTTTGTCAGCCTCCAATTTTGACAAATGTGGATCGTCGCGGACGAATTTTCCAGTTTAGTGCACTCCAATTATTTTCTCCTGACATTCAAAGAGTGGACGAGCAAGAGCAGCCTTTTAATTTCCTCGGCTTTCAATGAGCCTCTTTTTTTATTAGTCATATGAAAAGAAAAGTCATTTTCAAATGCCCTTGTAAGCATGTGGCGGCGTCGGCAGCGTACAAGGTGGGACGACTTTTACCAAACCAGTAAGACGCATTGAAAGACTGCAATTAGAAGCTATTGACAATTTAAAAAAAAAAAAAAAAAACCACACACACACACTCAAAGAATGCCACGTCGCGCAGCCTTCTGAGCTTCGAGTGCTGCGTCACTCGCGTGGTTCCGCGGCGCCAAGTCCAAGCAGAAGGCTTCCCGCTAGATGTTGCGGGATGGAGGAGAAGAACAGGACAACCGAGCGGCCACCTAGCTCCCCGCGGGATCGGAGCCGCTAATCCGGTTCCGAATGGCTTTGCCAGAAAACAGCGACGGCGCGCCGCCAATCAGCCCGCAGATGAACGGAAAGAGCGAAAAGTAATTGGATCATAAAGAGCAGACAACTCCAGGGGGGCACGGAGATGACTCCATCTGGAACGCCAGCGCACGGCCGTTTTGTCCTAACGACGGGCAACAGTGCTGCAAGCCAATCATGGTTACACCCGACGGTGTGTCACGATTATAAAAGTGCACTTTCTTCCTTGTTTGGACCTACTTGTTTTGATTCAGTGGACCGAACGACTCATTTCCGATCTGAATATGCTTACCAAAACAAACTATGTAAAGCACTAAAATTTATTTTCGGGTCGAGGTCAAATCCGGACCATGACGGTGGAAAAAGAGGATGACCGTTTTGTTTTTGCAAATTCTTTCATTTGTAAGCGAATCCGATAATAAATGTAACGGCACGCACAGGAAATTGTGCGTTTGCACTTAAGCCGAGGTTTAATATGCATTCAAAGGCAGGCAAGTTTTTTATCTTATGTTTATCGCTTCAGCAGAACTAATAGCATCAATAAAACTCAAAATATTCCACACCTATCTAGTAAACATCCGGTACTGCTATTTTCTTGGTGGGTTACGGCCTTATTTTTAGAATTCACAACAAACACGGCCAGGCCACATGAGTTACGACATTACATTCATTACGCTCCCATATTGCTTTTTTTTTTTTTTTTTTTTTTTTGAGGCGCTAGCGAGTTGTTCGGGTTATCTCCACGGCAACACAAGGACCTTCTGGAAGTTTGCTTTTGCGTGTGGAGTATGTGGCCGAATTCATTGCAGCTGCTTCCACTTTGCAGTTTCTTCCACTTGCGTGCGCCACCGCTACCTGAGGACAAGCTTTTACAACGAGAGCTTCAACATATGTCGTTTCTGCGACATTAGCCGCGTTACCGTGCGCTCAAGAGCGAGCCCGCCCCAAGCAACTCAAAGCTGAGTGCTACAAACTGCTGAAACAAACGCATCTACATTTGGGACAATTGTGGTGGAAAATGCAAACTCAAGAGAAAAAAAAAAAAGCCAAGCGGGTCACTCACCTTCCCCACATAGAGCGGCTCGTTTCCTGTGAACTCCTCCAGCACGAAGAACTGGTTCCATACCCAGCTGCGTCTGTGTCTGTGCGGGCCCCCTCGAGGGGTTGCACCTGACTCGTCCCGGTCTCCTGAGCCGCCGCCCCCGTCGGGCCCCGAGCAAGCTCCCTGGATGGAAAGCAGGAGGCCAAGGAGCGCCAGGAGAGCTGGGGCTCTGCGCACGGCCGAGCAGCACCGCGCCATCATCTGCGCCACCCCTGCCGCCTTCCTCCCCCCGCGCTGCTCCAAACCGCACTCAGGCCAGAAGAGGAGCAAAATAAATAAATAAATAAAATAGGGGGGGGGGTTGGAAGCTAAAATGTCAAACCCCCTCTGGGTTTTTATCCTCACAGCACCGAGCTCGTTTCACCGCGGTGCGGTCAAGCTCGGCATTCTGCTGTTTTTTTCTCGATTGGAGACTAAAAGCGAGGTAATTCCTTCCACTCGGGCGCCGGGGAGTTGACATTAAAGGCGGCTAACGGGGTCAGCGGTGGCCCAGAAGCTTCTCGGCGGCAGGGTCCGATAATTGGCACCTATCGGAGCGCAGAGAAGACAAAAAAGACAACGGCAAACGTCAGCAAAAGTGCCGCTGTGACCGCGGCAAGTAATGTGATTACTGGCGCGCCTGTAATGTGATTACTGGCGCACCAGTAATGACATGCTCTCGCTAATCATATAGAAACTCAAAAGACAGGCAATTGGGTCAGCAAGCCAAGTTGGAGTGCAAAAACAACTTTTCATTTAAATGGTAAATTGCCTTTACAAAGTTTGAGTGCGTATGAAAATGCATTTGCAGGATGTCACAGTGAGGGGGCGCTGTAACCATCGATTTTACACTGCATTTGCGGAACGGTGCAACAACAAAGGATCGTTTGATGGAACCGTTACAATTTTGTGTTACTTGGCGAGTCATCCAACTTTGCCAACAAGCTCCGCCCACAACAAAAGACAAAATCTTTCGATGATTTGCAATTTAGTGTCATCCTACGGTCTTGAACAGAACATTTGCTAGCAATTGGATTGGTTTGACTCGAGGCTTACACGTTGGCCAAACTTGGATGTTGCCAAGTAAAATTGCTCATCAAGGAGACTTTCTCGGCTTTTCCGAAGGTCTGCACGCATCTTGTTTAGTGAACGTGGTGGCCTGCCACCGCCTTGGCAGACGAAACGTCTCACGGGCCTGCCCTTGACCCGGCGTCACAAAGGATCGTCAAAGGCCTCCATGCTAACGAGCGCAACAACAAAGGCCGGTCAGCTGACTCCCAATTATCTGGCTGCACCCCAGCAAGGTCATCATGGACACGCTAACAAGTCACGTGGGTGGGTCAGATTAAAAATAAATCAGAGGCGACCTCAAGCCGGATGCTCGGTGGCACGCCGGCCTTTGTCTTAACGCCCGGGCCGCGTGCCTGACAGTTTACCCAGCATGCCTCAAACGCGGAGGAGGAGGTGAAGAAGGTCGTGGTGTCTTGACACGAAAGAATCCCAGCAGGACCGAGCGGCCTTGTCGCAAAGGCGGCCGGTTAGCCGCGTATGAGTCGCTAGGCGATGCGTGCTCGTCCTCCAGCCTCCTTACGGCCAAGAAATGCCACGTAAACGGCGGGAGGTCATGTGAGAGGAGACGTCGAGAGAGCTTGGCTCGCACGCGACGTTACGCTTGGCTCACCAAAACGCTCTCTTGACTTTTCGGTGATATCCTAATCATGAGAACATCACATCATGATAACCTGCATATCGAAATAACAAGTCGTGCACAGCGTGATAATATTCTATCGTGACATCATCATGATAATGTCCTCCTACTGTGCGCCATAACGAGTGTGATCATATTTTATCATCTGCTGTATCATGAGCGCATGATATCACAACATCGTCAATCTTGTGAGCGTGCTGGTGTGCAAGTCGCTGAGTGCTTGCCTGCCAAGCTGCACCGTCTCAGAATGACATTTGGACGGGGGAAGTCGAAAGTGGAGCAGATGTGTGTGCAGGGCAGCGAGACTCCGCTGGTGGACCATGGCTCACGCCGACCGGCTCAGCCGAGGCAAACCCTCTCCGCAAGTAACAGAACGTTCATAGACTGCACACACGATTTTGACTTTCGCTAGCTTCATGCTAACGCGCAGTATAAAACACCACTGAAGGGCTAAGCGCAAGATCTTTAAACGCAAACAGTGCTACAACACACTCTCAAAGGCATATATTCTTTATCATCTTTCACTAATGACAAACAGTTGTGCATTATGCTGCTCCCTGCTGGACAAATCACGCATAGCAGATGGTGGCAATTGACAAATGAAAACTTCAAAAAATGTTTCATTCGTTGCATTCAATTTGATTACGATATGTGTATTCTTGACTAAATATTACTGCTATTTTACTTTTTAAAAACACATTCCTAAAAATGTGGGAGTCTGTTTAAAATTTGCCTTTTCCTCCGATTCATTTTCAAACTGTGTTTTGGGGACATTATAACCTTGATGTGGATTTCCCCCCGGGAGGCCGGTCAGTGGGGGTTGGGGGGCAGCGTCAATGTGATGAGCGCGAATGAAGTGAAAATACAAGATAAAGCAGCCCCCCCTCCGCCCCCCCCGCCGCTGTTTGGCTTCCACACAGTTGTTCTAATCCTATTTAGCCGTCCCACAACAGGATTACCAGCGAGCGCCGCGGGGCCGGACGACCAATCGCACACTCGCTGCCGTTTCACGGACTCCTCCAGCACCGATCATCACCCCACGTCAACGGAGACCTTCCACGCCTTGCTCAAGGGCCCCTCGGCCGGAGTTGAGAAAATGAGCGGATTGGCCAACCAAAGCGAAGTGGCGGTGACGTTTTTGAGAGGTCGGATGGAGGACGTGAGCCATCATCTGAGCCCGAGGTTGGGGCCACAAAGCCACCCGGCCTTTGATTCGCGACGGCCCCTTTTGCCCCGCTTTGGATTGGCCACGCCGCCCGCAGGGGGGACAAATGACAGCCGGGACAACACGGCGGCTAATTTTGTGGACAGCGAGTCAGCGAGAATGGTAATAATATTTATCACGCTGGCGTTATTTCCAAATGGCATGGGACATTTCATTAGGCACGCTTGCATTCCAGGTGCAAAACAAAAATATACCCAAAATAAGAACGCTCACTTTTAGGTCATGACTTCATCATCCAATTTTCTTTGCGAAAAATGAAAAGCAAAAGTATACGAACGTTCAATGAATGCATTTCACAGTGTATTATTATCGTCATGGAATGAATCCCGCATTTCATTATCAACTGCTTCATCAACAGGCTAAGGTGTACCTAATAAAACGACCCGCCTATGTTGCGTATCTTTTTTTCACTACTCCATTCAGTTGCTCAAAATCTGGATGCTCTAAGAATAGGTCAGAAATTATTCAATCATAATCTCTTCTGTTGAGAAAGGGGAGTCTTCTTCTTTTGTCTTATATTGGGAGGCGGAGGTGGGGGGGGGCGGGGGTCACGTCCTCTCTCCCGGCGTGCGAGAAAACCGCTGCGGGGACACGCGTGGTGCACATCCATCACCACGCAGCCACGTAAAACGCACACACTCTAAAAAAGTTACACACGCCCTCATCATCTGCATTGACAAGTGACAGCAAAAAAAAAAAAAAAAGGCGCCGCGGAGGCAGAGCAAATGAGCGCAGAATACTAATGATGCACGACGAGGACGAAAAAAGGCTGAATATGCAGCGAGCGTGCAAAAAAGAGAGAAGAAGCAGCCACACTCACCCGCCAAAAAAAGGTGACAGAAGTTGCCACCGGCGAGGACGCCCAAAGTTGACTGAGCAGGACAACAAGACCCCGAGAGAAAGAAGAAGAAAGGAGGAGCAGGAGGATGAGGAGGAGGAATGGAGCGTGCGTGACGTTGTTGAACAAGTCGTCAATTAGGTCCCGATGGCGTGGATTTGTGTTGCTTGCGCTGACGGAGCCGAGCCGCTGCGCACGCTGGCTCTACCTCCACTCAGATGTGACTCGGCTCGGCTCGCACTTTCTCTCCAGCCTCACTCCCCCACTCTCTCTCTCTCTCCTGCGTAGTGCCGCCTCCTACTCTTCCTCCTCCTTCCTCGCACGGGTGACCAGCTGCAGACTTCTTCCTCTTCTGCCGGTGTCACGATCGCAGCAAGCGCTAGAGCAAAGGTGTCCAAACTAAAGGCTGGGGGCCCGCGTGCAGACCCCCATCTATTTCTTGACAGGCCCGAAAATGTTTAAAAAAAGGGTTGGGTGTTAAAAGAGAAAAAAGTGAGGGGTTAAAAGAGTGACAACATTTAGCTCCAAAATGTTTACCTCGCCGCCTATTCATAAATAACAATCCACATTTGTGAGTTGGACCGTCTTTAGCATATTGACTCAATTAAAGTCAAAGAATTTCTTTGCAGCCTTCAGATTTTTCTGTCGGTGTTGCTTGGACGAAAATGTTTGCGCAGCCCTGGAACAGAGTGACACAAATCACGAGGAGGAGAGAAGACGTGCGGGAGATGCTCATAAAAAAGGAGAAGGATGGCGAGAAGGAGTTTTCACACTCGCACAAATCACCCAGACGGAGAGAAAGGACGGTGAAGGGGGAGAAGAGGAGAGAGAGATAAAAAAAACGGGGAGGGGGCAGAAGGAGGAGGAAAGGAAGATTGATATGAGGAGGAAGGCGATAAGAGCAGAGGAGGGGCAACAAAATGAGAAGATTAGCAGGAGCCAATGAAGATATATGGAGGTGGTGGAGGAGAGGAGGTGAAGGAGACAGGAGGAGCAAACAAAGATAGATAAGGAGGTGAAGACGTGCGGGAGATGCTCATAAAAAAGGAGAAGGATGGCGAGAAGGAGTTTTCACACTCGCACAAATCACCCAGACGGAGAGAAAGGACGGTGAAGGGGGAGAAGAGGAGAGAGAGATAAAAAAAACGGGGAGGGGGCAGAAGGAGGAGGAAAGGAAGATTGATATGAGGAGGAAGGCGATAAGAGCAGAGGAGGGGCAACAAAATGAGAAGATTAGCAGGAGCCAATGAAGATATATGGAGGTGGTGGAGGAGAGGAGGTGAAGGAGACAGGAGGAGCAAACAAAGATAGATAAGGAGGTGAAACGAGCAGGAAGAGATTGAAGAGGAGGATAAGCAAGGAACAAAGATTGACGACGAGGTAAAGCGTGCAATGGAATGAGAGATGATGGATAGGAAAGGAGGAGAAGATAGACTTGCTAGAGGAGCTGAAGGAGAATGTACAAAAAAAGGATGAGGTGAATGATGATAAAAGCTAACTGAAGGATGACATGGAGGAGGTAAAAGGGGGAGGAGCTGTGGAGGACATTCTGTGCGAAACAAGTCCATTTTGAAAGGTGGCAACTTGTGATGGGCAGATGGCTTGTGAAGTCCCTGATGAAACTTTGAAAAATATTCCAGACACCTTGGTGCACTCACGAGTTGCACATCACGTTCCAACGTATTTCATTGATGTACAACCAGTAGGGGGCAGACTTGGTTGGGAGTCTTTGCTTGGCTTTGCTGCTAGCCAGAATCTACGCCATCCCGAAAAATAAATGCCGACATATGGGAGAGAATCAGAGATCTGGCATAAAAATGCAGAATCAAAGCACTACTTTTGTCCAAGCGAAACGCTACAAAAATCACCATTTGCCAATGCATTTGTGTGCACTTCGTGTTTTTGTCTTTCTTTCCTTCGCCACTAATTGAATTTTCAAATGTCACCACGTAATTACGCTCCCAAAACTCCCCCGCTTTTGCATTACTCCCAATTAGCAAAACGCGCCACAAAACACGCAGGCAGCAGCTGGTTAGCCGCAGATGCATTGCTGGAATAAACGCAGGGCGAGGCCTCAGAATATCACATCAAGGCAAGAATGGCCATTCGGCGTGCAAACGTTCTTCAGAAGTTTACACGGAGCCCGCGAAGCTAGCAAACAAGCATGAATCCGTTCATTTTCTGCTAACAGCTATGCGAAACAAATCCAGATTCCAAATGCACTCAAGGCACGCAGGTGCAAAGTTTCAACATAAGGTATGCAGAAGTCCCACCCCTCCCACCCCCAAGTTCATACAACGGACTTGACGGGCGCTTAGCGGCGGGTATTAGTCACCCACCGTTGGCGCTCCCTGGGTGTATTTGCATTTTGCCGCCGCAGTCCATTGTGTGCCGCGAGAATGGCGAGCACCGACCCAAACTAATAGAAAGAGCATCCCCTGTCTGTCAGCGGGGGGAAGAGCGCTTAGCTGGCGCGCAGCGGCTCAGGAGCAAACGGCGAGTCAAAGGTATATGCAGATAGATGAGAGGGAGGGAGGGAGGGAGGTAGGGGTGGGGGGGAGGAGGCGTATTTAATTGGACGGTGACATTGGGAGCTCATCAGCACCTCCCCATCCATCAGCAGATGCCCGCAGGCGATGAGGCCGTCCCCCACGTGTCCGGCGCGCCCGCCTCCCACTTATCGGCCATCTTCTTGTCTTGACCCCGCCCGCCTCCCGCGTGAGTCTACCATATCACAAGCATGACCTCCGCTTACCTGGCCACTGGTTATCTGCTTGAGGTCTTTTGGCTTAGTGAGAGGAGGACAGTGAGTATATAATAACCTGCAAGGAAGGGAGGGAGAGTTTGAAGGTTCTGGTCCTGCACGTGGCTTGCGTGCCATTTCTTCACCGGTCACCAAAGCTAAGCTTCATGTTTGAAAACCAAAGTTGACATTCCAGCGAGCACGCAAGCTGATCGGTAAGTAACGGCAGATCAATAAACCGCCAGCGGACAGGTGCCGGTGTTGTTCCCGCGAGCCGGCCGCTCTGTAACACACTCAAAGGATCATCGATCGCGGCAGAGGGACTTTCTAAAGGAAACACTTAAGGAGCTGTCATAACATGCGACAGCTTTTGAAAGCCCGAGCGAGCGGTGCGGTGAAGAAGACGGCCTTTTTCAATTCATTTCAACTTCATGGAAATAGAATTTGCCCCGCCCCCACGCACTCCCTCTGCTCCTCAAAGACGGGAGGCGCGATGACTCAGAGCGCGTGACCTTTCCGTGGCAGCGTGACTCTCGACGGCGGGTGGCTGATTTATCATCAAACCGGATTTCGTTTAGCGGCGGATCAAATGCATCTTCCCTCTCCGTAATTGCGCAACGACGTTTCCCACCGAGGAGTCGACTTGTAATTGTATTTTAATTCCTTCTGTGCGCGCTTGTGTTTTCTTTTAATCATCCCGAGCCGCTGTGCGGTCGCGGGGCGCCTCGGCGGAGTGAGACCTTGATGTCGGAGGCCTGCCGCCGTCAAGCCGGTCGAGGCTCGTCATCTTTGCGTCAAAGCACCCTTTGAGGACTCGGCGTCCAGAAGGTATTGAGCCATTATATTTTGCTCAGGCGCAGCCGGAGAGGGTCGCCGGGATCAAGTGGACGAAAGGACGAGCTAATCGCGGGGGATCGGCCGGATCGATGGCGGCCGTCTTCTCATTATTGGCCGTCGAGTCGCAGCTGGAGTGGCGGGGGGAGAGAGAGGGGGGGGGGGGGGGGGGGGCTCCAGGCCCTCGCTGACTCAAAGCACAACATTCAGGTTGCATTCATCGAGCCGCTCTTTCTCCTGATTGTTCTCTGAGTTCTTCTTCTCTGGTAGTCGGGACTCTCTGTGGCCTCTCAGAGGTCGATTTGGGTATTGCAGTGGAATTCTGATTCGAACGTAGACACATTATAGCGGGATATCGACATCAAGTCGAATCTACATTTGTGCTGCCTCAAAGAGTAAACAAGCATCGAGGTCATCCTGGGCCGATGCGTCACATGGTGTTGCCAAAAGAGAAAGCGTAGACAGACGCGCTCATTCATCTGCCAGTTTTGTCGAGCGAGGCGGCGTCCTGATCCGAATCCTAATGACTCGGCGGCTCGCCTGTGTGTCGCGCAGCCGCTGAGTCGGGCTTGGATCTGCGCGAGCCCCCCTTCCCGTTCCCTCCTTCCACAAAAGACACTCTGAAGTTTCATCTTCAACGCTCTTGCTGCTGTTCTGCATGACACAGCACAAAGTCCGATGTTATCCACTTCACAGACTGAAGCAACCTCGCCTGCTCAAATGTTGAACTTTCCACTTCAGCATTTGAAAGGCAAACCGCTAACCGCTACGCTAAACCAAACGAGAAATTTGCGCGACTGGCTCGACGCATCGGGCGTATTTCGGAAAAGTTATCGTCTCGTGTCTGGCGCAAGCGCAACGAGGCCTCGCAAAACTTTCTGATTGTTTGGCAGTTTTCATTCCTTGACAGAAGCAAACTTTGCCATTGCGGTCCGCAGGGGGGCGAGCGCTTACGCGCGTTTCGACACATAATCAGTTTTAAAGCCTTTTTCACGGCGCCGCGTCGCCTCCCGGCGCCATTCAGGTGTCGTTTCTTCATTTGTTGTAACTGCCGAGTGGTGCTTTTCAATTACGCTTCTGCAACGCTCACGCCCCCACCCACCCAGCCACCCCCGAAAGGTGGCAAATGTTCTTTGGACAGCAAGCCAGATGCTCTTCTTTGCGCTTCCAGCAAAAGAATGTCACGTCGTGTCGGGCAGAATGAGCAAGCAAACAGAGAGCGCAAACAAGCCCAAAATGAGGACGGGACGAGGCGCCGGTCCGGACGGGGCGCCATGGTAACGAGGAACAGGCAAAGGCACGGACGGGTTCTTTGTCGTGACACGTCGTCTCCCCCGCGGTGTCAAAGATGTGCGCTCGCACGCTCCGCCGCTCGCATTCACTCTCCGTCCGTCCGTTGCCCGGCTGGCTAGCAAAGGCTTCGTTATCGGCAACCGTCGCCGCCTTCTTCGCGAGATCCGGAATTCTTCCGACGTCGCGCCGCATTTCCCCAACCTCGGCATAACGAGCAAAACAACAAACAGCTGCCCTTCGGGTGAGACGCAGGTGGGCGGCGCGAGCGCAGGTGTCGGCGGCAGGCGTCTGAATTTTCGCCTTTGAGTGGATGAGGGAGCCTCCAACTTTGCCGAGAAGCAAACACGAAATGCTGGACGACCCCAAAAACAAAATGGCGCCTTTCATTCAATGTTTCTCATTAACGTCACGGAGCCCGTGGAATTTAATCCCATCGTCGCCGAGTCAGTCGTTGGAGGACAAACGGAAGACAAATACCTCACCAACTTTTTTTTTTTTGGTTCTACGCGAGAACTTCTCCAGCAGACAAAGTGAAAATAAAGTCAGACGTCGGTTTTAAGATAAAAAGTGAGCGAGTGAAGGAGAGCGAGGACGAGTGGCGTTTTCCCCCCTGACGCAAATTCACAGCTAAGTTACAAAAGTAAGAAGAAGAGTGAAAATACCTTTTGCGTCGCCGCCAGGCTGGAAAGCGGCGTGTTGCGTCGAAACCGTAAACACGAGCTTGCCGATGAGCTCAAAGGCGCTCGATGAACACCGACGAGATGCGACGTCGTCTTGCATTGTCTGAAATCACAAGAGCAAATCAACATTAACGGCGACATCCGTCCATCCGTTCGCTCGTCTATGAATTCACATCAAAGCCGTGGTTTTTTTTTTTCCCTTTTTTGATTTCCGCTGCGACTGATCGTGTGAAATGAGAAAAAGTTCTTCTCTAGTGCGGCGGAACGAGCTCAAAGCTCAGCCGGCGGTGGCACAACTTGATGGAGCCGATGGCCGCATGGTGTCGACTCCCCCTCCCCCGTGGCTGACACGACGACCCCCCCCCTTCATGGTCTTGGCAGCTGCCAAGCCTGAGAAGCATTCTCTGAGTAGAAGCTCGGCGACAGAACCTGACGCGCTCGTCCGTGTCCGTCACAGCTTTCATTTCCCGCGCCGGGCCATCGATTCTTTGGCCGGGTGACATTAGCGAGCCACGCTGGGTTTTAATCTGGTGTAAAGCGCCGCGGCCCCGGGGGGCCCGTCTCCTGAGGACGACAGCAAACGTGCTGCTCGGGATGGAGGGGGGGGAACTTTAAGTGAGCCAGAGTTTTTTTTTTTGCAAAACATCTCTCTGTCGGAATTCAAGCGCAAGCTTGAAAACACACAAAAGACCGAGGTCGTGTGTATTTGGAAAAATTGAATTAGGAAACGATCTGAGCGCAGAGCAGTCCGCCGTGCAGGCCACATCAAATTGAAGAGCGGCGACAGTTTGAGCAAGCCTGCCTGGCGGAAAACGGTCATCGCCCTTCTCCGGCGTTGTCAAGGCTGCTTGACGTATTGTTTGAGGAGCGTGGGAGAGGGAGGGGGGGAGCACCGCCGCCGTCGCGTCGCTTGTAGACACAAGTCGCTGTCTAGCCAGCGACATTAAAAAAGGTCCCTCTGAGAAAGGGGAAATTAATACACGCCATCCATTTCTGCCTTTCTACAAAAAAGTGACATATTTCAAGCTGACACATTTTAATTAGGCCATCAATAGCCCGGCGACGGCGCCTAATGGCGCGAGCGACGCTGGCGATGCGGGCGGGACAACTTGCCTTCGCTTTAACTCGCTTGCACCGACATTTAAATGGGCCTTTAAAGTGCCGTGCTCACGCTGCCGTTATTTACTTTTCTCCCCCTGCGCTTAAATTGGACAACGGTTTCACGGTGAGATCTGCATCGGCCGTGATTTGTGACAGATGATCAACAAAAAGGACTGACGCAATTCGTCGCTTTTTTTTTTTTAGGAATTTTGTCCAACGTGAAACTTCATCGAGGTCGCAAATATTGAAAGTAGTATTATTGTGAAATCCAAACTATGTACGTATTGTATGCACTTGGTATGCAATTATCTGGAAAGTAAAGATGAGGAAAAAAAAAGTCAAGTAAGCACCAAAGATGGTGAAATAAGATAAAAGTGACTCCGCTATGAAAGTGGGAGAAAAGAAACCTTCTCCTTGCCAAGAGCCGCCGGCTATTCGTGTTCGAGGCCCAAAACAGAATGTGCTCATCAATCGACAATTACTCGTACTTTCTAGCCACGCTCAGATTGTGTGTTTAAAAAACAATGGTCGCCAAGGCAGGTCTGGGGTGTTTTCTCCTGACAAGGCGCTCTCCCAAGCCTCCGCCCCTCCCCTTGGGGAGAAGAAATAAGAGCGACGAGCGCTGGCGTCCATCAGTCAATGCGGGAGAGGGTCATTGAGCCCGGCCTCCGTGACAGCTTTACAACTTTGTGCGCGATTCCGTTTTAATTGGCAATCATGAATTAAGTGAACGAGAGCGCCAATGCCGCTTTTAATTGGCTCGACTTGATGAGTTCCTCAGATAAAAGCCAGCCATATATTCTCACGTTTGCTGCCACGTAATTAGCTGGCAGACGTATCAAGCCCGTGACCGGCAGCCACCGCCTCGCTGCTTTGGCCCGGACGCCGCGCGGGATTTCCGAAACGGCGGCGTGCTCGCTTGTTCGGGCAATTATTAATCAAGGCGGCCTGCTCAGGTTGTTTAGGTTTCTATCAAAAAAAAATATATGTAGATCATCGGAGCAAAAAAAGGGAGATCTGGTTGTGTTGAAGAAAACCCCGGAGAGGGAAATAATGAGGAGGCTGTATCTGGATTCCGTACAGGTCAGAACGAAAGAAAGAAACAAGGCAGCTGCAGCTTTGTTTGCTTTTCCTGTTTTGACATGGAAAGAAAGGAGCTCGTCCTTTTAACGATCTGCGTCGTCGCCAATCACGTCGAGACGTTCGATTTTGGCATAGCAGAACTTTTGATCGCAGTCACAGAAAGTTTCAAGGCGACCGTCATTGTGGTGCAGGTTGAGTGTGTTTTGTTTGTTTGTTTTTGTGCCTGCATTTTTGGGGAATTTCATGACATTTGGACTGTGTGTGTGTGCGTGCCAAGGATAGCAAGTATTTTGTCTTTGTGTGTAGAACGTTCAGGGTGGTTTTAAGCCCCTCCCCCTCCCATTCTGGATAATGATTAAAGACAATCCCTACGGCGCCTTAGCCGACACTTTTTACATATAAGGTCAAATGTTCAAAGCTTTCCTCCGCTCTGCCTCCCTTTTAAAAATAGTGCAGGAAAAAAATGGGGGGAAATTAAACATTAATGGGCTGATGAATAAATATTTTGTGTCTCCAGAACTCAGCACTTTCTTGCCGTGGCTTAATTAACTCTTCCTGTAAATGAATACATCACCTTTCAATGTCCTCCCACATTGCTCACCCCCTCCCACACCTGCCCGCCTACCTCGCTTCATATTTAGGAAGACTTTTGTTTTCACATCAGTATGCGCATTAGCGCCATTCCACCTTATGAGCCGCCATTTTAACTTACGAATTTGATCTCCCGATGATGAACGATTGATGAACGATTGCTCGGGGCACAAACGTTTGTCCTGCCGCATGGTTTTGTATTCGCCAAATAGCTGCGAGGGGGAAAAATGTGCAGATCTTTGTTGGGGGAAAGCGTCAAGATTGTATTCAGCTGCCATGTGAAGGCAGGAGATCTTTTCTATCTATTATTGAATGTTCTCCGAGTGCGAGGCGAGCGCGGCCCGACGTGTCGGCAAGTCGTTGCTTTTTAAAAAGGCTCTAATTCCAAGTGTGACTGATGTTGAGTGCGCGAAAAAAGGAAGCAGCAGCTCGTAACTGGTGAGAAGAATATTCCGACACGGCGTCTTCCGTCATTACCTGCGAGGTAACGATTCATCTATCGATTGCTGAATCGATTTCAAGTCCGACCATCCAATTACATCAAGTCGTGATACAAATTGATCGGGCTGGGCTTGAACGCTTTTGAAATTGTCCATCCTCAGATTCCAGCTGTCAGTCAGAAGCTCTTCTTTGGAGCTACGAATGTGACATTGCGTCATCGTGAAAAGCCGGCGGGTCGCCCGCTGGAAGGTGGTCATGGCGACGGATCAATGGTTCATCTAACACTTGCCGCGGATATCAACAAAAAAATAAATAAATGAATAAATTTAAGCGAGTATCCAAACAATACGTAAGAAGGCCTAAAAGCTTTGCAACCCAAAGCAACAAAAAAAAAAAGTGATTTGATCCTTTTCCGCTCCCGTCTGATGCAAACAAGACGAAACACAAGAAAGTTCAGCTGCATTTGGACCACTTTGGCACACATTTGAAGATGCGCCTCTCGGGAATCGCTTTCCGAGTCAGAGCGCGGCATCTCGAGCCCCCCAATGCCACCCCCCCAGCCCCCCACCGCTTGCAAAGCGCTAGTGGCGCACAAAGAGTCCGCCGGCTATTGGCAGAGCGACGTCACTCGCCCGGAGGAGCCAGACGGGCGCGAGAACAATCTCGCCAGCCCCTCGATCGTGACCGACTTCAATGAATTGCTTCATCAGCGGCGCACCTGAGAACGTTTCTCGGGAGCGTGGAGATAACCGTGAGGATCTCGCAGCGAGCAGCAAGGTCACCGTTGCATCAAAAGCCAGCGCGGCTTTTTTTCTCCTCCTGTGTGAACTTTGCTTTGCCGGAGGAAACAATTAAGACGAGGCGCTAATGCCTTCGCTCGCGCTCATTTGCGCCGCTGTCATTAAGGCCTTTGGGCAAATGTTGCCGCCATATTGCGAGATCAAATCTTGGAGTGGCGAATCATCTCAAATCTTCTCCCCGGCTGGAAACGCTGAAAGGTCCTTTTTCAAAGTGTCCAAGTTTGGCAGGGAGCAATCAGCGGCTCTCCGCTTGGATGGCGTGAGCGTTATCAGATGTGACAGCCGGGCCCCAACAAAGTGGCGAGCTCTTTAACGAGCCTTCTTCTTCATGCTGGAGGTGAGGGCCAGATGCAATCTTCGGCCAATTTCCCGCCTCATCTTGCTGCCGCCCGTGTTTTGGTCAAAGTTGAAGGTCAAAGTTGAAAAGCTTGGAACAACGGCATTATGAAAGGCGAGCGCTTTGCCGGCCGACTCGACTATTAGCGACGCGGCCTTTCGGGACTGTCCCACTGCAGGTCCGAGATAAAAGCCGGGCGGCTAATACGTCGGCCATCTTGAAAGTGGCTGAGACAATACAGACGTTTAAAAGGACACTTTGAGGGCCTGACTATTGCTTTTGTTTCACGAACATCTGCCAGCGAAAAGGGGATCCTTGATCCCCCCAAAGGGCTTTCTTTCAAAATCCGTTACTAGAGAAAAACCCAGACGGTGCTGGATGAGAGGCGCACCAAGACATTCACAATGGCGACACCCCTGCCGAGGCCAAGGCTGAAAAATAAGCGTCGTTCCTTTCTTAGAGCAGCAAAACAGCCCAAGGCGGACCTTCACCCAGGCCCCATTCGTTATAAGAGCGGGGAAAAAAAAAAAATCCCCTTTTGTTCCTTTTTGTTTTTTTTGTTCCCGTCCACGAAGGACATTAAACGACTGGCGCCACAAAAGATGTTCCCTTCACGTTATCTAGCAAATGCGGATTCGCCGCCTCTTTCGACTCACATTGTTTTTGTGGAGTCAAGCTCAGAGAGAAAGCCAATCGCTGCTTTTAATTGCGCAAAAGATGTGCCAAGTGTGCCCCGGGCTTCGTGGCCAAACTTATTAACACCGGGAAGAGGTGCTCCGCTAATCACATCGTCGTCATTTACAATTCCAAAGACCTTTCGCTGCTAAATGCTGCGCTTCACTTTGGGTCAAGAATGGGTTGGTAAAAATACTGCCAAAAAAAAAAAAGAAAAAAAAAAAAATCACTCGCTAGCCGCGAGGAGTCAGAGAGCCCTCACACTCTCTCCACACGGATGTGAAGATGCTCCGAAAGCTCCTCAAAACGAGTCGACTTTCTCCCGTCCCACTTTTACAAAGACGCCGAGCAACTTCATTAAAGCTTCTTCTTCATTTTCTGCTATTCCGGGAGCTTTATTTGTTTGTTTTAAAATAGCGCAAAAAAAAAAAAAAGAACCCCAGCGGAGGAAAACGATAAGCAGTGCCAGGGAACATTTAAAATATCTACCAGCCATCTTCGACAACAACGCGCATATCTCGCAGGCTTTGATAAAAAAGAAAATTTCAGAGGAACTGGACGCAAAACTTGCCAAGATGCTCAACGGCGGCGGCTGGATGGCTGGCCAATCACGGCTGATCTTGCTCACATGATGTGTGTTTAATGCCGTCATGCAGTTGATAAAATATGAAAACGGTGCGAATGCGTGGGTTTCGTAATGCCGACAATTATCGGCAAAGTAGAGGCACTCGCGATTTACATAATTAGGAGGGGGGGCTGGGTACGGCCCTGAGCTAACTGTGTTGCATGCCGATGAGACTCATTAATAGAGCGGCAACAACAAGTCCGCGCGTGCCGTGTACGTTTACATTAGCATGGAGCGCGTTCGCGACCTTGGCCACACGCTTTACGTTCTTCGCATTAACGAGATGTATTGTTCGAAAACAACGGCGCGGAAGCTCGGCTTACTCGCTTTCAATTTATTATTGCCAATTATTTTCACATAAAGTTACTCAAGCATTTCTGTTTGTTTGGGGCTTGGTTTTGGAGTTTGTTTGCACAAAAGCTAATTTTAGACTCAATTTGAAGCTCTCATTTGGAGGATTCAACTTATTTTCACCTCCGACTGAGACCTGCGCTGACTTGAAACTTGAACCCGGGTTGGATATCTCAACCTTTGCTAATTTTTGCTTTGCAACACGAACCCGGCCGGGCTCATTTTGAAACCTTCCCAACCCTCCCGTTTGGAAACCCGACCTAATTATGAAACCCAGTCTCCCATTTTGCTGGAGTCTCCCGCGTTGGGCGGTCACCGGGGTTAAAGTTCAACCCGCCACAATTAGCCGTGAACGCTCTTTGATTGGAGGGCGGCGTCCCGCGCCCTCATTAAGTCCACGCGGCCTAGCGTAGCCGGCGGGCTCTACCTCATTACGGCAACTCAGACGGAAGGAAGTTCAGCGCCCCCCCCCCCATGTAGTGAAATCACTGGCAGTGAAATTTTACCAATCCAGCCATGGTGTGAACATACGCTTGCAAAACGTAGCGCTGGTTTACCGCTAAATGCATTATGGCCTTGCTGACATTTTATATGTTGCAGATCAGCAAAAAAAGAAGACAAACGATGCGGAGCGGAAAAGATGTGCAGATGGAAGACAGCGAAACATTTGCTTGCTCGTGGCTGTCAGCCAAAGCTCGTTTTGTATGTTTGTTTTGTCACCGACGAAGACGCCGACGACTTTCACGAGGCTTCGGGTGCTAACGTTATATAGCAGCTGTTGAAGAAAAAAAAAAAAGTTTTACGGTCATCTGTCAAGGTTAGCGTGCAGCTCTGGTTTTGCTATAAAGCCGCTTTAGTTAAGATCAAGGTTTAAGAAGTGGGGCCCTGTGACAGGCCCAGTAAATTTTTTGTTATTGTCCCACATTGTTTGGCAAGTTAGTGGAAAAACAGTCTAGTAAAAGTGACGAAGGCCAGCTCCATTCATTTTGAAAGAAGAATAGAAAGGGGTCACGCTAAGGAGAAAAGAAAAAAATATTGTTTCATTTCTTGCACCGAATGAGACATTTGAAGGACACGTGGCCTTCTACTGCATGTTTCCACGTTTGCCCAGCTAGCCTCGCCCAGCCACACAAGCGGCACCGCCATATTGACCCAAGTTAAAATTTTACAAAAATCACGTCAAGTCATCGGCCTCTCGCGGCACGTGTCTCGGCCACTCGGACGGACGGACGAACGTTCGTCCAAAAGGCGACGCGGCCATGTCAAGGTGAGCCGTTTTCAATATCGATGAGAGGCCCAGCCTATTTAAGGGATATTGGCTTTTTAGCGGCGGGGCCCATTTGCGTTGCTCATTGCGGTGATTTAGTGGCGGGCCGCGTGTGCTCTGGCATCTATTCATCTGTGTTTAACATCTACGGGGTCACGGGGTCACCCGCTCGTCCGCCTTTCCCGCCGGAGCTTATTAACCGCCGGCGCAACCGCTAGCACTCCTTGTTAATTACATAAATGGATATGAAGGCGGCCAAATAGAGCACATCCCTAGTTTGAGCCCATAAATCAGTGCAAGTAAATCTGCAGGGGAGGTTGGCCGGCGGCTACGACGCCATCGCTTCTTCCATCTTCACGTTTTTCCAAAGAGTGGACTTTTGTGAGCTGGCCGCCATAAATACTCAAACGCAAATGTCAGGCCTGGCTATAAACGGTTACATCAAATAGATAATCTCATTAAGCAAGTAAATAAAGTGTGAAATGAAATGTAGCTTTGTACTTTCACCTCCAGCGGGGGTTAAAAAGTCCTTATCGCTAATTAGCTCCTTTTAACGTGCTCGTTTACTTACTGCCTTATCGAGCAGCACAATCGCTTTGTAAAATGATTTTGTTGATACAATTACACGAAAAGGGCCGAGATGGAGAGCGAGCAAGAGAGAACTCGCATCATAATGTCGGATTAGAGCCATGAAGGCTTTACTGTACTGTCGTTTAGACGGCTAGCTAATGTTAGCGGATTAGCGAGCTGTGTGTGCAACTGCTATCCCCGAAAGTTTGACAATAAAAACATTTATACAACATTTTTCAAGCTAGTAAACATCTAAAAGGTTGCTTTCCATCATTCCAAAGGCATACTCTTGGGGCAACAAAGTCCAAACTTTTCTGAAATTATTTAATTAAATCAATAGCCACCTTCTTGAAATGTTGCTATTTGTTTATGTTCGGAATATCGCGCAGACACAAACGTTTCTCCTCATAAAAGTGCAGAAAACGTACTTAATGCATCTCTTAGTTTGAATAACGCCGTAAAGCGCATTGCACGTTGCACGCCAGAGACTGCTATGCTAAGCGATCAATAGCGAGCAGGTTATTAATATTTTCTTTTATGTGGGAGACTTGAGACGGGCCCCTTTCCCCCCCGCACCGCCACCAAAACAGCAGGATTATGAAAGGGAGCAAAAAGGCTTTGATGCTTAATAATATATGTTGGCGAGACGTAAAAATAGAAGTCGCAGGAGATGCCGACCGGCAAAAGTCACTCTTGCTTTCGAGGTAGCGAACTAAAAATATCGCTTTTCAGACCCACAACGACACGACGCGTATTGATGTGCGTACGCTTGGGTAAAGGAAGTGTACACGATTTTTTCTTGGCTATTCCCACTCATGTTGGGAAAATGCTAAACGAATAAGTAAATAAATAAATAACCCAAAACATCCCACTTCTTCCAAATGAACGGCATTAATTGGCCCACCGCTGGGCCCTGTGTAGCTTTCCCCACGGCTCTTTTGGGGTTTTTTTTTTTCCCTTGCTAACCTTGAAGGGAAAAATCAATTATTTCCTTTCAGCCCTGAGGTGCTGCAACGCCTCCCTCGCCGCAATCAGCAGCCACATCACAACATATTAGCCAAAAACACACATGGATATTTGTTGGTGGGTTTTTTGTTTATCAGAATCGCCTACAGGGGAAAAAAAAAAAAGAAAGAAGTGAATTCCTTATTAGGATTACGAGTGGCTCCGCAGTATCGTTTTTTTAATTCTCTCGGTAGGACGTACGTCCAAGCCTGTGGTGATTCCCGTCGGCCATTTTCTCTCTCCGGTGAAGTGATTAGCGATGTAAAAGCTTAGCTTCGTTTAGCAATGAACAGCAACGACGTTACACTTGTTGAAATCCACATACGCCAGGCGTCTAATGTCTACTTTTATGTCTTCTATGTACATTCTAAAACATGAACTACATTAGCAGCTTGGAAAGCACGCATTATGAAAACACAGCAAACATGAATAATTCCACCTTGGAATTGAATACATTCTTCGTTGGTTTGGTCTGGAAAATGGAATGAATCAGCCTGGAAATTTGTTTAGTGCCAGGTGCAGCGATGATTCGAAGCAAGTGAGCAAGGACGCAAACGCGCACAGAACGAAAACACATCGACACCTTGAGGGAGGTAATAAAAAGAAAAGGAGTCAAGGTTCCAAGAAGCAAGGCTTGGCATAAAGAAACACGGGCACTCGCTTCCAAGGATCCAAGACGCAAATTTCAATTTGGAAGGAATTCACTTGCCGGTGATGGCGGCGCCGACTTCAAGGCGAGATCGACGCTTTGAATGGCGACGTCTCGGCGGGGGTTGGAGATGACCTGAAGGTGGAACAAAAGTCTCCTTGGGCAAAGTTGAATCCCCAACAACATTTTAGAAAAGAGATTTCAGTTCTCCTGCAGCAGGATTTTGTGCAAAAAAAAAAGTCCTGTAAAATGTTAACAGAATATGGTACAAACTAAATAAAATTATTAGAAAACGCAAACATTTCCAGTTGAAATTTGGTGTAAAAATGAAAAACCAGATATTATAACACTTGACTTATCAGTCCACATGTGCCATTATTTATTCATGTATTTATTTATGTATGTATTTATGTATGTATTTATTTATTGACAATTATAATTGGCCAAAGCGGCCTAAGGGCGAAGTTGCAGCGCCACCTGTTGCTCGGGAGTGCCCTTGACAACCTGCCTCTCTGTTTGGCTTAAACAAAAAAAAAAAAAAAAGGTGAGCTGGTAGGATATCGTCGATCCTGTGAGTGTTTTCTGCCTCATTATCAAGCGTCAATCCCTCATGTCAGTCAAATCAAATGAAAACATCTCCCTTATTGTCTCCGCCGGCTTTTATATCAAGGTGACTTCCACCACTCCGCCTACGAAACGGCAGTTGGGAAGAAAGCGCCTCAAATCCTTATCTGATGGAGGCTTTGCGGGCCAATATTCGCAGCAAATGTGTGCTGGCGGCCGGTTTTGGGAAGGAAGGCTGCTCGGCATTTTGCGGTTCACACCTGAAGGAAGCTAATTAGCCAAAGACGGGCGCGTTTAATCACGTTGCGCCTGCTCAGCGCGGCCGCCTCGACTTCATTTATTAAAACGATGATGACTTTAAATGAAGCCATCATTCACTGTCGCGGCTCAGGCATGGGCCGCACCTGAGGTCGAATTTTTTTATGGGCCTCGCGTGCGTGCGCGCAACTGTTTGAAATTAGCTGCGTTCAAATATGCAAGGCCATGCTTTGTCCCGTCTTACGACCCTTTACAACCTTCTTCAAAAAAGTTTCTCGCCGAGGTAGGAAGTCTTCAATTGACATTCATTTTTTGGCGCCGATAAAATTTTCACAAAAGGGGCTTAGACAATAAAAAGACCTTGTTGGGCAATCGACTTCGCGTGCCATAAAATGAAATAAAAATATAATTCTGCCTTCCGAAACTTCTTTTCAAACGCAACATTTTGACTTTTGCTCCACATGTGGATTTTCTGACTGGTAATTAACAGCGTGAAATCTCATTTAGAGTCCTCGCAGCTTCGTCGATGCGTGACTTCCACATACGAGCGGCGTAATGACGTCCTTTGCGATTGCGAGCAGATTGAAGTCGATACTCGTATATGCTCCGCGTTGCGCCTGTTAATTACCGCCAACAGAATGCCGGCTTGATTATGTTTGATTAGTCAAAGAGGCCACTGATTTATTCCCGCGCCGCGCCAGCGACCAGATGTTTAATAATAACGCTCGCCGTCCAAAGTGTGCGGCTAATGTTGCGGGTTCTTCATGCTGCGAGAAGAGGAACATCCACAAGCGCAAAATGGCTCCACTCCACCTGGACGATGAAGTGCATTTGCATCTTAAGAGCAAAGAGATGAGCAGATGCTCCCTCGATAACGTGAGGACGGCCGTGTGCCGACGAAACATTTACCAACCGTAGAATACGCTTAACATAAGTTGGACGAGTCAAGTCTGTGCGGCGGGTGCTGGGAAAAGACAAATGTAATCGATAGAAATGCCCGAGTGCTTCGGTGACACACAGCCAGCACGGCTTTAGCGGGCGTGACGGATGTTTCGTCCCGGCGAGCCCTCTCGTTAAAATGAAACCGACGGCCCCGGGAAGAGCGGCGGCTTTCGGCCGTCCGAGACGGGACAAAGTAGCATTTCCAAAATATGGCTTTTGACTTTGTGGGGGAACATGTAACTGCCTTCTACTATTGTGGCGAATTACAGAGTGCGGCGGTGCCAGAGAAGAATCTTTCCAAAGTTGACAATGTATGATGGTAAGAGTTTGCAATTTCTTCTTGTTGCTTTAATCAGGCGGAAATTGAAGGTGATGAGCGGCGTCGGCGGGAGGCCCCGACGGCGCTCTGCCTATTCTTTGATGTTGTTGTTGCGGCTGTTGCGCCGCCCCGTCATTTGAATATCACAGAGCGGGAGCGCCGACTCGGCCACTGGCGGCGCCTTTGTTTGCCGTGATTAAAGCAGGTGTCGCGCGGGCTCGCGCGCCTTAATGACACGTCCCATTTAAATCGCTGTCACTCGCCCGCCGAGGGGGGGGCGGAGGAGGAAATGTTTGTTTTGCGGGACCTGCCACGTACTTGAAACGCATCTGCTTTGCATAAACTTAACCTAGCTTTGCAAATGAGATGGCTCAACTTTGCAAACCTGGAAAGTCCTACAAGAAACTTTGGAGCTCCCGCACGCTGGGAGAGTGGACGGGAAAGTCAGCCAACAAGCCACACCGTGCAGAAATTAAAGCCGGAAATCCAAAATGTATTGATTAATTTAGGAATCGGCAACTCATTTGGGTCGCCATTAATAGTCGTCGAGGCAACTTGGTGCGAAGTGACTTTCACATTTATTCTATCCTGTGTGTGTGTGTGTGTGTGTGTGTGTTTGAACTTGCATCCTTTTTTTGCTATTGTTAACCTCATCGTCTGTTTGTTTAAAAAAAAAAAAAAAAAAAAAACATCCCAAAAGTTTCTATGTTTTCTGTCATTCATCACCTAGTGCGCCATTCATTTTGGACCAGTTGAAAAAAAAAACAAAACATTATTAGCACGCACCGGTCGGATTGGTGGCAGCAGGTCTGTCTATGAGTCGTGTTTGCTAAGTAAAGAAAAAAGAAAAAAAAAAAAAAAAAAAGCAGCCAGGCAGCCGGGCAGGCCAAGACAGACGACAAGCTGCCAGCTGAAAAAATGACATTTTCTGCACACACGCATTGTTTGGAGCTTGTTTGTAAATTATGTTTTACAAGACAGCCGCGCCAAGAAATGGAAGAGAAAAAAAAAAGAAAAAAGTACACTGACTCCATGCTGCCAGATGCATTATTTTCTCTATCTGACATTATTGCAAAGAAAACAAACACGATAAGGGCGCCCGTTCGAATATGGATCCAGTCCAAATCTCATTCGCCTTATCGCACTCGCCCATCGATCACCTCATCTCGCAAAAACGGAGATTAGTGTCAGCGTCATCAATAATCAGCTCCCTAATTGGCTAGTGATGTCCAAAATGTCAAAAGTAAGAAGAGCGCAAAATACGCCAAGGCACACTAAAAGTCGTATAAGGAAGAAAATTGAATCCGCCTCGCAGGCTCATCGTCTGTTCAGCTCGTGAATTTCGGGAGGCGCCGACTCGCCCGTCGGCAGTCTGGACTGAGACGAGAGCCCAAAGTGACAGATGAGCCTCTTCGCGCCTCCTCCACTTTGTGTCAACTGTGATGAGAATATTTCACTTTGGAAGCGGCGCCTTTAAAAAGTTGTGCTCGTGCATCCTGTGACCGGAATGCGCCAACGAGGCAAACAAAGCAGTCCTGCGCTCGATTCAAATTCATCAAATGTGAAAATGGAACTTGGGATGTGACCGGCACCTCAGCTCAGACGTGTGGTCTCCACATCTTTTTTTTTTTCTTCTGTCCCTCCAGTTCATCCACATCCCAGCAGGTTGCCCGTAAACCCGGCTCATCGGGGCCCCGAGGCCAATTAGCCCCGCGAGCCCAGGCGCGCCTAATCACCCAAAGGAGGTTCCATCCCGCAGTTTTGCTTTTCAGCAAGTAAGAAAGAGAAGAATAGCGAGAGCGCGCCTCACGCTGACGCGCAAATAAGCAGCAGCGGCGGAGTCCGACCCGCGTGGCTTGGCCGCCCCGAAAGACGCCGCGCGTGACCCGACCGCCGGCTGAGCTTCCATCAAGAACGCTCTTCGCGTTGGTTGTTTGTTTGCTGAAGTTTGGACAACACTTGAGGACGCCTCATCGAGTTTAATGGAAATGAAGGTTAGCGCAGGGGATCGCGGGTCTTAATTAAAACCGCAGCGTATCCAAGCAACGGTCGGGAAGGGCCGAGAGGGGGGCACCGCGAGGGCTCCCGTTGGCCGTTGATGACCCGGCTGCGCTCTCGCCGTCGTAATTTGCAGGCCGGAGAACATTGTGAGAATCGCGCAGCGTGGGCGGACACTTACAAGATGGCTTAGTTTCATTTCGCTCGTCTCGCTAACAGGACGAAAAGCACACGCACACGGCCGGAAGACCTTCACCGAGGACAAAGAGGACGTGATGCACAGCTATCGTCGGCACTTTCATCCTGAATTTCTTGTTCGTATAAACAAGGATAGAAAACGCAACTTTCGTTCATTGTGCGAACCACCGTGGCAGATTTCGCAATCAAAAAAGCAACAAAAAAGGAAAACTTACCGGGTAGGGTAGAACGTTGGTGTCTGTTGGTGTGGCAGATGATGGCCAGACTGGGCCATCGCCACAATTTGTGAATTGAGCACTGAAAAACCTGAAAAAAATGAAAAGAAATTCCATCAGTCAGTAAGATTGTCTGCTAAGCAAAGAAAACATTTTGCGCTTTGGACAAATGACCCGTTGGCCATTTGGTCACGCCTGCAAGTTGGAAAAGTGAAAATGGGACTCGGCGAAAGATGAACCGATGCGATTCCAAGAAGCACCAGCGGATGGCAGAAGGTTGCCCACCCGAGGACCTTCAGTCAAACGCTTGGTAGTGTGGACTTGCGACTAGCAAATATCTGCACTCGCATCGACTCTCAGCGGGCAACCCTCGAGAGCCCGCAGCCATTAGGGGCTCCAGCAGAGGGGGCCAACCCCCCGCCTGCCCGCTTCACCGCTCCGCTGCGCTAACTGGCACATGTTCAATAGCGCACTCCTCTCGTCTGTCTGCGGCGTCATTCTGCAGCGTACTTTTCTTTTTCAGCGGGCTGCAGCCGTAAAGATTCATGGGCAACTCGAACAGGCTTAATATCCATCCTGCATCAACGCGGGGGGTGGGAGGTTGTTCGAGTGAATCATGGTGCCCCGGTGGCTTGGAAGTACCCACATATGCTAATGTTTACTGTGGTGCACTACATTATTCAAATACATGGAGCCTTTGGGGTTAGCCGCACCCGCTGCCGCTAGCACCGAGACGCGGTCAGTCGGCGTGCGTAATCGCACCCACCGAGGTATTTAGACATGCTATTCATCAGTTGAAACACCAACAAAACTGATCATTCAGTGTACAGTAATCCCTCATTTATCGTGGATAATTGGTTCCAAAAACCCCACACGAAAAGTGAAATCGGCTAAGTCCAGTCACCAACAAGAAGTACTGGGTAGGCTAACGAGTTAGCGGAAAGATGCTAATTCTCGATAGTGCTAACACGCAAAAACGGACTTCTAAAGGAATATAAACGAACATTTGGAGCGATACTACATTGTCCTAAAGGTTAGACACGTTTCCTCAATCTAGAAGTTTTATTTTGACTTCTAAATGTTTTTTTAATTTGGAAAAAAAAATCCACGATGTAGTGAAGCCGCGATAAACGAAACGCAAAGTAACGAGGGATCACTAATTCCTTGCATCATTTGGCCGCTAGGGGGGCAGTATAATGCATACCTAGGAACATACAGGTATGTGCACAAAAGTCACCTTAACTGAACGTGAGAGATTTACTTTTAACGGGCAGTTGGATGCACCGGTCGCTAGTTAAAGTCGCTAACTGCTAATTGCTAACGGGCGCGCCGCCTATCGATCGCGTCTGAAAGACAGGCCAGGACGCGACAACCCGGCAGTTGCGTCGCAAAAGAACAACGCGGTCAGGTGTAATTAAGGCCAACGTGCGTGTTTAATGGATCAATAATGACGGACAGATGGGACGGCCATGAAAGGAGGGCTAAGGGAAAAAAAAAAAAAGAACAGGAGCACTTAGGCGGGCAATTAATATGTCAAAGGAAGCGAGAGTAAAGCCGATAACATAAATGTAAGAACAGCTCGGAGGGCCGTTACTCGGGATTATCGTCATCGATTGGCTCCCGATGCCAACGAGTGACTTTCATGTTAATAACGTCATTGATTCTCCACACCGAGCAGATTTTGATAGACAAAAAAGAAAGATAAAGTCACGCCGGGTTCCTCGTCTTCTTCGGAGCGCGTCGATTCTGATCAAATTAAAGCGCCGGCGTCGAGGACGGACGGCGGGGAAAGCCGGGTCCAGTTCCGGGTCAGTATGGCTGTCAGACTGGACCGCTTGGGAACACTGGCGGCTTTTCCGAGCCATTTACATAACAGGAGTGAAGCACTGTGACTGAAAAAAATAATAATAATAAACTGAGAAGTGAAATTCAACAAGGAGGTGCAGATAGCGAGACAGAAAGTCCAAATAAATGGCTGCACGACAATATGCTGCTCTCGTCACTTCCAATTAATTCCTCATCACTACTTTGCATGCATACTGACCAAGTTCCCTCTCAACATTCCTCCGATGGCCTCGCACAGAACACGGGCAAATTCCTTCTTATGATTCCGCTCCAGTCCTAAAAGCAGACCTTTTGAGGCCATTTACCTTTTTCATCCGGCAGGCATAGTCAAAGCAAATTTAAAATTGCAAATTGTGCTGCTGGGGTCTACGTCCGCGTGCTCGCAACTCAGACACGAAACTTAACCCGCCTTCATTTTTTATGGCCGTACGGTATCACGCCGCACAGTGGCTGGCGCCTCTTTAATTTGTGTTCCTTCGGCTATCCAACAGCACGTCCATTGCGAGTTGCCTTCCCAGCTCGCTCCTCCACGACACACAATACAATAGCAACATTATTGACTTCTCACTTAAATGCAAAACTAGCAGGAAGTTTAGGCTAGCTACAGGAAGAGCAAAGCTGTCACGATAACCTAGCGTCAGAGTTCACGCAAGCTTACCCGCATCTGACAGGTGAAGAGAAACGTCGTCTGTTGCTTGTGTTTCTTATCCTTGAGTTGTAAAAACCTTGAATGGTGTTATTGTACTTCTCGCCAGCAACAAAAAGAGAATCCTTGAATCCAAATGACTTCATCTTCGGCGTGTCCTCTTTCGTTGCACTTGCTTCACGAGGCAGCCTCGACCTCGTCTCATTGCGTAGCTTCCACGCACCTGAAAGTGATTTTTTTAAAGTGCACATTATTATTATTATTATTATTATTATTGTTATTATTATTATTATTATTATTATTATTATTATTATTATTTTATTATTAATTATTATTATTATAAAAAGACATCTGTGAAATCATTGAATTTAACAACAAAACAATTTTTAACCAATCAGACATGAGAAAGTCACTTCCGGAAAAGGCAAAAGGTGAACTAACGAAAGGGGACTGACTCAACGTTTACCAATAAAACTAAAATTCTTTACCCAGATTAGACGACCGAAATGTAGCAAATGTAAAAAAAAAAAAAAAAAAAAAAAAAAGACCTCCTAGCTAGTGTATTACTGACCCCTGGTGTTCATAGTGAGAATGGTCAGACAGGTAGAGCAGAAAGAAAAACGACAGCTTTCGAGGCTCGATGATTACAATGAAATTTGACTGTTGTGTATGGGAACAAAATAAGACTTACTAATAGTCATTATTCCTCTGAATATAACCACTTAGTTGATACAATTGTTTCTCATAATTACTGTAATGATGGACAATTATGTTGTACTTCATTGCTGTTTTTTTAATTTATTTTTTACTTCGCTGTCTTTGTGCTGTTTTAATTGACCAAGCCATGGATAAAAATTGTGTTTGCGATTGCTCGTTCATGCTAAAATGGAAAGTTTTCACATGAATTGTTTTGCAGATGACACGAGATGCTAAGAATAAAGTAGTGTTGTTTTTTGTTATATTTTGTCTTGATGTTAATGGACTGTCCCATTCATAATGCTTCCAAAAACATAAATACATCCATACCATACGTACATACATGAACACATTTAAATTATATATATATATATATATATATATATATATATATATATATATATATATATATATATATATATATATATATATATATATATATATATATATATACACATTCACACAAACACACACACACAAACAAACAGACATAAAAAATTTTTGAGGAAGAAGTCACTAGTGGTTTGTTGCATAGTTGTTTTATTGTGAAAAAAAAATTGAAGACAAGGCAGACGGTCTTGTGCGCGTGTGTGAATGTAAGTGTGTGTGGAAAAGCAAGATGTGCGAGGATCCTCTCATTTCTTATTGAGCTCGGCGTCATCCCTCTCCACGGGAAATATTTCGATTTCCTTAATGATACGTTGAGCAATAGTGTTGTTGTTTGCCGACACCATCCTCCGGGACATCAAGTCAAACGGCCCTCCTAAATTTTGCCCGGTACAAAAAAAGCATCTTTACTATCCAAGAACGTCTTCACGGAGGATTGAAAAGCATCCCCTGGCCTGTCCAGATCAGTCCAGCACCAGCGTACGTACCATCCACGTCCAGCAGCATTCCGCCGGCTTCTGTCACGATCACCGCCCCCGCCGCGATGTCCCAGCAGTGGATCCCGATCTCAAAGAAGGCCTCCACCGCCCCGCACGCCACCAGGCACATGTTGGTGGCGGCCGTTCCGGAGCCGCGCAAACTGCGGGCATGCATTGGTGTCAATTGTTACCGCGAGATGCAAATGAAGCTTCACATTGGGCTTCGTAAACCAGTTGTATTTTTGGACTCCTCTAGATGGCATTCTTGGTGGCCAAGACGTTGCTTCTCAATTAAATAGTAATTTGTCAATAAAATTGTAATAAGTGGCCCACTGATTGAGAAGCACAGGTTTCAAAAATGGCCAGTCAGTGTGCCTTCATCGCAATGTTGAACTGAGAGTGCCACCTAGAGGAGTCAACATGGTGGCGAAAAGTAAAACAAAAAGACTCTAACTGAAAACGAGGTCAAATCAATTGAGTAACTTTGAATATTGGTGGTTTTCCGTTAAGCTCCGACTCACCCGTGCACGGGGATACGTAGGATTCTTTGCATGGTGGAGAAGATCTTGGTGACCTTTTCGGGGCTCCTGTCGGTGCCGTGCTCTGAGATGATGAGGGACTTGTTGATGTCTGGCGAGGAGACAGCGCTTAGCGGTTGCCTTTGCCGGCTGGCGGGGAACCCCCCACACATACACACAAAAAAGGTTGGTGGGTACCTTTCACATCCGACACCTGGAGGCGGTCGTTGTCACAGAAAGCGCCTTTGCCTTTCCTGGCTTTGTACATCTTGTCTTCCAAGCAGCTGTACACCACGCCAAACTCCAACTGCGACATCGGCAGGAAAAAAAACAAAACATTGGAGCCCCATCGGCGCACGGAGTCGATTTTCTTTTTGTGTGAACTCACCTGCTTTTTGACTGCAAAGGCGATCGACACTGCCACAAATGGGAACCTGTGAACAGCGCCCACAAAAGCGGACAATTTGTATTGATCAACACGAGATGCGCCAAAAGGACAAAGCAAAAAGATGACAATGATTTCAATAAGCTGTTTTGCGGGTTTGGTCACGTGACGTGCACAACGCAAGCGTCTAATGAGCACTTGTGACGTTAATTTCGCTCGACAGCAGAGGGCGACATTTCACAACACGATGGATAGAAAACTGAGCAATTCATCTGTTGAAATTTTATTCCACCAACGCAATATTGACCAAAACACGTTGGGGAACATAGTGGGCCAGGTTTTGGGCTTGGGGAAAATAAATGTTGTGTCACTTTACAGCACCACAAAGGCCATCTTGGCATCCGGCACCAATGCATCAGCGCAATACTTTTAAGGCTGCGTGTGCAAAGACAAGGTCTTCCGTACCCATGGACAAAGTTGGTGGTCCCGTCCACCGGGTCGATGATCCACGTGGGTTTGTCGGTCAAGATGCATGGCTTGCCGTTTGCCACCGACTCCTCGCCGATGAAGCTGCAGTGGATATGACAGAGAAAAGTCAGTCGGTGCAGTTGAAAAAAGTTGTAAATTGGTCGTTGACACCGATGCTGCTGCAGTATAGCGCCAACTACTGCCAAGGAGGACTTACTCCATCTCAGATTTTTCTTTTTGCCTTAATTATCAGTTGCCTTGACAAACAGTCGTAACACCGTCACACTGTAGTCGCACCACAGTTGGAAAAGTTATCAAACAATCTCCATCGTGGTGTGGTCCAAATAAGAAGATGGCCGAGCCAATACAGCTGCAGAGCCGGCACTCGCAGCACACCTCACAGCGCAATTACCGGCCAATTAAGGCTTCGCCTTAAAACACATGCGGGCCCGGCATGAGCCCCCCACGAGGCTCACTTGTAAGTGTCGGCTCCAAACTCTTCTTTGAGCATGCTGATGATGATCTTCTCCACCCTCTCATCTGTCTTGGTCACCAGGTCCACGGCAGAGCTCTTGATCATCACCTTGATTTCACTCTCGCAGGCTTTCCGAATTTCCTGCACGCAAGCACACACGCAACATTGGCTGGGGCAACTCTTTGCGATGACATCATCGCTGCTACCATCTCACTCCTCAACCCCACCCCACCTCTGGCCCCGCTGTCAGAGTTCCTTTTTGCAGGTGACTCACAAACATACCTCACCGGCTCTCCGTGCCACTTTGACGGCAAAATCGTACGCTCTCTCCCATGGGTCTGCCATCTCTTGCTGCTTTGTCTTCACCTGCATTCACACACATGCAAAGCAACTCTGTTTGGGCGTGTACAAGCAACTGCAAGGCACAAAAGAAGAGCGAGGAAGGCCCAGCGCGTGCGGGGGCTTTCCCTCTCCTCGGGCTGGCCGAGCAGAGCATGTGTCACAAAAGAATGACTTATGTAACAAACATCCTAAGTCAAACTGCCTTCCTTTTGGAGCAGCGGCACGCAAAAAAAAAAAAAAAAGAACAACAAACGACAGGATAACATCTGCGGTAGGTTTGTGCTATTGACCCTGATGCGAAGCGACAACAACGAGCACCTTACCTTGAGAAGTGATGGAAGAGCAGGAAGAGACCTTGCCGACTTGTGCCGTGGTGTCGTATGCAAAAAGAAAAGCTAAAATGCCAAAAAAGGAGGGTGGGTTCTCTCGTGCTGTCAAAGTAGGAAAAGTACTAGCACCGCCTCACTCACCCACAAAAAAAAAAAAAAAAAAAACACGCTCTTCAGCAAGACATGCAAGAACATGATGGCACATTTAAATGTAAGCCAGTGGAAAATTTCCACTGAATCAACAAACAAAGTTTGCACGTTTTGGCAAGTTTGGGATGCAATCTGCACGGCTCTGTTCAAATCAAATGAAAAGCAGATGAAGGTCCAAACCTGCCGGAGTCTTGCAAAGTTTAATTTGCGTCGCAACGAAGCTGTACCACAGTGATTAGAGGCTGCTTTAAATTGCCCAGGGCAGGTTAAAGGAAGTGCCATCGGGCAGGAAGGCACTGTGCCATGTGCCAATTTGGCTGCACAAATGGCAACTGGGCACATGTTTACAGCCAATTAAAATGCCAGATTGTATCACATGACCTTTTGCCAAAAAAAAGAAGTAATTAGTACATGACATAAATGTATAATAGTATGTATAAACTACTGGATGTTAGCAAAATACGGCTTGGCTAACATGTACAATTTTTGTCACGAATGCTCAACGAGCTAAGTCAAACGTGAGGCTCGGTTGCTAAACGTTTTTTGTTGCATTTGCTTCGCCCGTTGGCAACTGTCGCCTCGCTCGACTTTTGGGAAATTGGAGCGATCTCAGCAGCGATTTCAGCAAAGTTCCAGCGAGGTAATAGCAGGGGCCAAACAAATACATCCGTCTTGCTGTCCCACCATGAATAATTGATCGGCAATGACTGATGATTTGGACGCCGACCTCCCGGGATTCGCAGCTGTAATTGAGGCCGAGACGTCGGTCAAGGTCGGCTCTTGAGAGATGAGCGGGCCCTGCCCCGTTTTTCTCCCCGGTGGAGCCACAAACAAGATGTATTATTTAACGGCTGACGCGCTAGCTTCCACGCAGGGCTGAGGAAACATGCTCTCTTCCCCTTCTAGAACGTTCCACTGCAGTTTCCTTTGTGTAACTTTTTAATTAAGTAGCTTAAAGACAGCTAAATTTGTTAAGCAGCAAGTTTAGCATTATTAGCTAACAAAGTTATGTGACGCAAAATGTTAGCAATGTTAGCGTGTCCGTTGACTGCTATGGGCGATGTGAATTAGCAAAGATTGGCTAACTGCATATGCTAAATCCCGGATAAACGTTCGGGTGGTGTCAGGAAGGACATCCGGCAATCAGGCATGAATCCAGTGGTAAACAAATCCCGAGAGAAATTCGCAGCAGCGACCCCACGTAGGAGCCCAAAGTCACAAACAAACAGACTATTGTTTACCCTCCTGAATTCAACATCAGCATAGTGCGGTTAGACTTGATTGTTAACAAAAAGAAGGCATTCCAGTGGCCTCTGGCACATGAGCAGCGGCTTTTACAAGGCAGGGTGGAACGTTAATGAGTGCCTGTCATTTGAAACTATAGAAAAGAAGAAGGTTGCATAATTCGTGGCAGAGAAGTCATGCCCGCTTTGCTGTCCTCACACTACACGATGAATACAAGTGATGTACAAAGAGACGTTTTTGGCAGAGTCTGACAATGGCTCCGAAATTGCACTTGAATGTCAGTGCGGTCCCTACAGAATATTTCTTGCTATCCATAGCCATTTACTTGAAAACATTATTAAAGGGCGGGCGGGGGTGGAGGGAGAGATCCAAGGGGTTGTTTCAGCCTTGTCAGTGAAATTTCCCGCGGGAGATGTAAAATTCCGAAAGGGCAAAATCATGACGGACGGGAGGAAGCGTTCGATCGATTTGGCAACGACGGCCGCTTGGTTCGTCACGGAGGTCTTGGAAAAGTCAAGCAATTTGGAGTTCAAGCGAGCCAAAGTGCAATGCCCCCCCCCAAAGTATTTTTCCCGCCTCACTCAAGAGTGACACTTTGGGTAGGAGCAGAAAACGTCGCTGCGAAAAAACGGCGTGCGGGACATTCAAGATGTGGAAGCAGAACAATGGTGCGCACTTCCTGACAGGCACTGCAGGCGCACAGGAACGCGCAATAAAATCTTTTTCAAAAATACCACACACTCTACACAGCTGCGAAAATTGTTTCGCACGTTTCACCGAGCATTTTTCTCTGCAAAGCAATTATTTGGGCAGCTTAGGTTTTATAGTGAGCGTTAGCCTCTCTAATTGACTGTTAGCCTAAGTTAGCATGTCCAGGTAACATTTTTTTGTGATGTTATTTCAGCAAACAAGGGTCATTATGCTAGCTTCGCATTTAGCATCGTTTAACAATATTAAACTATAGCCTATTAGCATAGCAATTAAGAGGCTTGAAGCGTGCAGTCGTAGCTTGCCAGAGGCTGACAGCAAATCTTTACCAAGCGCAACATGCAGGTACACGATGGTCGTTGCCATGGCGACGGCCTCCAATTCCGCTCGTTCACCGGAGAACGACGAGAATGCGCCGACGCACCCTGCTAATCGCAGGCGCCCGCAGGTTTCGTCTTCCCATTGTTACGTAAGGCCGTATATTGTTTAACGAGCATTCGCACAATGCATAGAAGGCGGTTCTTGTCAACAGCAGATGTTGCTGTAGGATTTAATGACACAACTGGTCGGGTAGGTTATCAGGTGCAACAAAAACTTCATTCCCGGTTCTAACCTTACGTGCACACGAACTAGCCAAGTCGACTTAAGCCGGTTTGAACTGTGCTTATTTAAAAACAACTTGTTAGCTTTGGTGTGGCACTATACGTTGCAAGCTCATATTTCAACCAAACCTGAATTTGGATGATAATTTGACACATTTGCACGTGAGGTTGAACGGCACACATCCTTGGGCGTTTTTTTTTTTTTGGTCTCCCCTCCCACAAAGGCGATTGGTCTCCAACGAGACATGTAGCAACAAGGAGCGCCAACAACATCAACGAGGTGGGCGGCGGGGAAGGCGTTTATTTAAAGCTTGTAAGATACACATCAAGAGCGCTCTTTTATTTGGGGTTGAATAAATCGCAGTGGCAAACAGGAAGAAACAACGCTAATTTAATTAAACATTTTGGCGCCAAGACAGTTTCAGCTTGAGGGGATTTTGTAAAACCACCAATTGTTTCTCCAAATTTCCTCTATAAAAAAAAATAATAGTATTTTGATGCAGCAATTTGAAGAGCAAGCAAATCCGTGCACGGCTCAAGTGAACTAGGTGGGAGAAAAAACAAATGTTTGTGGGATAAACGATGTCAATTGTCGACATGCGTCTGGCACGAACGCATGAAAGGCTTGTAGTTGATGGGCGGAACATCGGTGACACACGTCACGAGGCCACGCGGGTTTGCCAACAACGTGACGATTACGCAATATGCTGGCCGCCCATCATACCAGGCAGCTGACAAGCTCATGACTCACACTGGCTGAAATGCACCATATGGACAAAAGTATTCAGTCACACCCCCTCCGTCGCTTCAAAGGGACGCATTATGGACAAGGGACTTTTGATTTGCTCCAAGACGAGCACTCGTCTAGTGCCCGCAAGGCTGCCAGCCAAGTGTGAAATTTAACAAGCGTGTCAAACTTTTGTTGTAGTGATGTCGCAATTCAACTTATTGACACGATTAATGCCCCCGGCAGTGAGTTTCTTCAGCCATGACTCGGCTGAACAAACATCCGCCACTCTCAAGGCACAGGCAGACTACAAAGTGCAAGACGCCACCAGCCAAAAGTTCCCCCGCTAAGCAACGTTAGCCCAAATTAGCATTAGCAAAAACGCAAATGATCAGCTCATGAGTGCGCATCTGGTGTTTGCTTTTTAAAAGCGTGTTTCTGCAGCTTGGCGATGAAGTGCTGCCTTCCTGATTGAAAATGTAATCAAATGTGATTCATTCATAGTCGGGGCGAGTTTTGAGAGGTCGCAAAGTTGACACCGCGGAGTAGCCCGAGCGTCCCGCAACGCTCTGTCACAAAACGAAAGTCATCCTTTGCATTTGCGTTGCGACAGAACTGCTGAAAAGCCAAAATGGAGCCATTTCAACCAAAGGGGATTTCGAGTGTTCTGCAATTCGTCTTCTATTGTGTGTTTTGACAGAAGACTGTGGGAAGCTTTTGATTGGGACATCTGGAAACGGTTTATAAGCTCAGGGGGTGCCTTTGAGCAACATGGTTCTGGCTCGTGTCTTTCTCTTTGAGAAAGTTTGGAGAAAGTTTGTCGTCGCTCCTAATGAAGGCTGCCCAAACATTTTCATGCGTATAGAAAATGACGCGAGGGGCGCTCGCTAACAACGCCTCGTTCTTTGCTCGGGTGCCTACTTGATCGGCGACATTCCGTCTCGGCAGAAGTCGGTTTCTCCTGAGATGTGCTCGCAAATCTATGAGATTACTCGGATAGTTTGTGGAATCGCTGATTGGACAATTCTAAATAGATTTGACTATAAACAGATAATCGGCTCCGTATCTGTTATCGGTCTCCTTAACTACTAATTGCTGACCCAATACTTTTGTCCACAGAATGCACACACGTTCCTAATGAGCATCCCTGCGAGGACGACATGAGGAAAAACACTTCCAATTCAAAAGAGCGAATGCTGAACTACGCTACTCGTCACAAGTGCTAATTTTTTTTATTTTTGTTTTTTTGTTTTTACGAGCCATCTGCATCATCCCTGCCGACGTGAAACTCGGCGATGTGCCCGGCGAGATGCCGGGCCAGCGCTGGGGTGCTGGCCGCAATCAGTCGGCGGGACATCAGGTCAAAGGGCCCACCTGGGCGACAGAAGACCACAGGACGAACAGCGTCAGCCGTATTGCCAGGAACGGTGCGCTCACGCGATGCCGTGGTCGAGATTGACCAACAAGCTCCGATTTGAATAAAATCAGCATTATGGCTTACAGCGCACGTCCTCGACACGCACTGTTAAGTAAGAGCACGCTCGGGGAGGGGGGGATTTAAAAAAAGATTTTTGAAAAAGGGACATGATTGTCTTCCTGTTGGCAGATCAAGCTCATTCGATCCAGCGGATGTCCCTAATTTTGTGGTTAGGAGCGGAAATGCCGCTGGAAAATGTCCTTTTAAAACTTGCCAGCAGCAATGATAAATTATATTAGTGTGGAAAAAAACAAAACATTGACTTTGGGGTAACAAGCGATTCCTTCAAAATCTAGCTTCAAAATCACGAGCTGATGGGAGATAAATGAGGACGCCATGTTGGCTCTACTTCCTCTTCGACGTCTGTAAAAAGGTGCCAACTTGAGCGGGTAACGCTGCGGTTGTAGTTGGCCAATGTTGCGCAATAGCACAGGATGTAACCGCTCGCATGCATTAGCGGCGGGATTACTCAAAGCTTTAACCACCTTCCAACTTCTCGTTTTGAGAAATCACTCCGCTGACTCCTGTCCTGACTCGCGTTTGCACTCACGCGATGACACGACCGACTCGCAATGGAAAATTACAGTGACGAGGCCAAAGTATGACTGCCGATCGGCCCTCACCTGAAATATCCAGCACGACTCCTCCGGCCTCTGTTAGCACGGCGGCGCCGCCGGCCATGTCCCAGCAGTGGATTCCCTGGTGGTAGTACGCGTCTGCCGCACCGCTGGCCACCAGGCACAAGTTGATGGCGGCGCTGCCCGACGAGCGGATGCTGAGGACGCAAGAGGTCAGGAGCTTAGCACTTGGTTGGACTGTACAACTTCACACATGCCGACTTCACACACACAATTTTTTCCCCCCTTATAAAATCAGTTATGAAATATTTGCACGGTCCTGATTACTAACACAAGCAGTTATGAAAGAGAACCTCCTTGGCGCAGGTAATTACCCATGCACAGGGATGGCAAGGATGCTCCTGAGGTTGGCCAACTTCATGTCAAAACGCTGCGTATCCTTTTCGAAGTTCACCTCGGCCAGCACCAGGCTGCGGCTGACATCTGCCACGGGCGGAGAAAAGCGGAAGAGGTGAGACCGGCTGCTGAGATACGGGCGCCACCTGCTGGCTCGAATCGGAAACGCTGGGATTTCCTCACCTTCCTGTCCCGACACTTTGATGGGAAGGCCGTTGCAGAAGGCGCCTTTGCCTTTGCGCGCTGTGTACATTTTGTCCTCGATGCAACTGTACACAACACCGAACTCGATCTGACGACAATAAAATCATCACAAATGAACACAACCGGCAAAAGAAAAACACTTGACTCACAAGCAGCGTGACCTACCTCTTTCTTCACCGTGAAGCCGATGGACACGGACACAAAAGGGAAACTAAAAACAGAAAATCAGTGGCCATAGCTTGAGGCAAAACTTGAGCGTGCGAGACGTACCCGTGCACAAAGTTGGTGGTGCCATCGATCGGGTCGATGATCCAAGTAGGCTCATCGGTGAGGATGCTCGGGGCGCCCGCCGCCACCGACTCCTCGCCGATGAAGCTTCACAAAGAAGAAAAATACAATATGTAGTATATTTAGTAAGAGTAAATAAAAAAATTGAAGCTATAAATGACAACGCATAAGAAAATCCATATTGTGCAAGCTTTTAAGGGTCAAAATATGAAATAAGAAACCATAACGTAAGAGCAAGCATGGCTTGGAAAACCAAATGTGCAAAAAATTAACTACTACCAAAAAAATTGATCAGCGTTTTTGGTCAACTGCAGCCGGTGACAAATATCTGTCTTCTGCTTGTTCTCCTGTGTGGAGACGTAGAAGTAGTGTACCTGTGCGTGGGAAACTTTGCCTTGATGGAAGATATGATGAGGCGCTCCACTCTCTGGTCCGTCTCGGTTACAAGGTCCACTTGCGAGCTTTTGTGCATGACGGCGACGTCGCCCTGGAGGGCCTCACGGACCACCTGATGGGGGAGCACCACATGAATGAACAGTGACATAACAGAGAATATGCAACACTCTTCCTACCCCAAAAATAATGTCCATTTCAAGCCAAAACAAAGTGATTTGACCCCAGTTGCTGCATTTAATAAAGTCACCTTGCCAGCTTGCTTGGCGACTTCCACGCAGTGCTCCATGCACTCCTGCCAAGGATCATCCATCGCTGATGATCAAGACCAAACGCAAACTCTCCTGGCTGAGACACACAAAAAAACCTCTGTGACACATCATTGTCACGCAACGATAATTATATGTAATCGGAACAACGTAGCACTCAGAAGTGGGGAGAGGCTTAAGAAAACATTCAATATCCGATAATAGCTAGCAAACCAGTCGGGTTACAATTTTTCAAGATGGCCTGCGGGAATTTCAACAAAATAAACATTGGAGTGTTTAGATCGATATCCCTAACGAACCTCGTGAAACGTCGTCGTGTCCCCCGTTTGGACGTAAAGTCTTCAACTTTCGATTTTACATCAGATAAAAAATCGTATGGCTGTGACACTTCGTCAGCTTCCGCGTTTAGTACCCTGCGTGCTGCGATTGGGCATCTGATATCACATGATGTTCATTCAACATTCACATTGGCTAGAATTTGATCAACGATTTGGACGGTTCATAAAATCGTTATTAATCATTCCATTAGGTGACAAAAAGGTAACTTAAAAGATGGACACAACGAACGCTTTTTAAACTCTTGAAAAGCTACAGAATAATTACAGTCGTTGAATGAATTTCCAAATTAAAGTTCTATTTCTAGCCAGTAGATGGCAGCAACACCACGCAGGCTGTCGCCTTAAGGCTAAAAAAAAATATTTTTGTGCATTACAATTGTGAAATAGTGTTTGTTACACTTTCTCTAGGAAAATCTCCAATTTGAATTTTTGGAAAGCAATACTAATGTAACCACTTGTACTCCACAAAAATTCCCCAAACCACTCGAAGGCTTTTGGCTCTTTCTGCGAGGACCTACATCATGAAAGGCCATTTTATTCAATGACAGCAATTGTTTATATACTCTTCCTTTTCTAGCTGACAATCCGTGTAGCGAACCAACAGCCCAGACTTTGTGTCTGGGAAATTGGTCATGCCACCATAATGGGAGTCACGCGGAGGCCCAACATGCAAGCGAGGCTTTGGAGGAAAACAACCGTCCTCCTCTCCATCGCGTGTCTGCGTGTTGATCTTGGAAGTGTCTGCAACGACGCTCTTTGGGATCATGCAAGTCGCTGCAGTGGAGCAGCACCAAGTGATGGCATCATGGAGAGCACGTGTCTTCTTCAGTGAATTAGCCTGAGAAGAGAGCATCGTTCGTCAAAGTATCAGCCAGTCAAAGGATTCGCATCACTTGACTTGTGTTTTAGCTTCCTTAAAACGGATCATCTTTGGTGGTTGATGGTTAGAAGACGCTGTCTTGAGCAGAGAGCAAAGCAGCGGGTTACCATGGCGACTAACTTCAAAATCAGCGTGACTGCATGTAAGTTATTCGGATGTTATTGTATTTTTTTAGATATTATTCCCATGTTTCTACAGCAAAAACATGCTGTACCCTACTTGTAGTGCTGTCACTTGGTCGATTTTTGTTTATTTGCGATTACAGTGATCCCTCGCTACTTCGCGTTTCGTTTATCGCGGCTTCACTACATCGCGGATTTTTTTTTCCAAATTAAAAAAAACATTTAAAAGTCAAAATAAAACTTCTAAATTGAGGAAACGTGTCTAACCTTTAGGACAATGTAGTATTGCTCTAAATGTTCGTTTAGATTCCGTTTTCGCGTGTTAGCACGATCGCGAATTGGCATCTTTCTGCTAACTCGTTAGCCTGCCCAGTACTTCTTGTTGGTGACCATACTTCGCGGATTTCACTTATCGCGGGGGTTTTTTGGAACCAATTATCCACGATAAACGAGGCATTACTGTACTTTACTTTGTGTTGCCAGCATAAAATTCACTTTTGATTGCTCTTCGTGAGCTTTACCATCTTCATTGCAGCTGATTGTTGAATGAAAGGTGCTGCGAGTGAGTTGCCAATTGTCAAGGTGTTGATGTCAGCAGGGGTGCTGGCGCTTTGCATGTGGGTGGCACCGCTGCGAACCCCTTCGGGCACCACGCCCAATATCAAACACATCGTGATGGGCAGGTGCTTCAACTACATCACACTCGTCAACCCCGGCATCAGGTAAGCCGACCTGCATCATCCAAAGCGTCTCACAGTTCGACCGATTGAAATTTGCATGAGAACTAATTGGTGTCAATTTGCGTGCGCAGGTCGGACTGCGAGGAGATCTGGCAAGCGTTCGAGGAGGCGGTATTGGGGCAGACGTCGTGCGATGTAGCCGCCGAGCGCTATCGCCGCATGTTTCAAGCCATGCCGCAAATGGGGGCCTGCGACCGGGTAACAAGAGTTTGATGCTTTGTCAGGTTACGCACCTATAATTGACTTGTCGCCATTTTGTGGCCTCCTGGAATTTTGTTAAGCAGAGCTGGGTAGGTTCATTAAGGCAAAAGTAGTGCTTTGCCGCCATCTTACTGCATGAACCGCATCTATATTGAAGCAAGTTGAGGAGAATGTCAAAGTAATGTTTACCAATATTGACAAATGTTTTTTTGAAAATTCAGTTCCTGTTGTGGAGCAAGACGAGGATGCTGATTCAGGACTACACGGCAGTGGCGCGTGACCTGTGGACGCTGGAGGACACGCTAGCGGGTTACATGTTCAACGACCTCGTCTGGTGTGGCCAGCGGGAAGACTCGGGTACGCCGCTTCCTGTCAAGTGGTCGCCAGGCAGCCAATCGCCACACCGCACCGTCTCACTGCCATCTCTTTCAGATTTCAATTTCGGATCGTGTCCCGAGTGGTCGGCGTGTTTGCATCATCCCGTGAACTCCTTGTGGAGGCAAGCCTCCAAAAATGTGAGTTTGGCATCAGCAAACATGTGATCTTAAATTGGATTTTTGGGGGCATCATTTATTTTTTTTGCTGTAATCTTGGGGAATAACCAACAATTTATCTGTACCGTATTTTCCTGACTATAAGGCGCACCGGACTATAAGGCGCACCTTCAATGAATGGCCCATTTTAAAACGTTGTCCTTGTATAAGGCGCACCGGACTATAAGGTGCACCGTTAATGCATCATGTCAGATTTTTAGTCCTAATCAAATCATTCTCTATTTTATCTTTTTTATTTCAACTTCAGACGAAACAAATTACTTTATAATCACAAAATAATGATCCATAGTCTTTTTGATTCATGATTCGGAGTCTTCAGCGGGCCACTTATGATTGATTTCATGACACAATGCTTCGGGCTAGTTTAAATTTAGGAATTTGGTCCATATATAAGGTGCACCGGGCTATAAGGCTTTTGAGATAATTTTTAGTTTTTAGGTGCGCGTTATAGTCCGGAAAATATGGTACTTTTTTTTTCAGAGAATAAAGTGGTGTTTTGCAAAAAAAAAAAAAAAAAAGCTGTTTTGGGCAGAAGAATTTGACTGATTATTTTTTAGAGGAGATTGTGCATCTTTTGCAGAAGACACGAGGTCATAAAAATGTCAACATGAATCATTTTCTTTCAAAGAAAGATTTGTTATTTTACAAGAAGAGGGTTAGGTTCAAAGCCTGTAAATGTCGGAAAGTTGCGAGAACAGTCGTGCTTTCTTCATGTGATATTTTTCCTGAGAAAAAGTTGAAATCAGGTCTTATTTTTCCTAAGAATCTACATTGTGCTTTTCTTGTGGTGTTTGTCAGTTTGCTGAAATGGCGTGCGGCAACGTCACCGTGGTGCTGAATGGCTCCATTGAGAAGGCCTTCAACAGGAACAGGTCCCCTCATTTGCACCGCCTTCCAACTCTAGCGTGACTCCCGCTTAATTTCCAAGTTGTCCTTGTTTCCCTTTTGCCATGCAGCATGTTTGGAAGCGTGGAGCTGGACAGTCTGAATCCACTGAGGGTCCGCTATGTCAACATCAAGGTGGTCCCCAATCTGGACGGCCCCTTTATGTGAGCACATTCAAATTGTCTTGTGATTTTCGAACATACACAAAAAAAAAAACACAGCTGGTGTTGCAATACTCACAGGTTTCGATTTTTCCTCCCGTAGAGAATCCTGCACAAAGGGCTCCGTCGTTGACTTGATCCACATCCTGCAGGCCCGCGGATTCCGATGGACATGCTCCGATAACGACCGGTGAGCCACCATCGACTCACTCTCGTCTTTTCACGGCCTAACTTGGGAAAATGCGTCCGCAGCATTCTGACCATGCTCCAATGCGTCCGCAAGCCGGACCACTCGGCGTGCCGGATCCACGCCGACAGCCAGGCAGTCAAGTGACATATTTTGCTGTCCCGAGACAAACTTTGTGAAAGAGAATCATATTCTGACAATCTTAATCGTGTTTTTCATGTCCTTTTATATAAAGATTTCAAAATAAAGCTGAATTTTTACAAAATGTTTCTGTTTAAATCTTAGGAAAGATAAATGTATGCTTTTTTTTAAATGACGTGAAAAGTGTCACATTCTGACAAGGATATCGGTATTTAAAAAGATTGTTGGAATACAGAAGAATTCTTGTCGTTTTAGTACAATGTACCAACAAATGCACGTCAGGTGCAGTTCTTATTTTCGTCCACTCGAGGTCACTGTGTCTTTAAAAGGCAGCCTGGCAAAAAGTGTCCCACTAGCTAGCGCTTGAGTTGACGATAGCAGATTTACCTTTTGATCTCTTCCCAAAAAAAAAAAAAAATTGTTTGCATAGTGAAACATACATTCAGATATTCAGTAAAATGTAGCTCAATCTCATGGTAGATTTGTAAAAACTAGACAGTATATAAAAAAAATATTGTCCTTCCTTTGGCTGCTGCTGCTGTATTGCACTCAAGGCGTCCCTTTTTTGTGTGGACCAGAACCTGCGTGGTGTCCGGCCTAGCTGCCGCCCTCACCTGTCCCGCCTTCGCTGCTACGAGATCACCGCTGAAACACAAAAATAATATTAATAAGAAGAATAAAAGCCACATTTGTCAAGAGGAATCGGTGGCCGTACGTGTATCCGTTTGTGGCTTCTGGCAAATGTAGCTAATGAGGTCTTCACAGGAGAAATCGTTCCACAGGCCGTTGTGGGTGAGGCCGGCGCAGTTCTCACCGCTCTCGTGGCCGTGCCCCCAGTTGTCGGGCTGACCGGGCTTCCACTTCCTGCAGGGGGCGCACAACATCAAAACACAAACACACTGCGGTCAGAGACAGTCGAGCTGCGTCCATTGCTGGGTTTCGTTCTGTCCAGAAGTGAAATCCTGGAGTACTGACGTGAAAGCTGGGTAGCTCCCGTCCAGCCAGCGCCACACGTTCTCCTCCGCCCGATCCGTCAGGCCGATCCAGAAGTAGCCCTTGCCGCTTGTCTGCTTCTGCAGCCATTCCTGAAGACAAGACGAATAAAAATATATATATTTTACTATTTTTTTTATTTGTTTTCTTTGAACAATGTTCTTTTTTTTCCAAGACTGAACAAAGCTCACCTGTTCATCCACGTCGTGGATAATCACCAAAGACGCAGAGCTTCGTTGGCAAGCGGTCATTGCGTCATCGAAGCTGTGCAAGTATTTGGAGAATGTGTAGCACTTGTGCCTGTAGTGAAGCCACTCGGGTGGACAACCTGAAGAACAATCAATCATATCGTCGCATCGTTGACAATCGTAGACGCTTTAGTGCGATGACTGACTGCGGTCATACCTGAGGCCCCTGCTGCCGGAGCGAGCGCCTCATCTTGGAGCGACACTGGGCTTACGGGGATGGAAACTCCCGGGGGTCCAGGTGGCCCCGCAGGCCCCACTGGTCCCTGCAGTCCCCTGGGCCCCTGTTCTCCAGCTGGGCCTATCGGACCCCGGATGCCCGGGGGCCCCTGCGCCCCTTGAGGACCAGGCTGGCCGTCTCTACCGGGCAGGCCCGCAGTGCCCGGCTCGCCTTTACCTCCAGAAGGTCCAGCCCGTCCACCGGATCCCCTGGGGCCCTTGGACCCTGGGTTGCCTGGGACGCCCGGAATGCCCCTTATGCCCGGAAGACCCGGCGGGCCCGGAATTCCTTGCTCTCCTCTTGTCCCTCGTAACCCAGCGACACCTTTGTCCCCTTTCTCACCCTTCTGGCCTGATTGACCAATTGGTCCTGGAGGTCCTTTGTCCCCTCGTGGCCCTTTGGGACCAGGAGGACCTGAAAAGGAAATGCAGTCTTAGGAAAGGAACAAGTCCCAGTTTGGCTGGTGGGTGAGCTGGAGCCGATTGTACCTTGTAGTATGGTGAAGTTAGTGATCAGTTGGGAGTGCTTGGTGTCCACCAGCTTCATCTCCTCCATGATGATAGAGAGGCTGGTGACCTCTTTATCCAAGCGTGCCGCCAGTTCCTCCTGCTGGGATCGGAGTCCGGCCGCATCCACCCTCATGTCGACCACGCTGCCGTTGAGGCCGACGAGTAAGTCCGAGTGACGAGCGACCGTCTCGGAGCACCTGCGCAGGGCGTTGAGGTTGAGGTTGATGGCGCCCAGGAGCTGCGTGGTGAAGCTGACGTTGCCCGTCACGCGGTCCAGAGCCTCCTCCGATTGGTCCAGCCGCACCTCCAGATGCTCCAATTTTGATGAGGTGAGATTGCTGAAGACCCTATGCTGGTCCAGGATCTGCTTCAGGGACTGGTCATGGACGTCGGCCAAGCTGCTGGTGTTCTGCAGTTGGCCAGACACCGAGGCCAGCTGGGACGCCACCTCCTCCAAGCTGTCGTTGTTGGCTTTGGACAGCACCGAGGCGTTTGTTGCCAGAACCTGCAGGTTGTACACTTTAACCCGAAGCCACTCGGTGTCGCTGAGCGTCTGTCTGGCGGTCTGCTCCAGACTTTGAAAGTCGCTGCGGACTTTCTGGACGTTCTGCCCGGTGTCATCCACGGAGCGGTGCAGAGCCTCGATGAGGCCGCGTTGCTGCGCCTGCGTCAGGTTCAGCCCGCCGATGGTCAGCAAGACCTGGTTCTGGAGCTTGGCTTGCCGTTGGAGCTCCCTCTGCAGCCGGCCCGTGTCATCACGCAGACCCCCGAGGACGCCGCCGTAGGAGTGCAGGGTGCCGTTGACGAAGCGCAGGGCAGCCTCGTTTCCGTCCAGAAGAGCCCGCACGGAGGCCTGGCTGCTCTGGATTTCTGAGCCCAAGTTTTGCAGCTGGCTCAGTTTGAACTGGTCGCTGTGGAGATGCTCCTCCATGGCCGACAGTTGCCTCTGGAGCGCCGACACCTTACTCTTGAAGGCATGGATCGCCGTGGTGGCGTTCTCCGACTTTTCTCCACTCTGATCATCTGAAGAGGAAATTTGCCTCGTTTCAAAATCTTCACGATACAAACTGATGATTAGCACTTACCGAGCTTTTTCAAGTCAGTCTCCACGGCAATAATCTTCCCGCCATAATTGGCGATGCCTTCCGAAACGCTGTCCACTCTTTGCACCACTGTCCCAAAAGACAAGTCAAAGGTGAGCACGGCCTCGGTGTACTTTCGTCGAGACATCAGTTATGAAAAAGGATCAGCGGAGACCCAAGCAACTTTGGAGCAAATCTCTGCGCATTTCTCGTAGACATGCAATAACGGTGCAAGTGATTAGTCCAAGTCCCGGGATTAAGTCAAGCAAAGTAAATAACATCAGCTTTAATGAGGTTTACTTTTGGAAAGAGATACAAAGATGGCCTGGGGGGGTCGGTGACAGAGACGGAGGATGGAGGACCTTCCCCCAAGACAGGAGGTGACCTGCCAGGAGGGGTCTTTAGTAAACAAGGGGGGCAGGGGATCAAAGACAAGCCAGGGGGAGGCCTCTTCACGCCCCCACAGGCGACACGGGCGTTCATTTCCTCTGGAATGCGTCTGGGATTGCAACGAGGCAGCCCGCTGCCAGCGCCAACCTCGCCGGGAGGCCGCGCTCTTAAAACCGGGGACCACTTTGGGTCTCTTTGCTATCGTGACGGGAGATGGGCGCTTGCCAAACAGGACCAGACAGGAGATTAGCCTGGGAAATGCGGCTAGTTAGCTTAGCTTCTCTCTACCATTGCGGCTGATGGAGCCCATCAAAAAAACAATTACTCAAATCAAAAGGTGAAACGAGGTGAAAACGTGACCCCTCTGCCACTTTCATTTCCGAACCAGAACCGATTGGGCCACAAGACAGGCTGACCTTATTTAGCCTTTGCTTGTGTCAATCCGGTCAGAGAGAGGTCACCTAGCGAGAAGCGTGGTGGATCTAGCTACGCGAGCATCCGGACCCGCGTCGGCCGAGCCGAGGTTCCCTTGACGGTTTTGCTCCGGTGCCAGTAAAAACCCAAATTGGCCCGAGTTGCACTGCCTTCGCTCACGGCCCATCTGGGATCGATTAGCTCGGCATGAAAGCGTGCAGCAGAGAGCGTGAGGGTGACACGGAGACGTAAAGATAAGCCCCTGAACATATTAACCTAACTTCACCATCTGAAAAAAAACATACAAGGGGCGGGGCGGATGCATATGTGCATGTGGCAATGTTTATGACAATTATGGTCGGGGCATTCAGGGTCCAGTTCCCAGAAAGGCCAAACCCGGCCTCGCAAAGGACACAAGGCGGGCGTGCTCGATCTGCTCGAACTTCTCTTCCTGGTACCGAAGCAAATAAAATGTGTTTATTAGTAAGCTTTTGGAAGGTTGGCTTTTGTTCCCTTTGTACCGGGCCAAGACTGCTGACTCCAACTTGACTTTTTACCGCACAGCGATAAGTTTCCCCACCGCTGTTTCGCTGTCTTTCAACGAAGCTCAAGAAACATCGCCAGCGATGGACAAGAATTCTTCTTTAAAAACGGCGATCCAATTTCAAGTGAAACATTCTGGATCTTACCTTTATATCCGAGAACGGCGACGGCCACGGTGAGGAGGGTGCACAGCACGTAGAGCAAGGCGATGGAGGTCTTCAGTGCCCATTCCTTCTTACACTTGGTGCACTGGGTGCCCTCCTGGATGGCTGTCGGAGGAGGGGAGGGGGTGAAATGCAATTCATTACATTGTGCTTTTACACAAAGACAAGCAAAGCCCAAAAGCAGCCACGAGCTTTGTGTCATGAGCACGATTCCCACATCTGGACAAACGAGGGCCTGGGGTCTACATGAAACGGTTCCCCTTTGCCCCCCCCTCCTCCCGGGCGGCGAAGGGGCAAGGGGACACCAAAACAAACTCCTCCCCCGCAAAGCTGTTTACACAAATGCTGTTTTTTTCCCCCCGTGTGCAGCGCCAGTAAAAAGATTTCAAAAAATGTTGGCGGGGCTTCAGGCCCAAGGAGTTGCACCGCTAGGGGGCGACCACGAGTCTTAACTTCTTGCTTCACCTTTAAGCGCAGGAGGAGCAATTTATTCATTTCAAACGTTTATTTACCGGCAATAGCTGTCAGGGTTTCCGTGGTAACAAAAGCGATGAGGTCACAAGCGCTGGGCCTCCCTTTTAACGCCCTCAACAGACATGCAGGAGCCGGATCGAGTCGTAAAGGACAAATCAATGAATTAAGGCCAATATGACAATGAAAAGTAATTGAATTAGCGAGTAAACGTCCCGTCCGGCTTTAAGCAACCTCAAACCTCAACGTGGGGGGATTGCGCAACATTTGGCAAGTTTGTGAGGCCCCCATGATGACTCATACACATTTTGGTTTTCTGCCTGCGCTGCCTCACAATGGCATGTCAGTTTTGTGTGCGCGCTCATCGACTCGCACGGTTGACTTTCGGTGACCTCGCAGGGTGGCCTCGCTCCAAAAACAAACTCCAAATAAAGATAACTTCCACGTATGTAGAATTGGCCACAACCGGGATTCCCAAACTGGATAGCGCGGTGGAGTAGTGGTTTGCATTTTCGCTCTGGTCAGATCTTGCTGAATAGAGTTGATCATTTCTTTCTACCTGCCAATGACGCAATGAGAGGAAATGTGGAATTAGGGTCCAAATTCCTCCAAGTTCATGGGAGGGCTCTGGGGTCTTAGTAAAAAAAAAAAAAAAAAAAAAGTGTGGCTTCGTTTTTATGAAGCTTGATGGAAACCAAACGCTTGCATCAAGTGGGCTTGCGGTTGCGAGTGAGCGTCAAAAAAACGACTGCCAGAGAACGCCGATTTTTTTTTTTTAAATCTCTGGAAGGTAAGAAATAGAACACTGTGATGGATGAGCTGTTGAAGCCTGTTACAGTCATCGACACGAGATTCGCCAAGATTGTGACATCATCCAGTTAAGGAACGAGGAAGACAAGGTCTTTTGGACAGGCTGTGTCAGAAAATGCAGTTAGAGCAGGAGAATGTTGACACAAAATGCCACAAAAAAAAATTATATCTGTCAATAAAAAGTTAGTTAGCATCCCAGCAGCATCCAACACTCCCTCGCTCCATTTTCAGCCCGCCACCTCCCTCAAGCCAGGAGGCCTCGCTGGGCTCTGCAAAGATTTCGAAAGACAAACAAGTCGACTTTCCAAAAAACTACATCAACAGCGGAGTTGGGATCGGGAAGCGGAGGGGATTTGGGGGGCCCGCCGAGTGACTCGGGCTTCGGTTACAAAGCAAAACATAGCAGTTGAAACACTCCGAGGCTCGTGTGTGCGTGCGTGTGTGTGTGTGTGTGTGTGTGTGGCCTACTGGCTGAAAAGCGCCTCATTAGCATCTAGAAAATTACAACACTGAACGCAATGCGATACCGACAAAACGAGGTCAGCATAAAAAGCCGACTCGGGATGATTCAATCGACTAAAAACAACATCATTCAAAAACTGCTGTTCTTCTAGCGGCTTCCACTCCAACTTTGATCATCATTAACTTTGAGGTACAAAAGCCTGGAAAACATCTTTGTGGTCCAAAAGGCAACTTAGACGATCCCAATCCAAAAAAAGTGAAAAATGTCCCGATGCAGCCAAAGCTGAGGCAAGTGCTTCAAAGTCAAATAAACAGCTTCATGTCGCTAAGATGGAATCAAATAAATAACATGGTCGCTCTGATGAGCAGCTGGGATAATAAAGGACGACCTCCTCCCCAGGAAAAAGCCAAATTCGCGGCATGGCTTGGCTGATGGAAACATTTTGTTCTTCTGATCAAGTTCAGCTTCTTGAATCACCAAAGGACTTTACATTAAAGAAAAAAAACCCTACCCATCCCTCTCGGCCTTCGAAATGCTAATCTACCTCCGTGTCCAAAAACAGAGTCCAGCATGGAACAATTTGCTATTCAAGATATGAAGTTCAAATAGCTGACTCATCTCGATTTTTCATGTTCTTCCAAGCGAATGTAAACATGCCAAGCTACAGTTCCTCGCCTGCTGCGGAATCCAGGAAGTCATAAAAGAATCACGCAGAGTTGAGTAACATTGAATCGGATGCGACCGACTGAAAAAGTTTATATTCGGCTCTCGTCGTCCACTCAAGACAAGAAGATGAGGTCAAATGTTAAGTGAGAATTCACGGCCGTGTGGAGTAGCAGAAAAGACCGGCCAAAGTGTTTAGAGCAGACGGTGTCATCATTGCGGATGTCTCACAGACGACAACTCGGACCTAGCTCGGAACCTTCAATGACATGGCCGAGCTTCCAAAAGCACCACGAGCGACCGGCCGGGCGACGATGGAAAAGTTAAGAAGCATCGTGGGTGCCTTCTGGGTGGCCTGGCATGTCTGCGGTCTGGGAGTCAACGAGGGGGCGGGGCCTTCCCGATCGGAACCACGGCAGGCGAGCTGGAACTGTGCGGCGCCACCTTGAAGAGCACGAGCATGTCGGATGAACCCACACCAGAACACTCAGGACAGAACTTTTCAGGTTCCAAACCAGCGTTGATTTTGGCATGGTAATTTTTGTAGTAAAATGAAAAAGAATCCCCAAATCCATTGTTAAAGTGCGTCTGTGTGTTCCGCTGCTGGGAAGCCATTTTAGTGCTCGCAAATATAAAGCCATTACGTCAGGTGAGGCACCGAGCACGAGTCCTAGCTTGCCAACAATTTTATCGCATTTCCATAGGAGACGTTAAAAGAACACAGGTGCCTCGGATTGCTTCCCGCTGTACCAAATCGATGAGTCAGACCCTGGAAGGGAGAAAAAAAAAAAAAAAAAACGGCTCCCCTGACATCTGCATGCGGGTCACGTCAAGGACAGCGAGGTCGTTACGATGCGAGTCGCAGAGACGGAGGCCCGGCGGGTCGGGAGTTCTCGCGAGTGCTGCTTTTCATCAGTCGCAGAAGAAAATATGAAAGAGGAGGAAGGCCACACAGGAAACAATTGACTCATCTGGTTTTTGCCTTCTTTGCCGACTGACCAATCCGAGCCACATATCAAACAGACTACGGTTTTATCTCAGGTTTCTTCCTGATTCTTCCTTCCCGGGTGTTTCGCTCCAGCTGACTCTTTTAACGTCCAATCTCTTATCTTGTCAGCCTGGAGCTGATGGCTCCACTTCCTCCGACAACGGCTGCATCTCTTCCAGCTTCCCCCACTTGACTCCCTTCCCGTCTCCCCGGGATGAAATATCGCCTCGTCGGCTTCCCGGCTCGCCTCCCCGCCGCCGGGCTGTACATCATCTCATTTTTTGTTTACACACATTCACACCCAAATATGACATACGAGACATGCGGCTGACGTTGAACAGGATTTGTTTCTGCTCTCTCGTTTCTGTTTTTTTTTTTTTTCCGCTGTCCGGCGAATACGGCAACGGGAAAGTCTGACAGTGAACGAGTCAAAGCGTTCAAATGTATAAACAACCGCGAGGCAGAACTAAAGGAGACCACAACAAAACACTGTATGTTAGAAAAGACAACCACAAAACCACTGCTGAAAGAATCCCAAATTCCTGGCACGCCATCAAACATGGCTGAGCGTCACATGACCGCCTGTGTTAAACTCATCATGCTGCTGAGTGATGGGAACAACACGACAGAATTTTTGGATGGACGAGTTGTTGCGTTTTAGGCGTCGGCAAGAATAAAATGATTTCTGACGTGCGAATATCCGTGCTATAGAAACCGATGTTTGCTGTTGAGTAATACGCTTATAATATATTGTTTCTATTTTATGTTGTACAGTGATCCCTCGCTACTTCGCGTTTCATTTATCGCAGCTTCAGAACATCGCGGATTTTTTTTTCCCAAATTAAAAAAACATTTAAAAGTCAAAATAAAACTTCTAAATTGAGGAAACGTGTCTAACCTTTAGGACAATGTAGTATTGCTCCAAATGTTCGTTTATGTTCCTTTAGAAGTCCGTTTTCGCGTGTTAGCACGATCGCGAGTTAGCATCTTTCCGCTAACTCGTTAGCCTGCCCAGTACTTCTTGTTGGTGGCCATACTTCGTGGATTTCACTTATCACGGGTGGTTTTTGGAACCAATTATCCGCGATAAACGAGGGATTACTGTATTTATTATTTCTTAGTATGACAGAAAATGTTGATTGATCTAAGTGGGCGTGGCTTAATAAGAGGCCCTCCTCCACGCAGTTGCAGTGAGTGGTGTGTTAACATTTTCATTTCCAAATGACTGAGCAGGCTGAGCGTGCGACGTAGTATACGAAAAGGCTCAGTCAGGTGGAGAGCATTCGTTTTACCTCGACGACGCCCCCTGCAGAGAATAACAAACACATTTGGACCTTGAGTACCATGGCAGCCGTCCAGGCCTTCCAGATGATTTCACTCAGTGCACGTACATTGTGTGTGTGTTTCATCTGGCATGCAAGTCATACAAATGTCTTTCTGTGCATTTGCGTAAATCTACCTCATGTGCGCATACCTTCTGCATGATGTTTGGGTAAGATAGAGAATGAGAACCTAGCGCGGTCGCCGACCTAATCGTAGATCTCAGAGGCTGAAGATTGCGGAGGTGGAGGAACAACAGCAAAGCAAAACAATCCTGTCCAGAGTTTGTCAGAATAAAAGACTTCCCCCGCGCACCTCATGGCTTTCTAATCTAAACCGCGGCTCCGACTGAGGCTGGCAAAAACAAACAGGATGCTCCTCCTCGGCTGACTCGGATGACAGGGAATGCGTTTGAAAAGCGTTTGAAGGCTCCTCTGGCTCTGAAAACCTCCCCCAAAAGACGAAACGCCGCCGAAGCATGAACCCCAATTGTGTGAGTAAGAATATTTGACCTTGCTCCAAAAATTGCAACGGAGCATCCCGGTGAGAAGTTGTGGATCAGAAAATACATATTGCGTGTATCGGTGCAGAAAATGTGGGCCGGAGGAGTTTACTCACCAAAGCGCTTGTATCCAAAAGACTGTACTTCCTCCTCGTCTGCAAAATCGTCTGCAAGACATCAGAAACACGTCACATAAATTGTCTGAAACTGAAATGTTTACATGATACATTGTGATGACAAACAATCTTTTAAGATTGTAAAAATCTCTATGTGTGTGCTGGAACCCAAGACCAGGATTAGAACATTATGGTTTAATGGTAAACAGATGGTTTGTGTGTGGGTGAAGGGGGGGGGGGGGGGGGGTCTCATGGGGAAGGGACTGATGAGATGTCTTGGTGAGGGAGCGAGGGGTCACTTTACTATGAAACTCGTAGTGATGTCAAGAATGCATCACTTTGTGGCACTATTGCAGGAAGGTGCTAACAATGCTAGCACGCATTTTTTCAGACACCAATAAATAATCACTCAAAAGTTTTGAGTCAAAATCACAGTAAGTCACTGTAACATTTCGCCCATTTGGAAAATTAATGCTGCCCGTAAATATACGGAAAAAGTCTACAGACCTCAGTGAAATGTATTGCACATAATATAAATAAAAATTTAACCAAATAAGTGCCTAAAAAGTCTAAATGCAAATGTACCGGTCTTGAACCTTAAATAGACTGAAGCCACATAATGACGATTATCATGATGAAGGGAATATTACCTTTCATTGCGTTTTGATATCTCGCTGGGACAGAAGAAGACACGAGGATCGCTGTCCGTCACTTCATGCGCATCTCAGCATCAGGTACAGAGTGGAACAAAAGTAAAAGTTTCCCAAGTTTACGAACGACTATTCCTTAAAATGATACTAACAGTAATAATAAAATCAAACCAAAGAGGTAATAGCCATCTACACTTGTCGTTGGAATCCCATCGTTCTGATGCTTTCGTCTTCTGCAGCACTGATGGGATGTTTCTGGTTCTGTCTCCTCTCGCTGTCTCTTGACTGCGAGGAGAAGTCAAGCGAGGTGTTACAATTTCCGGTGTTCTTTTCAAAATTAAAGTCTAAAACGGAAATTCGGTGTTTGACATTTATTAGTTCGTCAAAAGCTATGAAAGGCAGATATATTGTTGAAAATGGGTTTAAACGTGTATATGTTTATGAAAGTTACATTTTAACATTAGAAAACGTGAACGTATGTTTTGTTTTTCATGCACATACATGCATTTTCTAATTATTTTACTATTAAAATATGGAATATTAAACATTTGTCTCCTCATATTTTATTTTAATTACTTTTGATTTTTATATTCATCCACGAATGAGCTGGCTCATCTGTTCGTTTCCAAAATGAAAAATATTCCTCGAGCACAAACGTTTGCCCACTCCTGCTATCCTGCAGGCTGACTTGACCCGTCCAGAGCATCACTCTCCCACCAGGTGCTTTCAACTCCTTCCTGCCCCCGCACCCCTGGGGGGGACACTGCTCCAAATCAGCCGGAGATGAGATTAGGTTACCAGGCGGTGATGGCAATCGCGTCGCCACGCTCCCTCAAAATCTGGTGCTCATTACAGTTAATTTCTTAAAAGGCCTCACTAAACACGGATCGAGTGACATTTTCCTGCTCACTTCCTGTGGTTTTACACATTTGATTTTCCATTGGCTTGCTTTTACAGTTGTGCGAATTGTTTAGTGTGTTGTCTAAACAACACTTTTTATGTAGGCTTTTATGAGACTTTGAATGCACTTGCATATTACCATATGACGCCTTTGAGTCCTTGCACGTGCTAGAGAAGCCTCTGCGTGCAGTTGTAAGAATACGTTGTAAGAAACAAGCACACAAACAAAACAAAAATCCAAATGTCATCTACACACAGCAGTGTGTCTTTCATATGATCAAACACTACCAAATGAAGACACTCGACTTGCGAAACAGTGACATCTTGTGGCAGCTTTGGAGCTTGGAGATTAAGTGCCTTTGAAACCTTATAACGAAGATGATTCACTAAAATTACAGCTGATGAAAGTTAAAATTGAAAGTTAAAATTCTCTCTTTTGACCACATGGTGTTAAAAGAAAACCGCGGAACCTTTGAGTTTTTCAAGTGTAATTTAGTTTAAATAAAGTTCGACCGGATATTTACGGCAAGCGCGACTTTTTCTTCTCGCGAGACTTCACCCCAAAACAAGGAAGTTCTTCGCGCTCTGCGATTGGCTGATATCCGATATTTGCATATTTGGTGGGAAGTTCTGCAGCGACATCTTCAAGAACACAAGTGATACCTTTACATTTTTATTCGACTCTCTTTTATTCATACGCAAAATGCTCTCCGCGCTGGACCAACCAAGCGGGGAACCCAGTGGAAATAACCCACAGGAAGAGAAGAAGAGCTTGCCGGGTTTCTTTTGCGACGAACGGGGGTATCTGAACCAAGTGGCGTTCATCCTGGAGCATGGCCGCAAGAAGGGAGACCGAACCGGTACCGGCGTCATCTCTGTGTTCGGCGCCCAGGCTCGGTACAACCTCCGCGGTAAGTAAGGCTCGCTCGAACACAAGCTTCTTTTTCAATCCATTGCTGTTTATGTTACTAACCTGCCCCCGTTTTGCTTTATAGATCAATTTCCTTTGCTGACAACCAAAAAAGTATTTTGGAAAGGTATCCTTGAAGAGTTGCTTTGGTTTATCAAGGTGGGTCTACGAGGGGAAGTAAACTATTCTTTGTTTAAGGCAGACATGGCCATTTCATTATAAATTCCTCTCAGTGTTTTTTATATATGACTGTATATTTGGTTGAGTAATTTTAACGTTGTCTGTATTAATAGTTAAAATCCTCCCTGTACCACCACAGACAGAACATTTAAATATCATACCAAAATCGCATTTCATTGATACCCATTTCTAGATAAATTGGATAATTTGGTTTTGAGGAGGGGAGTGCAATGGTACTGACAGGATGCTGATATGATTGTGTCATTATCTTATTATCAACGATGGGATGTTCCATGATTTGTGTCGCCAGGGGTCGACGAATTCCAAGGAGTTGTCGGAGAAAGGCGTGAAGATTTGGGACGCCAACGGCTCGCGTAGCTTCCTGGACAAGTGCGGCTTCACTGAGCGCGAGGAGGGCGACCTGGGCCCCGTCTACGGCTTCCAGTGGCGACACTTTGGCGCCGAGTACACTAACATGCATGCCGGTACCACTCCTGTAGCTTTTTAAATTCTTTAGAGCCTCCCATGAGTGTTTCCTTCAGTGGTGGTGGTAGCAGTTGAAATTATAAATATCTATTTAATTTTTAGATGCTGATGGCCTCGTGTCTGTTTGAATAATAGTTTTAATGAAACTTTGTAGTGACTCGACAGACCTTGTGTGGGCTTCATTTTGTCTTTTTTGTGCCTCAGATTACACAGGGCAAGGCGTGGACCAGCTACAGAAGGTCATCGACACCATTAAGAGTAATCCAGAGGACAGACGTATCATCATGTGCGCGTGGAACCCTAAAGGTGCAGACAAACTCACCAAGTCAAGACCCTGGAGGTCCATTTAGTTTTTACCCACAAATCATTTTGTTCACCATGCTCAACTTTTTCTTCGTACCTTTTGATTGTGTGACGTGTCAGACTTGCCACTGATGGCGCTGCCGCCCTGCCACGCCCTGTGCCAGTTCTACGTGTGCGATGGCGAGCTGTCTTGTCAGCTGTACCAGCGCTCAGGCGACATGGGGCTGGGCGTGCCCTTCAACATCGCTAGCTACGCCCTCCTCACGTACATGATCGCGCACATCACGGGCCTCCAGCCCGGCGACTTTGTCCACACGTTGGGCGACGCCCACATCTATGTCAACCACGTGGAGCCGTTGAAAGTGCAGGTAGCCTTCGAAAAGCCGCCCAATCAGTCTCTAGCCTGCCTGGATTCTCATTAACATTGCTCTCGCTTGATTGGCAGCTGCAGAGGGAGATCCGCCCCTTCCCCAAATTGAAGATCCTGCGAAAAGTGGAGCGCATTGACGATTTCCGCGCCGATGACTTTGAGATTGTGGACTACAACCCGCACCCGGCCATTAAGATGGATATGGCTGTGTGAGACCTGTTGCTTTTTTAGTCAGAAATTGTCAAAAAAAGACTCATAAACACCTCATAAAGTTCATGTTGCAAAGAAGACAGTCATGCTGACAGAACTGAAGAAGACTCCTCCTCTTACTCAGTAAGTTGTTGGAATATTACTCTTTTTTTTTGGTTGTTCGAGGGTAAGAATGTAGGTGATATGTAGTAAGTGCTTGAAAATGGCGGCCTTTAATATAGGCTAGCTGTCAAGTCATGCAAGGGAATTTGATGTGGCTCTGGTTATTATGGCGACTAAACTCAAGTCATTCGGCAAACCCTAATGTTGCCCTTTTCAAGCCGTGTTTAAAAAATAAGCAGATAAGCTAACCTTCCTTTGTATTCATGTTTATGTTAGTTTTTTAAATAAAATGTGCGGTGGGCTTTGATTTGCATACGTGTTTTTTTTTTTATCATTGTCTAGCATCTATAAATGACAAGCAATGTGTGATTTGTGTCAAAATGATAGAAACGGCTTCTAAAAGCAAAATAATGAAGATTGGAAACGATACCTACCAATTTTAGCTGACATGCTGCAGTAATCCCTAGATGTGTTCCTTCTCCTCTAGGGGGCAGTGTGAAGCAGACCAAGTCCAACTCATTCCTTTATTGTACAAATTCCCATGGTGAGTTTTCTCCTTTGATCATTTGCAGTTAGCTTACATGAAAAAAGTATCTCGAAGCTTAATAAGGTTATTCCCACGATGGCTACATAAACAAGTTCATGTATCTTGCTTGTCTTGACGTACACGTACTGCAGATAGCTGCAAGGTTCAATCATATGTTGAAGAGGTTTAGTCAGAATGTGCAGCATTTTTTTTTTTTTTTTTTAATAAGCAACAAGATACAATTCAATGAAAAAGTTGCCATTGTGGGCACATCTGACTTTGAAAGGCCTTTGAATGCGTGGTTCTTCTGAAAGCAAGCAACCACCTAGTATGGACAACGTGCTAGGACAGAAGGCCGTTCGTCCCCGGCGGGAATCTCCATTCCAGCTTTATTCATAATTGATGCTTCCAATGCATAATTTATCCGCCTACCTTGTCAAACATGGCAACAAATCGAGTCGAATCTCAAATTTGCAGCTACGGGCTGCAGCGAGATTGCTGAGGGTATTATGCAACTTGATGCCCAGCTTAACAGTCATCCCCCCTCCCCCCCGTGGTGATCCATACTATAGGTTCTCCCCGGGCTGGTACTGGGGCTCCGTGGCAGTGAAGTAGTCCTCGAGGAAAGACTGGATGTACTCAAAGGTGGGCCGCTCGTCGGCCTCCTCCTTCCAGCACAGCTTCATCATGTCGTGCAGCGATTCGGGGCAACCCTGCGGGCATGGCATGCGGTAGCCGCGCTCCACCTGCTCCAGGACTTCGCGGTTCACCATACCTGCAGGGAAAGCCAGCCCATCACCCGATTGGTGAGGTGAGAAAAACATCTTTTGGTTTGCAACAACAAAAACAAATTGTTTGCACTTCATGGAAACTTACAGCAATAACTTCAAATGTATTCAAAGCTAATCATTTTGTCACATGCCAACAACTGAATGCCATTGTGCTGGTCTTTCAGGTTTACCCGCCTGAGCCATGAAAGCTCTCTCCACTCCTTTCAGCTCCTCAGTACGTCATTAATATCAGTCGTTCTTTGCAGAGGAGACGTCGCATGAATGTGAGTACTGTTATATTGTCTTTCTACATGTGTTGCTGCACTCTTTGTGTTCCAGTCGTTGGGTTATAGCGATTAACTGTAATATGATGCATAGCTGTAGATTAAATATACAAAAATGAACACCAAATGTATATAACTTTTAACACGTGATGCAGTAATTTCAACCATAAAAATGTCCAAATGTTTATGAGTCAAAGCACAAATTATTTTCATGAACTATCCAATGGGAGGGGTTCTCACCTGGGTAGGGCACTCTGCCCTTTGTGACAAGCTCGGTGATCAAGATGCCGAACGACCACACATCCGACTTGATGGTGAAGCGTCCGTACAGTGCCGCCTCCGGTGCCGTCCACTTAATGGGGAATTTGGCTCCTGGATGGGACGTAACTGACATTAGCTCCACTGGAGGGCGCCAAAGTGTCCTATTCTGAAAGCTTAACTCTATCGGGCCATTTCAATTTCCTCCAAATGCCATAGTGGAGTTTTCATTCCATATTAAAAGTACTTTAGAAGAGCTTGACACAAAATGTTGATTAGTGGTGGCATATTTTCCCCCTCACCTTGCCTCGCCGTGTACTCGTTGTCCTCGATTAACCTGGCCAGACCAAAGTCTGCAATCTTGCACACCAGGTTGTCACCCACCAGGATGTTGGCGGCCCGCAGGTCTCGGTGGATATAGTTCATCCTCTCGATGAACGCCATGCCGTCGGCGATCTTAGAAAAATGTAATAAGCAAGTAAATCGTTTGCTACATACATGAGTGAGCCATTGTGAAGTTATCAAATCAAAGATCAACTAAACTACAACGTGATGTCACCTGTGCGGCCATGTCCACCAGCAGGGGAAGCTTCAGGAATTTTCCGTCACCTTCTTTGAGGAAGTCCAGTAAGCTGCCTGTTAAATAAAAAAAAAAAAAATCAAATTAAGTCCTAAAATGGCTGCAAGGGCAACCAGTGAATGCATACAAATGTGCCACCATTATGCGGGGCTCTTATTAGCATGTCATAAATAGTCACTGAAGCTCGTTTTATTGTCTCTACCAATTTGCAGCAGAGGAGAACAGTGTCATGTCACCAAATGCACGTAAACCCTTCAAGGTCCAAAGCAAAAACCCCGCCAGGTCCTATTTTTCTAAGCAAACAGAATTTAAATGTCCGTGAATATTTTTCCCTGGGACATTGCTGGGAAAAAGAAAAGAAAAGACAAGCAGAGTGGGAGGGTTGACTTCTTGAACGTGGCAGGCTCGGGCTTGATGCGTTTAAAAATAGAGCACAGGAAACGCAATCGTGCGCTATACGCTCTCATGGGATATCAGTTTAGCTCCCGACTGGAAAGGGAGAAGCCCCCTCCTCAACGTTCGTGCGTGCGCACGTACCTTTGGCCATGTACTCTGTGACTATGTAGATGGGCTCCTCGGAGACGACGGCGTAGAGCGGCACCAGTTTGTCGTGACGAAGCTTCTTCATGATCTGAGCCTCCTGCAGGAAGGCCTCGGGCGACATGGTGCCCGGCTTGAGCGTTTTGATGGCCACTTTGGTGGTGCCGTTCCACGTGCCTGGCGGTGACGAGCGACAACGGACGTTAATGGTTATCGCTCGCTAACGTGCCGTCATCGGTGCAGCGCTCGGTTTAAGTTTGCGTTCCAACGTACCCATCCAGACTTCTCCAAAGCAGCCCTGGCCCAGCTTGAGCTCCAATCTAAGGGACTCTCGCGGGATCTCCCAGGCATCCTTGGCGAGACCTTGCGTCTGAGGTTTGACGGTGGGGCAAACGCTGGTCAGCTTGTGGCAGAGGCCGTCGGCGTGCTCTGCCATATCGGACGGGAAAACGTTTCTTGACACGTCGCCCGACGTTTGTGGTGCTAGCACGTGGTGGCCTACCCGAATAGTGTTTGACCAGCTTCTGTAAAGTGTCAAACTGTGCTCGCGTGGTGATATAGTAGCCGCCGCTGTCCAGCTTGCGGATCTTGTAGTGCTTCACATTGTCGCCTCTGCTTTCGTCCCAGTCGCGGATGGAGAGCGAAAAAGCACCTGGACAGCAAGACCGTCGAGATACGATTAATGTGAGACGAAAGCAGGAAGTGGACGACCATGTCGTCACCTTTGGTGGTTTCGCTTTCTCGCGCCAGGAACGTCCCTCGATGGTTTCCTGGATTCAGCAGCAATCTCTCCGCATCTTTCCGGCCCATTTTACCAAAATACCACCTGGGCAGACAGACAAGTCGATAAGCTATTTAATCCTGGTGATGAAGAGATGAGCTAGTTGCTAGCGGATGCTAGCTGTTGACACAGCTCACTTACTCTTCCGCCTGTATGGAGTCTGCGGGGGCCACGTAGTTGCTCGGGATGTAACCTTTTTTGCCGCTGGTGATGGAGCGAGCTTCCCACCAGTCTCCTTCCCTGCGGAGGCAACGGGCCGCCAATCAAGCGCTACGCTTTGCTTGCTGAGGCCGCACGCTTGTTACGGGGGACACGAGCGTACGTATTGTTGATGATCTGGAAGCGATCGCCTTTCTTGAACGACAGGTCGTCCGACGTTCTAGCTTCGTAGTCGTAGAGCGCCACGAAGAAGGTCACGCCGCCTTCAATGCGCAAAAGTATCGAGACACAGCCTGAATCGTTTCTTATCAAGGCACCAGTGTGCTTGATGTTTTGACTTACTTGGGACAGAACCTGTGAAGGAGTTGGACACAGGGCCGGTGAAGGCCGACGCCCCCCCGAAAGGGGTCATGCCAGCTGAAGACCCCCCAAAGGGCGTGAAGGCAGAGTTGAAGTTGGTGGCTCCGGAACAGGAGGAGGCGGAGGGTGCTAGACCGGGTTGTAGCTGGGTGGGATCAGGCCCGTAGTGGCCCACGTGGGGCGTCGCCGCGGCAACGTTGGGGTCGGACAGCAAAGTGTTGTCCGCGCCGTACTTGCTGGCGGCCCCTTTGTCCTCTTTGCTCTTGACGCAGCCCATGGCGGCGGCGCCCTGCTGTGACAGACGCAACAGCTCATCGGATTAAAACGCAGCCTTCGTAACACATCGTGTCCTAAAATCAAACGTCATGTCGTGCGTGCCCTGACATTATCTCCCAAATCACTGTTGTTGTCACTAAAACCGTAAGCCATGTGGCAACTGGGACATATGCGCCATAAATCCGCTTTGGACCAGTCCCGCTAGCCACTGGGCTAGCTCTCAATTACGCTTCAGTTTCTTTTTCTACCCAACTTAGGACGGTTTGGAAAGTGACATGACTCGACGGAGGCTCTGCATTCAATATCAAACTGAAGATGGCTGATGTCGCTGTGAACAGTTGCAGTGTTTTTTTTTTGCTGTGGTCGCCAAAGGCCTCGTGCCCGACCGCACCGCCAGATTGAAAACATCAGCGCGGTTTTCGGTCCTCCTTCCGGCATTAGCGGCATTCTTCTCTGACACGCTTGTAAAGAAGGCTTAGAAGGGGGGGGTGGGGGTAGCTCGGATTGATTAGCAAGCCACGACACGGAGGGTTAATTGGCCTGCTCGTATTTGGTTCTAAGATCAATTTGCCAAGTGGTGACTTCGGGGAGGAGCGCCAGGGGGAGTTCACAGGGTTCTCGCAGCTCTACTGCAAAAGTAAACATCAAAATCAGCAAAAAAAAAAAAAACGATTGTGACTTGTTTTAGGGGCAACAGTAGGTTGGGTTGTTGGTCGGTTGGCAGAAAACATGCCAACTTCAGCAGATGGAACGAGAAGGAAGATTACCAGAATAGAGGATTTGCTTTAAGAGGATCATAAAAAAGAAGAAAAAAAAAAACTGAGCTCATTCATCATGACACAATGAGTTTCAATCTGATGACCCATTTTATGGGGCAACCCACCAGTTGGACTCAAAAACCACAACATTTAAAGCTCCGCCTCCCAAAGGAAAATGACTTTTAACACTAAAGAACGCCTAATTCCTACATTGCGATTGAGACTAACTGAAGTGAGGGTTCCCATGCAGGTCGAATTAGCGCATCCATATCAAAATATCAATATGTGCTCCCCCGGAGGATCTTTCATTTAAAAATCCAGTCGATTCCGTCAAAGAGCGCTGCGAGCCGTGGGACGGCAAGAAAAATCCGCCTCGCTCTAATTATTGGAACACATTTTCATTAGGAACAACATCCCGTTAGCCCGAGGGAACTCGACCTACTATTCTGCTTCGCATACAAACGTGCCTCAAAAGACACAATAGCCAAGGAAGGTGAGGAGTTGACCAGAAAGGAGGCCTATGTGTAATCAAGCACAAATAAAATTCTACGGTACAACACCTTCCGATATTTTGATGTTAAATTGTATTAAGGCTAACTGCGTGCCAGTTTAAAATGTGCTCACTTTCTACTCAGGCTGAATAAGTAGCATGAATTTGGCTATTCGTGTAAAAGTAAAAGCCTCATTGACACTTTCAATTTTGATAGCCTGCAGGTCTTCATTCATTTCCATCTCGGTGGGTTTGGTGAAAAAGTGCTATTGCTCTCATAAGCTTGAATGAATATAATAATAATATATATGTATATGGAACCCAGTTGGAGCTTCAAGCTTTTGCTTGGACAAAACACTCAAAAATTGGCGACCCCTCCCAATAAATAAATAGATGACAGATAACCCAATTTTGGGGCCCCGAGCCACAGTTTGTGTACCCCATCCAGAGCGTAGCATTGCCTGGAATGGGTGTCCGTGTCCCAATACTTTTGTCACCTTTGCTGCATACTGATGACTTCTTTGTTGATGCCAGGCCCACCCACGTGACAAAGACCACTTTGCATTTGTCCTTACCTTCCTTCCTTTTGGGTCTTCTTCTCGCCGCCTTTCTTCTTGTCTGACAGTTACACAAATGGAAAAAGAAAAAAGAAAGGGGGAAAAAAAGAGCTATTCCAAGCGGAAGCGATCCGCCCTCATCGTGCGTGCATGCGTGCACCGTTAAGTAGAAAGCAATGTGCTGATGGGGTGCAGCATGCTCCAGTCAGCTCCCCGTCAGCTGGTGCTCGCGTTCCTTTTGGACGCGGACGCTCGCGCGCGGCGCGGCGGCAGCATGTCCCGACTGACACGGGCCTCGAAGGGCGAGCGGAGCTGAGATTTGTGGCCGGGCCTGCTCCTCTGCTGCCGCTCCGCTCTGCTGCTGCAGCTTGAGGACACAACGTGCACAATGAAACAGAAGGAGCTCACACGCATCCAAAAGAGAAACGGAGGGAGGGGGTCTCAACGCTTAAAGGACGCTGGTTGACATAAGTGGAGCTTTAGCGACCTCAAATGGAGATTCCATGCTAGTACAACTGTCAGAAAAGAACGAAGTCACCAGCGCCGGCGATTCGCTATAAATAGCATCGCTGCTAAAATTGCACTTTTCAAATCGTCGCTTCCTCGAGATTTATTTATTTTCAATCTATTAACACTGAATGTCAGTTAGCAGTTTATCGGACATTGTTGATTGACTTCCATCATGCTCACTTTGATGTTAAAATGTTTTTTTTTTTAATTCATGCACATGGAGAGCGCTCATTTAATATAGTCTCGTGGTAGACGTGACGTGGATCTGAGAGAACCTGGTGTACCTGATTATTTGACCATATAGTGCACATTCCTTCTTAGGCCACTAGGAGGCAATGTTTCTCAAGAATGATAATGCATTTTGAGAATCGCCGTAATCTCGCAGTGATGTGCACTCATTGTAATTTTCTGCATTCATCTATTTTTGCTCTTTCACTTTTATTGTCACTTTACTTTATTTCCTTTACAATTGAGTGCCATGGAACGAATGAACTTCTCTGGATGGCCTCAAATTTGAAATCAGTAACTTTTGGGAAAAAAGGACTTCAAGCGTGGCTGTTGGAGCATGAGACGTTCACGTGTTGAAAACCAAGGCAGTATGATTTAAAAAAAAAAATTAGAATCAATTATGAATCAAATTATGAAAACGAGCCAAAACATACTTCGCTACGATTACATAAACGCATCTATCTCATCTACCGGGCTACATAAACTCGACAGTGCTTGTAAATTATTAATAACCACACTATTAATATCCTGACAAAAACTTGATGACTCATATCCTAACATGGGACTTTTTTTTTTGCATTTCAGCACTTGGACAGCGCCCCCCACCTACCCCCACCGCCCGCACTCCGCTTATTAGCGACATCCATACAAATGAAGCGGACCGGCCAGACGGAAGGACAAACAGACGGACGAGCTCCAGTGGGACTTGATGTCGTGGGCACCTCCCCCGCCCGCCCTCCCACCTTGGCGACCATAAAAAGCAGCCCAAAGCAAGAGCAGAAGGAGGGACACGCACACTCCCAAAAAGTTGTCTGTCACGCAAATGTTTGGAGGAGGACACTGCCACGCCACGGAGGACACCAGACACCCACAAGAAGAAGAAGAAGAAGGAGGAGAGGGAGAGGAGGAGGAGGAGGGGGAGGCAAGAGGAAGAGGCGCTTGCATCTCACGCCTGCGTGCACACGGGCTCTTCCACCAGTAAGTGCAAACAAAAAGACACTTTTTTTTTTTTTTTTAATATAAACATCTCTGAAGCTGGGCCAGCTATGTCAAAAGTGTGCTTGAGCTCCTGTTACCTTTTTGTTTTTTGCAGCAAAATGTCCAGCAAAGCGACGCTCGCCTTGCTCATCTATGGCATCTTCATGCGCCACGGCGGCGGCAGCGGATCGCACCTGGGGCTCGCCTTTCCCCAAGTCACGTATGTAGAAAAAAAAAAAATTCTCTAAAAGCTTTCATTATTTTTACCTGGCATTTGTATGATGATTATGATGAGCATGACATTTATAGCCCACTACTTTCCAGTTATTTTCCAAATTAAAATTATTCTAAAGACTTTTTTAATACTATATTTATTGACAGATTTGTGCTATTTAATATTTTTGTAGTTTGCAAATTCATTTATAATTTTGTCATTTTTTACAAATATTCTTCTAACATGTTTTAAAATAGTATATTAATTCATTTATATTGTTTTTTGTTTTTCAGCACTCGTTTAAATTTAAAATTCTCACCCCCAAATTCCACCTTTTTTGTTTGGCTATTTTAATCTTATTTAGATCATTTTTTTTCTTCGGTTCATCCGATCGGGCAACAAATCCATACTAAGTGGTCTCCAAACATCCACCAGGGACAGGCAGCCACAGTAATGAGATTTACATGCATGCCAGACCACTGGATGGATAACCCACCTGCTCAAAAAAACAACAATAAAATAATAAAGGATTGACTTTTTTCGTTTCCGTCTTCCCGTCGCTTGCAGACTTGAGGGCGAATTGTACGACGGAGACGGGAACTCGCTGCCGTCTTTGGATTACGACGGGCAGCAGCTTCAGGTGAGAAGTCCAGCCATGGGGACGCAAGACCACGACGTCTTCTCCTTGTATTACCCGCCGCCCGATAAAAGGTACGACGGGACCGAGCCTGAAATTCATCGCCCTTTCTAATTATTATTTTTATTACGTGGGCCTTGGATTTTATTTCCTCAGGACGGAAAGGCACGCAGACGGCATGTTCAACAAAGCGTACAGGAAAGCGTTGGGACAGTTGTCGGCCAGGAAGTATCTTCATTCTCTCATGGCCAAGCGGGTCGGGTAAGATGTCAACGTGGTGTGATTGTTGCACGACGTCGCATTTGCTCTGAAGGGAATTAACCCCGTCACGATTTTGCTCGTCTCTTCCTCTAGCGGGAAGGCGCTGGACGACAACGGCGAGCCGCTGTCCAAGCGTCACTCGGACGGCATCTTCACGGACAGCTACAGCCGCTACCGCAAGCAGATGGCGGTCAAGAAGTACCTGGCCGCCGTGCTGGGCAAAAGGTACAGACAGAGAGTTAGGAACAACAAAGGACGCCGGCTGGCTTACTTGTAGCACCCCCACCCTCACTGAAATATGTCAAGCGCTTTTCGTGTTTCTTTATGTATGAAGGAAGCCATTAAAAGGAATATTTTGATAACGATGCCGTTTTATGGACTACTTGAGAAGTGGGGATGTTTTGTGTGTCAATTGCAAGGGGGAATAAATGCTTGAAAAGACAATCAGCGTCTGTGACATTAAGCTGCTGTAGTTGTGTCGTTTATCCACAGCAGACTCGAGGACGTAGATTTGCGCGGCGTAGACTTTGACGCCCTCCTGGACGGGGAGGACTTTGAGGCTTTTTGGGGGGACTGGCTCAAACGGCTCCCCCCGAAATTCCCGGTGAGTCATATTTTTAGAGGGAAGCTGGGCTTCTGGTTCTGGCCCTCCTCCCTTTCTCCTCGCATTCTCCCCTTTGCTGAAATGTCTTCAGTGTGAGGATTTCTTGAATACGTTTGGGGTCTTTGGGGTCCTTCTTCCACAAGTGAGCTTAAACCTTCCGCTCTTGTTCAGTGCGAATGTTGTGTTTATGTGTGTGTGTTAATAAGCAAACAAAAAAACACCCGCCTCTCTCTGACCATCTAACAAGTATGATCACTGTTAAAAGATGAAGTGGCTAAAATTAAAAACCCAATTCTTTTTTTTTTTTTTGCTTAACTACAAACAAAATCAATACTTGTTACATGGTTGTTCCTAGCGAGAGACGCATGAAGTTTGCACCTTCTGGTTCCACTTCTGTGCTTCCCTTTCTCACCTTTTCTCAGAAAGACAATGTTTTTTTAAAAAAAAATGAAATGCATGATTAAAATGAGAGAAAGAAATGTTCTTACCTTCTGCAACACACACACACGGCACACATCAAGCATCTCCTGACCGCAGCATAATATGAATGTAAACCAGCCAAGTGAGTGGCTCTTAATGTCCTGCTTGACATTTTTACTTAATTTAATTTTATGATTGTGCACTGAGACAAACTGTGGAGGAAAAGCAGCGAGACAAAGTGCAAGTGAATTTTTGACTTTTTTGTGTGTGTGTGTGTGTGTTGACTGCTTTGCACTCTTCTGCAGGCTTTGTGACACAGGAAGCGGTTTTAGCGGCTGCGCTACCTTGCATGGACCTTTTTTTTTTTGTCTAATTGCCCTGATGGCTATTTAAGAGGCCCTACAATGCTGCACACGATCAGCTCACATTCCCCCCCCCCCCTTCCTCATTGTCAAGCATTTTTTGTTTGTTAGTTTGGCCATCAAGCATGAATTCCCCCCCCCTCCCTTTTTTTGTGCGTGTTTTTAAGCGAAGGCAAGGAAAAATCCCTCGTGTACAAAATGAGCCAATAGCCTTACAAAGATGACGCTCAAAGATATATTTCAAGTTCTATTTCGTGTGATTATTCTGATCATTACTAGTAGAGGATCTGGTTAAGTGTTGTAAAATTTGTTGGAATAAATTTTTGTAAACAACAACAAAAATGCTCTGATCTTGTTTGAATGTGAAACACTTGAGTTCAAGCAAAAGGTTAGTCCTAACGGCCGGTTTCCATGGTGACGTCGACACCAGTTGGTCTGTCGTGACTGTCCTTGTGGGACAGCACTGAAGTGGGGGGTCGCCACACTTCAAACCTCCCAGCGAGGAGGCCGACAAGTAAAAAAAACAAAACAAAACACTTCTGACGACAGGACAAAGTGGACATGTTGTTCAATCTCGGTTCAATGCGGAGGCTGCAGTTGAAGGATGATGATGTCATCACGCCACATAAACATTACACCAGTTCATAATGTTCCATCCATCCATTTTGTTCGTCGCAGTGTGCCCTGCGATTGGCTGGCAAACGGTCCAGGGTGTCCCCCGCCCATTACCCAATGCCTGCTGGGATAGTCAAAATAAAATGACTGACAACCAAAACAAAACTCTGCATTCTAGGCCAGATCTGCTTTCAAAATTAAATAAATTAACTGGCAAACAAATGGAATATTGCGAGCCAACGATGAGCCGCGTGCTTGTTCCAGTAGGAGATCAAATCAACAGCAATCTGATCTAAGAAGATGTGAGGAGTAGGAGGGGGGTTCCCGCACGCCTGTGGAGACCCCCCAGGAAGCCCCCCCACTCCATCCCCACCCGGGTGAGCAGCAACGAGTGACACCTCTAAAGTGCCAGTCCGAATTACAGTTCTTGACAGCAAAAAAAAAAAAAAAAGCCCGACTCGGACAAACTTCGATTGGCGGCCAGAGACCCTCCTTTCCCCATAACCCAATCAACTTCTGTTGCCTAGCAACCGCTTCCCGGTAGGACGCTCTCGCCATTGGATGACCAAAGATCACGTCCGGTTGATCTCGCTCGGACGGCTTCCCGTCACCGCTTTGACCACCAAAGCAAGGACATGATCCTTGTGAAACGCATTACAAGGTGATAAACACAATCATAAACCAGCTGTTGCGCAGGAAAAGCTCATTAAAATTAAATTAAAGCTTTATTTTCTCTGAGTATTTTATTGGTGCCACGCTGGACAAATTCAAGTTTTACAGCAATAATGTTGACAGTAAAAGCACGCAAGAATAATTTTTAAAAAATGGCTGACGTTTCCATGCGTGATAGACACGCCTACCAAATTTCTGGCTAAGTGACGCTAGCTTCGGGGAAGAAAAGATGGCGGTCAGAGTGAAAAGATCGATGAACCTTCTGGCGATTGCTCCTTCCTTGCGAAGATCATCTAAACGAGTCCACTCCGGAATCAGTTCTCTCGCTCTCGCGCTTGTTCGTCTTCATTAGCGCTTTCCTGGGACTAGCGTCTCACGCACACACACACGGGTGAGGAAGTGCTAATTGGTGAAAAAGCATTACACTCGGGAGAAATTAATTTTCTGTCACATGTAGTTAGACACGCAGACTGCATTGGGAGTAGTCGACAGTTGAGCAAAAATATTGGGACACATTCTCGCGAGGAGGATGTGCCTCATTTACTTGTATCATATTTTCTACTTTGCCACAGATGCCCACAGTCTCCTCTTGGATCAAATTTGTGTCCATGCTGCCCGTGGATAAGAAGTACAGAAAATGCAGCAGAGGATACGGCTTGAAGTGCAGAAGGTAAACACATGCTAACATTAGCTTGCCCACAATCTCCACTTTTCTGCAGCATGAACGATGGTACCATCGTTGGTTTCTCATTTATCTTTAATTGCTGCTCTCAAATAGCGCGGCTATCTTTAGCCATTTGCACTTCATCTTTGCTGACTGATCCCGAAATAAAGTCTCGATTTTTTTTTTTTTTTCCCAGCCGTCACTTTTTTGAGCAACTACGTGACTGCAAACGTCAAGGTTATGTTTGGCTTGTAATTGGATGGTGTCCACTCACACACGCCTGATTCATTCCGTTGGTCACGCTGGCTTCGTTTAGTTCCGCAGTTTGGAAATACCCTTGGTACATTTTTTTTTACATTAAAAATAGAATTTCATGAAATAAATAAAACATTGAATATGCTCTAAAAATAATAAATACTTCAAATTGAAAAAACATAATTAAAGAGTGATTGAATTATCAAATAATAATCCCAAAACTAATCAAATGTATTTTTGGTCTTTATTTAGTCATCCAGGTGAGGCTCTTCTTCCCCTGCCTGCATGTCCCCCTGCCCATTGAGAAAAAAATCGTACAGTATATAAAGTCTTGTTGTTGCCGTTTGATTGTAATGAAAACTCAGCGGGTTGACGAGCGCTCAAGCGGCTCAGCCGTAGGACGCTAATTGCGCTTTGGCATCGCACACATTGACGACGGCTACGCTCACCAGCTTTCTCCTGCAGGCGGTCCATCGTGAGCACAAACAAAATGAGGTCGACCATCATTTTTATTACATACATTTAGAATCCAATCAAAGAGCATTTTAATATATTTTAAAAACACAGATTTTACTATCATCGAAGCATATGGGCTGAAAGGATTCCCTTTCCTGTGGAAATTCATCAGGAGAGAATCCAGTGTCGATTGAAGGAGACGTGGCGGGCGGGGCCGCAAGGGCACGCTGACACGCTTCCCGTGTGGCGCCATAGCACAATGGCTGCCTTTAATCTCGCGTCTGTCGCCGGCATCCCGTCAGCTTCAAAGACCCACTCGGGTCCGACCCCAGCGTGTCCTTCACGAGCGACATCGTTGTTGTCTACCCGTCCACTTACAAATAACCCAACTTATGAGCTTTGGGGATACAGGTCTTATGGAAAATTCCTTAAAGTTGCAAGATGATCGACTTCTGAGTGCTCATCGTCATCGTCGGGGGCATATTTATTTTACAAAAGTGTCCAAAAAGCAAAATGTTCAGGGAATGGATTTCAGAATTAAACCAAAAAATTGAGAAGAAAACACGTTCAAGAAGTTGACCGAATTGTGTCCCTCAAGTTAACTCAAATACGTAAAAGACGCTGCCGCCTTTCTTCAGTTTTATTCAGCCTTTATTCGTTAAGTCTTTTTTTTTTTATCAGAAATTAAAAAAAGTTCTTGAAAACAGAAAAGCTTGTGTCGACACTCGACTCGGGGAGAAAGAAGTAACACGTCTTCTCCCATCCTCGCCTCTCCAGTGTCAAGAGCCTCGTTTGCGTCCTTCTTTCTCACGTCTCCACGGCAACGGCGGCAGAGCTGACATGTACGCCGACTTTGTGACACGCTCAAACTTGGCCAGATTGGACAAGAAGGCCTTAAAAAAAAAAAAAGCAAATATGTTCATTGTTGGGTGTTAATGACAGCAAATCCATGAGCAAACTTCAGTCCGAGCTTCCAGGTACTGACGTGTTTCCGTGGCAACGCCGTTCTGCCATTCAACTGCAAGCATTTCAATACATGCACAAATAAGAACTAATCACAAAAGCTCAAGGTTCTGGAGTGAGAAAAAAAATGTAAGACACGCACACACGTCAGATCGAAGTTATGCACGATTAGTTATCCGGCGACCCGAAGCCAAAATGGAATAATAATATCTAATCTTATATTTTGCTGTGCAAATATTATATATATATATATATATATATATATATATATATATATATATAAACACAAAATGACTCATCGCAGCTTTTATGCAGAAAACTCTGCAATGTCTGCGAAGTCGACTCTTTTACCTTACGCAGCTTTTGCCGCTAATTGGTCTTGGAATAATTCTGATCGATTTCATAGCAGACATGAGCAAGAACGTGGAAATGACTTTTTGCTGCGAAACTCGAAAGGTTAGGGATCGGCGCGCCGGCCGGCCGACGCTAATGACGTCCGGCATGTCCATCAGTGGCTTGTAGCGACAGTCACGCTTGACTCTGGAACATGCTAGCCGTCTTTTTCCGCATAAATTAGCTTCTCTTTGTGATATTGCACACTTTTTCCAAATTCTTAATTACCGTATTTTCCAGAGTATAGGTCGCACCAAATATAAGTCGCACCAGCCATAAAATGCACAATAAAGGGGATAAAAACATATATAAGTCGCACCTAAGTATAAGTCGCATTCGCAAAATCCAATACCAAGCACAGACATTAATATGCAACATGCTGAACGGTATGGTATGCTAACGTTACATAAACAGATAAAAGAGGAACTGAGAACGTGCCTGATGTAACATATTAGAAGTTATTCAAATAACTATAACATAAATAAGTTTATCGAACCATCTGTGTCACTCCAAATCATTAAATCCATTGAAATCTTTGTTCTCTGTGTCACTCATAAACAACTCCACTGACTCCGGAATAATGTGTTCATAATTTCACATATAAGTCGCTCCTGAGTATGAGTCGCACGCCCAGCCAAACTATGGAAAAGATTGCGACTTATAGTCCGGAAAATACGGTAGTTTATACGATAGAGGCAACAAAAAGGAGCCCTCGCCTATGTCGTCAAATCAAGCTAGCTTGTTTTCATCGACCGGGCTAGCAAGTGTAATTCCCTCGATGACCAAATCACAGCGAGACAGAAACTTCCAAGTTTTGTTTTCTTGTGTCAACTTAGAGGACGTCTGCATACACGTGGATCACTGGCAACTCATTAATTAAACGTTTACTCGCTGTGGTGCCTGAGTCGCCGCTGGCATTTTGGAGGAGATGAAAGAAATGTCAGCGGTTACTACTTTTCATCTTTGACCACCGAGTAGCGAGCCGCCGAATCTCCCGGGTAAAACCTGCGACCAAATTAGCAAGTTGATTTGCATATCAAAAGAACGCGCGGTACCAACGGCGGGCGGGAACACCGCCGGCCAATATCGCGGACGTGTCAGTCCTCGTTCAAGTGTGCCTAATAAAGTGTCCCGTGTGTCTTCTGTGTGTACAAAGAAGGAGACGTACAATCAATATTGACTCAATGTGGACTGGATAAAGGATACGGGTCAGTGGGAGGAGAACCAGCCCATAAAGTGAAGCGATTGCGGTTCATTAAAGCCTTTTGAATACGTGCGGCTTATCGAGCTGCTTATTTACCGCACCTCATAAATGATCACCGGCACTTTAATCGTCTTGTTGTCGTGAGGACTGCAAAGAGAGATTTTTATTGTCCTTAATTGCTTGCACGCTCCGGCCATCAGAATAATCAAATTATAAAAAAGGCGGGCCAAAAGAAAGTCAATGCTTTTTAAAGGAAAGTATTTCATTTTTTTTTCACCGGCAAATAATGGCAAATAATTAACAAATAAGAGGTTAAGAAGGTGTGCCTCAGAGCTCCTATCTAAGACATATTAAATTAGTGAATTGCACATTTAAATGCGTGACGCTTCATTTTTTAGCTGCTGTTTTGGCGTAGCTTCGTTCGGATACGAGGCGTGAGGGCGACATCATCAAATCGTTTTTCTCAGGTTCCGCCGTCCGACGGTTCGTGTGACACGAGCGAGGCGGCGCATCCCGTGCTAGCGCTCGAACCCATCAGCGTTTCATTCTCAGAAATGGAAGAGAAGCTTTTCTTTTTTCCTGCGGGGAAAAGGCGAACTATTTCCCAAAAGCAGCCTGTGTACCATCACCTCTCAAAAAAGCTTTTTATCTTCCCCGAGATATGAGATCTTTTTCCAATTCTGCAGCCTCCCTGATGATCGTGATAATGATGCTTTCCTATTTTTCGCATCTGACGAGCCAACACGGCCATCCCTCACTATTTATTCTCCTATTTAAAAAAAAAAATCAAACACATTTATCAGTCTTGTCATGCAAACTTCCTTGCTGAGAAATCCAGGTAAAATATCTCAAAGGAGTCATTAATTGTGACATTTGAGGTGTAAGATGGGGAAAATGGGACTGCTTCAACAAAAAGAGCGGAGGTCCAGCTTATTAAAATCTATACGCCGATTATTTAGCGGGGTAGGGCGAAGCATCCCCTGGCAAGGGGCAGCCGGTCGACAGTGAGCCATAAAACAATTAGCTAAAGGTCATACATCAGAAATCAGCTCATTGGTCAGAAGCATGGGACAAAAATGGCTGAAATAACAACGCTTGAAGGCTAAAGACATAAAAGATGAGAAAATGACAGAAAAAGGCCAATGTGGAACAGGGGAAATAAGTTCGAATGATATTAATTACGCAATTCAATCTGTCAAGCGAAAAAGTATAAGAAAACGTTTGACATGCTGCTTGAATTTGGGCAAATGTTGCCTCATTATTCAGGAATAACAAATTTGTTCACCTGACATTTAAATCCATGATTCTCCCTCTTAAATAAGACAGGCGACACGAGCACTTGGAAATGGTGTGCCACAGGGCTCCTATCCAAGTCCCCGACAGTTTGTATGCTAACAATGGATGCTAACAATGTATATAATTTTTTTTTTTGAACATGTGAGAAAAATGAGAAAAAAATAGTCATGTTCCCAGCAATGAAGAACTTTGATGATGAATTGATATTTTCACACGGTGTGTTTGTAAATCAGCAAGATTTGTTGTCACTTTGTGTGTGTTGTTCATCTTTAAAGGTTGCCTGATTTATGAAAGAAGTTCATCATTTTACGCTGTTCCCTTTCTCCACGCACTCAACAATTGCTATTTTCCGTCTGTTTTATGTCCTGATGCAGTTTTATATCATGGCTATGATTTTTTTTTTCCTCGCATGGGAGACAAAAATCATGTCTGCGTTCACATTGGCACCATCTGCTTGAATCCCTGCTGGATTGAAAAATGAGCAAGTAAATCACCAGATTTGCCTTGTGATTATTTTGCTGTTTTGACAGTTTTGTCCTGCTGATGCACAATTAATTAAAACCTGCACTTTTTTTGTTTTTTGCTGCTTCAACAAAGGACAATGAAAACATGGCAAATCTATGTGGCTGGCGCTAATTAGTGTCACATTTCGATCGTGCTTTAATCGAGTGGCGGTCCAATCGCTAATGAGGAATGTCTCGGGGCTGCGGGTAGCGAGGGGAAGATGAAGTACAGGTGGCGTCTCGTCTAATGACATCCCCGGTGGATGACTACATTACCCAGCAACCCCCAGGCCGGGGACAGGTGGACGGCTTGACAGCAAACGGATCGTTAATGGGAATAACGACGGCCTTAATGAATCGCCTACTTTGTTTGGTCTCCTAATTACAAAATCTCGTATCTATTTAGATCGTTATTTGTATTTGTTGATATTGTCAATTGTTTGTGGATTATACTTTTTTAAGTATCGTACACATTGTAAACAAATTTAAAATAAATTAGAGGAGGGGGAAAATTGTGCGAGAACCCCGAGGGAGGTAACATCATGTTCCATTCCGTCACGGCGGATTAGCAAGCGGCGTTGGCCACTCGCTCGTTTGCTTCATTACAATTTCAAATATTTGATTCCAAATCGCCTTGCGCTTTCGACGGTAATCGGACAGGAAATGCCATTTGTGCATATCAGCAAATGTGGCATTCAATGAGCAAACACGCCACAATGGATTTATACAGACAAAATCACAGTTTAGCAAGTCAAACTCATGCAGCAAATAGAAGATTACTTACGACAATTCACAGTTCACCATTCACAAATTTACCTATTTGCACTTTTTCGACAAAAATATTTTTTACCACAGAAATTCAATATTTGGGACGTTGCAAGGTTTGCGTCAAAATATTTATAATTATAATAATAAATACTAAGAAGAATAGTATTTACCTACAAAATTAAATTTGTTTACAATTTTTTTGCATGCTACAGTGATCCCTCGCTACTTCGCGTTTTGTTTATCGCGGCTTCACTACATCGCGGATTTTTTTTACCAAATAAAAAAACAATTTAAAAGTCAAAATAAAACTTCTAAATTGAGGAAACGTGTCTTAACTTTAGGACAATGTAGTATTGCTCCAAATGTTCGTTTACATTCCTTTAGAAGTCCTTTTTCGCGTGTTAGCACGATCGCGAATTAGCATCTTTTCGCTAACTCGTTAGCCTGCCCAGTACTTCTTGTTGGTGACCGTACTTCGAGGATTTCACTTATCGCGGGTGGTTTTTGGAACCAATTATCCACGATAAACGAGGGATTACTGTATACACAAAAAATTATAGCCAATATCCATTAACTCTGGCATCAGCAACATCATTATCTCATTAAGAGCACCGGGGTTTAATCGACATTTTAATAATTGATTGATACACAACAAGAACAAAAGAGAGCAAACATTTTGTGGTATGTTTTTTAATTTCATCATAAGGTCCGCGGCTTCCCACCGTCTAATTAAACTCAAAGCCCCAAATCCAGGCAATGATGTCACAGGGATTATTTATGTGGAAGCCACCAGAGAACAGGACAAAACTTCAAAGTGAACTCACTGGCTTCCCGTCAGATGCAAAAGTGTACAACATCTCATCAAATTGCCTCTTTTTTTAGCGTGCCATGGAACACACATTACGTGACCTTTGACTCCGGGGGGCGCCGCTTGTGCCACTTTGACGGAAAAGAGACGTGTCATCTCGGCGGCCACGTCAGGATGTTGCTGTCCTTTTGCACACGACCCCCGGTGACCACTTCGAGCGAGCCGGTGCCCAACTCGATATTTTCTTTTTTCCACTATGTGGTGGCCCGCCGAGAACGCCACGAGAGCCCTCGACAGCGAGGACGGAAAAACGAGGGAATGAATAGAGGCGGGTTTATCTATCGCCGGCTGTGTCAATTAAAGCCAAGGCTTATCAAAGCCATTCGATTTGATTAAAATGCAGCGCACGCTTGACAAGCCAATAACCTCTGACAGATTCATTGAAATTTGACAGACGGCTCCGAGCCACTAAACAAACCTCGGCGGAGAACAGCTGCGCGCACGCCAAGCTGGAAAACTCATAACGTAGTCGGCCCGCACCGCGCTCAGATTGTCTTTCAGACAGACAAGAATCGGCGTTGAGGCTTGCAAATATTCTGCTTCATTGTCATTTAAATGTGAATAAAATACTCATTACTTTTCCATATGATCCAAAACGGCAGCGTCTAATGTGATTCATTTTCTTAAATCACGTTCTTTGATATCCTTTTCTTGATGCGTGCAATGTCAAATTTTGCAACCCTATTATTAAATTTTTGATTTTTCAAATTGTCAAATTTTAATTTCATACACGAGCTGATGTCATGGAAAAATATTCTGTAAGTCACGATGGTCTAATGTGATTCATTTACTTAAATCACGTTCTGTGATTTCCCTTTCTTAATACGTTCATGTCAAATTTTGTAACTATTATTATTACATTTTTGATTTTTCAAATTTGAAAATTTGAAAATCTCAAAATTTTCAAATTTTCAAATTTTAATTTCATACACGAGCTGTCATTGAAAAATATTCTGCAAGTCACGATGGTCTAATGTGATTCATTTACTTAAATCACGTTCTGTGATTTCCCTTTCTTAATACGTTCATGTCAAATTTTGTTACTATTATTATTAAATTTTTGATTTTTCAAATTTGAAGATCTCAAAATTTTCAAATTTTAATTTCATACACGAGCTGATGTCATTGAAAAATATTCCGCAAGTCACGATGGTCATCAAACCTCTTGAAACAGTAACAAAAAAAAAGTCTAGCCACATTTGACTGTACCTAACATGCCATGTTTTTATTTTGCCACAGTCTTGCTACGTCAGAGCCCACCGAAGACCTGCCAGCGCTCCCCGTTGCGGTCAACCCCAAAGGTGCCAACACCCGCCCACACACACTTTGCACTAAAGCAACACACGAGAGACTTTCAATTCAGACAGACCTCCCGATTGTTTTATATCCCGTCAACTGTGTGTACTTATTTAGCAAAGCAGAATAACTATATGAATGAAAAATAATGAAGTCTCGTACTTAATTGTCTTTGCTTGCAATTTCCCGTGAGGCTCCTACAAAGTGTTTGCAACAAGAAGCTTTTCATGTTTATTTTCTTTATTGCAAACAAGGCACGATAATATACAATCTCAGATAAGTGATTGTCTCGTTAAATGCGCTTCCACGTGCCGCGCCGTTCGCTCCAAGAGTCATAAAGTTTTCGTTTGTTCAAAACATCGGCGTCCACATTTATGAGCAACTTTCTCATTAAGTTGTGTCCACATCTCAGATGATTTATGACTTGATGACCAGCACATGTTCTTGACATTATTTCCTGTTATTCCCGCTTACGTCAAACTGCTTCTTTTGTCGGAGCGCATTTTATCATTTGATTTGCCCCCTTCTGTTAGCGTTCTCCCATTTTGGCGTCAAAGCGCTTGAAAATGAGCATTCTCCAGTCAAGTGCAACACTTGAGCTATTAACTTTGATTATTGCCAACATGTTGCTTCACGTCCGAAGGGACAAAAGAGAGAAATTGTTTTCGTGCTTCATCAAAAAATGATTTTTTTATGTGTTAAATCACATTTGACTGGGAGGGCCATGTAAAGTTCTGGGAACAGGAAGTTGGTCTTGCTAAAGAAGAGACGAAAGAAAAAAAACAATAACAGAAATAACAGTGAAAGTCAACGATGAACAAACGTTTCATGACGGCAGTGTAAGATTTCACTCGAGTCTGCGAGCGAGGAAAGTATCGGAAAGCGCCATTGAGAGCTTATTTGCGGAATTGATTACGACCTTTGCGACCTTTGCGAGTCGGCGGGAGGGAGGCGGCCCGACGGTATTCCCCCGATGACGCCAGATGAGAACGGCTCCCGCCGCCGCTGTCACGTATGTCAAACAGCCGGGGGTCCCCCCCGAAGCGTCGGCGAGATGCCAACAGGCTTTTGAAATACGGGCAAGTCATAAGACATCTTATCGGTGTCTCAAAATGGACCATTGAGAAAATTCAGCAGAGAAGCCTCGCCATGAATACATTTAATAGAAACGTCTGAAAAGCTCAATTTCCTGCCAGCGCCCATTTAACTGTCGCTCTGTCTGCAAAATGTCTGCCCGTGTCTCATATTTGGGCTGACTTCTTTTCAAACTTATGAAGGATTCGCCGACACGATGGTGAAGACTGACAGGTTGAGGCTCATGAATATGGATGGAGCCGTCCATCCGACTGCAAAAGTCGGGCTTGGCTACCTGATAAGACCCCGTCAAGGTGTAGTTATAGATATCAAATTATCTCGGCAGTGTAGATTGCCGTTTGTCGTGTACCGTAATGCGCCGATTGAATCGAATGATTCGATTATCGTGACTAATCGTGCAGTTATGACAACCTAAAAATATCAGATTCTTTTGCGCCCCAAAAAAATTATTACAAAAAATCATTGCGTGACTTTCTTCTGCCTCCTGGTCATATTGCATGTAATTCCACTTTCGGACACTAGGTGACGCCACACTCTTGTTTACGTTCGCAAAATGTGTTCATCCCATGACGCACAGAGAAATACGTCTCTTTTCCAAACCTTCCATCAAAGTGTTGTGCCGCTGTGTTGAATCAGATTAGATGAAGACGCTTGAAAAATTCATTTCAAAAGAACAGTTTGCTTTGATTGGGAACTGAATGAATCCTTTGAAGCCTTCAATGACGTCACTGTGCCGAAAATTGATCATTTTTAATGTTTCATAACCCTTTGGTCTCCCTCGAGTAGAACACAAAAAGAGAATAAAAATAAAACCGCCTTTATTGTCGTTCCAGGCGCACCTGCGATAGGTGACAAATCTGATCAACATTTGTTAATAAGTTTAGCCCTGCTAGTTTATTCTTTCCAATTTAATTTGATACAGGACAGTATTCTAGAGTGCCAGCTATTTTTCCTCCTCCATTCCTTGGGGATTCACTGGCAGCCAACCACAATGCTAAAGTCTTTCGAGAAGTTGGACGGGTTTTCCTCTCTGTAGATAATTGCTAATTGGTGTGTGTGGTGTCCACCTCCGGGCAATTGCATATTTAATGAGACAGTTGATTGAACATGGGGTCAATTTGCGGCCTTGAGATGTGGCTTTAGCTATTGCTCTTAGCGCTTCCCGATCCCATACTGTGGTCGCCATTAAACGGACTAACTCATTTGTGTCAATGATGTGTCATCATGAAAAGTCTCCGGAAAAATCAAACATCACCTAAAAGGCGAGCCGGAGGGAAGCGGGTGGGGTTGTGGGGGCCCGGTGATTCGTCTTTCTCTGGCGCCGTGGAGATGACCGTCGGTGACATCACTCGGAAATGTAAAAAGGCTTTTAAAAAGAAAAAGAGAGAGGGCAGGCTCACAAGATGGAAAAAAGAAATGTCAGTTCCCTCAGAAATTGTGTGAATGCAAAGAGATGATGTCATTGAGATCGAAATGGCAAAGAAAAACATTGAATGGAGTCAAAAAGGAACAAGCACTGAGATCATTTGCGAATGTTTATTAAAAAGTTAAAAGTCCCGTGTCGCTGGTCCGGAGCGGCCCTCGGGCGGCCTTAGCGTGAAGTAGCTGCTGTGTTGGAAACGGAGCACCTCGTTGCCCCAGCTGGTCCAACCCGCTCGCAAGCTTCGGGCAAACAGCTCCAGGCACTCGCCGTCCGCTTTCATGTACGGTTTCAGCACCTCTGCGGAGCAAACGGGCGGGCGTCATTAGAGCATCCCAAAAATAGCTTCAATCACTTCTTTCCATTTGCATTCCTTTTTAAGAAAAGAGCTAGATTATATAAATCAATGGATGTTGTTTTGATCAACCCATTTTGTGCTTCACAGGTTCCAAGTGAAAACAAATGACGCCATACCACAACCCCCCCCCTCCCTCCCCCATCGCATTTATAGGACAGTGCCTGGCGCTGACCTTGAGCCTCAGCACCTGACAATCGCACCTCCTCCGCCAACATGCGGTGAGTGAATAAACGCCAGAGGACCGCGGGGGTCTTCTTGGTGTCAGTGCGAGCTTTGACGACCTGATGCCAGACATGTAACGGAGTTTCCCCCTCTGTGGCCCCCAGTGACGAGCAAAGGCGTCACTGACAGGAACCCCCATGCGGGAGGGGGCGGAGCTCGCTTCAGGCTGGCACGACATAAACATCAAAAAAGAAGTGACACTCCCTCAAGGATTGAGTGCGAGCGTTGGTGGCTCATCACTGAGCGATACGGTGCGACTGCGCCCCCCAGTGGCTGCAAGCTGCGTGGAAGGTGACGTCAAGCCGATCGTGACGGGGATCGATCCGTTCGCTGGCCATGCCGTGACGTGCTTTACCGCCCCCTTTGCTCTGCCTTTGGGCCTAACTCATCGAGAATAGTTGGCAAATCGATACGTGTTAGCTCATCCGGCCTACTGAGGAAAGGCCAAAGAAAGGACCAAATATGAAATAACAAAAAGAATGCAGTCTAGATTACTACGTTGGCCAGGCAAGTGAACGAGAAGCAAGCGCCCCTTTTCTTTGTCAGTTTTAGTCCCTTTTTTGTCATTTCTCACCAAAAATATCTGGAGCCTCACTTTGCACAGATCAATGATTTCCCAAACAAAAGATTAGTTACACAAATGTCTGAGTGGATCATCACTCAAGAAAAGAAGATGCAAGCAAGTTTGAGCCAGTGGGAAAGCGGTTTTGCAGCAAGAAAGAGTGGAGGGGCTCATTGATGCTGCTACAGTGCCCTCTAGTGGTCATGTCTAACAACAAGTAGATGACGTTTACCTGCGAGTGACGGTTTGTGGGAGTGAAGAGTCGAGGGGATGCTGACAATCAGCTGCTGATCTTGCACGGGGGTGACGCCGCCGACGCAACGCTCTAAGGGGCTGATTTCAAACAGTCAAATTCATGTTTAAGTTTTATTCTTACGTCGAGGCCGCAAAAAGAAAAGTCACCTTGAATGTCCGCGATATCGCCCCAGGATCAGCACCTCGTACGGTTTCTTGTGCGGTGAATCCAGCGGGAAGACAAACTGACCATCTGCAGTCACCTAGGAGGGAAAAAAAACTCAATGGAGGCTCCTGCAACTTTTAACCTTGCTAGTGGACCAGAATCAAGTGCCAAATCTTGAGCAAGTGGTGCTCAGTGCGACCTCCAGTGGACACATTGTGCAACAGTTACTTTTATTTGGAAAACGTGCAGTAAACGACACTTGTGCCTTCAAAGCACAGTGGCGGGACGATTTGCGTGTTTCCCCACCTACCTTGACCCAGAACCACTGGGCCACGGCCTCCACCCCCCAGTGCGGGTACAGCTCGTGGCGGACGAATCGCAGGTGGCTGGGTCGGTTGGTCACCCAGGTGACCACCAGACTATTGAGGGATGCCAACTGAGGGATGGGGAGTCTTTTCAACTGAGATGAAGGCAGACAAGCGTACCTTGCAGGACACAAACCATCGACTCAAAATGGCGGACTTTATTTTTTGCTTTTATGTGTAGGGTGTCCAAAATGTACCTACGACTCCTTTTGGCAGATTTGTTTTCCCATGGTGGATCCATGACGATGACGTCAAACTTGTGTCCATCTGCGTGGGGGGGGGGAATCAAGCACCTTTGAAAAACTTCTTTTCATCATTTGGATTTTTAGACTCACATCGGAGGAGCGGGTGCATCCGGGAGAAATCCGAGAGCAGGAAGGCCGCACGCGGCGGAATAACATATTCCTCCCCCATCAGCATCGTCACTGCCGCCTGTTCTGCTGGGTTCTCCGTCACGCGGGAAAACAAGTCCAGATGGGACGTGTCGCCACTGGCGTCAAGTAACTGGACGCAGTTCTCTGGGTCCTCACCGTCCATCAGAGGAAGTTCTTTGGCCATGTCGCACAAACTCGCCAGGTTACACTCTGCACAGAGTAGGGAGTCCATCTCAGCATCCGCCCCTTTATGCAGGTAGCCCAAAAGTGTGGCAGACTCCACTAAAGACTTGGTTCCGTCCAGGATGATGGATCGGACCTGCATCAACAAAACGACATTTTGAAGGACTTTCTCCTTCCCAAATTGAAGGCAGAGCTTTTATATTGTTACACTCGCCACTCAAAAAGTTGGGCATTTTAGGAGAAATGCTTACGTACCTTCTCATGAAAGGCCTTCGAATCGAGCTCTCCTTGGTTGAGCTCACTGCGCTTTCGTTTCCGCTTCTGAAACGGAATCTCAATGAATATTGACCACTGCCCTTTTTGTGAAAGTAATATCTCTACTTCTTTAACCCAATGCTGGAATATTGTAATGTTGCGATTTGCCTCCCCCAAGACATCAACATGACCGAGACAACAGATTTATTAGTTTCTACCTTCTTAGCACTCTTGTGCAGCTGCAAGTCTTCCTGGTTTTCTGCATGCACTGAAGCTTTTTGTATAATATTACTGATTTTATTGCTGTTGTTATGATTGCCATCGCCATGACGTTTTAAAATCCGGAAGTATTGCCTTTTAAAGCGTGCCTTGAATTCTGACTTGAGCTCGCCATGCTGTCGAAAGCAGCGCACGTAATCCTGGTCGATGAGCGAGCAGGCGTCCAACAACCACCCGTGTGTGTCCTCTACCACCACCGACATTGTCCAGCTAGTCGGCTTTAGGAAAAGGGCAAAGGTGGCCTTCGGTTTGTTCTTTTTATTGAGGTTTGCTTTGGGCCACACAGGGCGCCGCCATTAGCCCCAAACACAACATTGGGATGCTGCATTCTGTGTCACTCGGAAATTGGAGATCTCATTCCTTCGCTCCAGTAACTCACAGGTAATGCTATTTGTGATCCTGAAATTCGCCGTTCTTTAGCCCTTTGACATTAAATACATTTGTTGATAAACAGCATACTTATTTTGGTCGTAAGTCTTGTTTTTGTTTGCTTTCCACTAATCAAAATTATGAGCGTTTTACTTTTTCATTTTTACTGTAATGCAGCATTGGAACCAAGCAAGCTCATTGGCTTTCGCGTTGTTTCGTTTTTTATTTTTTGTTGGAAACCTTTATTTACAAAAATGCACTGCCATATTAAATACAAAAATTGCACTGTAAACTCAGAAAAATATAAACTACTGTAATAAGTACGCGGCTTGTACATTCATGCAGCGAGTGAATAAAAAATATTAACATTTTTTCTCACTATTTGGCGAGTTTACGCACAAGACTGACAGTCACGTTAAAACTCATTAATCAGTCACATTAACACATTGTAAACTCTTTTTTCCACGCAGCTCTCTGGTCGGTATGCATAAATTTATACCCTGAATTATTGGAGAATGACGTCATGAAAAGGCGTGTAATGTGGGGGTGTCCTTCATTCATTGCTGGTGGTGGGGGGGTACAGCGGTACACCCCATACAGACTCTGGAGTGGAGTTGTCAGATTCTCTCTGCGCTGTCTTCACAGCTCACTGGAGCGTCGGACACTTGGTCCAAACTGATTTTGGGACACTTCATGCCACCATGCAGAAGTATTTTATCTGCGTCCTGCCTCTCGCCCTGCTTTTAACAAGCGCACAAGTTTCACAAGGAACCCCCTTCCGACATGGGGGCGCGCACTCGGCCTCCGACATGCGCCAAAGAAACAAGTAAGTCCACTTTGCTCCCTTGTTTTTATGGTGCATAAATGGCGAGCGCCCGTCGCGCAAGCGGGCATGATAGCGTGATTAATGGAGCGTTTGCCGCCGCAGAAACTGGTGCGCACACGTCGTGCACAAGAACGTCAGCTGCGCCGTGGTGGCCGGATCGGAGAGTTTTGCGCAGCCGGAGTTTCTGCCTTGTCCACCGGAGATGATCAACTGTGCACCTCACGTCATGTAAGTCTGAACTCCATGATTTGTGTAAGGTGTTGGTCACGTGGTTGGATGGGACCTGGATGAGTGATGATGCTGACGCTTTTGTTAGTTAACTATTGTAAATGAATTAAATGCCTGCTCCATTGCCACATGTTCCCTAGATACCGGACTCACTTCAGGCCCATGTACAAGTTGGACTACAAGACGGTGACGGAGCTGCAGTGGAGGTGCTGCCCAGGCTACCAAGGCCACGACTGCATGGAGGTGAAAATCGGCATCAAGCTACCAGAGCAAAACACCGAAAATCTGCTACCGATATCATCTAGACGCATTTCACCCAAACCTACGGAGCAGGGGGATCGCCCAGGGAACCATCCGTGGCGAGGTCTCAGTGGTGATCCTCGCCTTGAGGATGAGGTGCAGCGGCTCTCCCAGATGGTTCTGGACATGCAGGCCAGGATAACTGACATGTCCTCCAACCTGAGGCTGGACTTCCAGGAGGACGCAAGCAAGATGCTAGCCGTGCTACTGGAACAGACGCAACAGCCCCCCCAGCCTGCCAGAGGTGCCGAGACCAGGACCTTGGATTTGCTCTCAGTGGATGATCTTGTGAACAAGATCAGCCTCTTGGAGAGCAGAATTGACACCTGGAACCATCTGGAGGAACGTATCAACCGACATGACGGGCAAATTCAGCATCTAATGGAGGAACCACCTTCACTCCCGTCCCAGGGCGACCTGCGGGCCTACGTGGACGAGAACATCCGCGCTTTGAGGAAAGAGCTGATGGAAGGCATGGATATCAAGCTGGCTGACCTGAAGAACTCGTGCGACTACAAGATCATGTCCATGCACCACGAGTGCGAAGACCAGGAGGAGCATCTCCTCAGTTTGACCGAGCGCATAGACTCCAATGAAAACCACTTCCACCAACAAATCCAGGAGCTGAAAAATGAGCTGAAAGAGTCACAAACCAGACTAATTCCGGACTGGCTTGTGGACAAAGTCGAAGGCCTAGCGAACTATTCAGTGATGGACAGAGTGAACTCCTTGGACTTTGGACTCTGCAAGGCAAACCTGACAATCTTGGAGAAGAGTCAAAAGACCACTTGGGAGAAGCTTCGAGACATTGAGAACCATCTTTGGAGCATGGAGACCCTACGGGGCGAACTGATCGCCGTCAAAGACCGCGTGGGGGTGCTGGAGGACCTCGAGTGCAGCAGGTTTCTGTCCGGAGCCCGGGCAGTCACCGATGTGAGGCAGTTGAAGATCGAGGGCTGCCGGAAGGTCCAGAACCCGATCGTGGACGTAGCGAGGGATCTTCAGATCCGGACGGGTAACTTTTATTTTTAGGTGTACTTTATAAAATTGTTTTCTGTTAGCGTAAAAAGCAGGATTGAAGAGAATTTGACATTCAATAATCTTTAGCAAAATCTAGGCTCAACTGATCTGCTTCCGATTTTTATTCTTTCAAAATTAGTCTCGATTAGAAGAGTCACCATCTAGTGGTTAACGGTGGACTTACACACCCCCACACCAAGAAAAAAAAAAATTGGCAAAACAATAGTTAAACAGACAAATTGCAAAATAGTTACTCACGCTTTTGCCGAGTCCTAGTTAAGCCCCCAAATTGCGGGAGCTTGTTTACGCCTTCTTGTAGTGGCACTCATGAACGCCCCCGCAGCTTCCGTCATGTGGAGGCCAGATGCACCCTGGAGTATATCAACTCATCAACAACACATAAGACACCCTAACCCCCGGGCACACCAAACAGGAGACCAGCAGAAGCACATTAAAGACATACTAGCAGCATACCAGGCGAGTGCACATGTTCCATCAACATGTCTCTGCACGCTCCCCCCAAGGCTTGTTAACGACACAAATCAATGGAACATGTTCTGTTTCACGGGTCGGCCATTAAAAAGGGCATCCGCCGTAAAAACTGTCCCTACCAAATCACACGAGCGACTTGCTGTGACAACAAGATAAAAGTCACCACAACTAATGAAAAACAAGGACAATTTGCAACATGCTACTTGTTTTGGAAATCATGAGACACAAATTGGAAATTACAATCAGCTTGTAAAGATTAAGAAAATGAATCACATGGAGAAAAATGAGATGCGATTTTTCCAACAAAGAAAAATGAGGACATACTGTTTTGTTTTATGTTTTTGAAAAAGTTGGGCCTCAAGTCAAGACTTTGTTTCGCCATTGTTTGAGGTGGTTGCACTGATTCTATTTAAGAAGGAGGTGTCACTTATGTCGGGTCCATTTCAGGCCTTCCAAGGAGCTGCGGGCTGTCCAGTCTCGTCACAGGTTGACGGGGTTATCGCGCTCGGCCGCCTTATCTCCAGTGCGACCTCCACTTTAGCTACCCAAATGGACGTCCTTCTTATCAAGGCGCTGACCTTTTGGCTAAATTGCTCCAACAACAAGCTCCCTTATGATTCGGAACAAAAAAAGGTTCCCTGAGAAAATTTAAAGGAAGTTCTTTCCAGCCTCTGTAGATAAACTCGACGTCAATCTGTCTCCAAAATTGAGCGTTTACGAAAGTCGGCTTGGTGTAAACAAAAGCAACTTTGCTAAAGTGGCTGTGATGTTTGTTTGGAAAAATAAACAAGCGGGAGGTTTTCTTTTCACTCGCTCGCAGGAAGCGGCGTGATTGAACACACATGTTGCACTTTTGAATGGCGTCCACTTGTGTTGAGCAACGCCTTTTGGCTTGGACACGTGCGTCACGCCTCTCCGCATAAACGACCCCGTTGCTGTTTTGTGCAGGCAGTATCGTAGTGAGTCATGGCCTCTTGGCACCAATTGGATTTTGTGCAAAAAGTCACACCGTTGAGATGAATTGACGAAATGTACTCGACAGGCATAACGGCGGACATAGCGGGAGCTCCTCTGGCGGTGCCCCCGCAGACGTCGTCAGGACCCCGGGGGAGAATGACGTTGTCGTCCAAGCTTCCCAAAGGGACGCACGGAAGCATGGCTCCCGTGCTCGGCTTCGCCGGAGCGCCGGGTGACTTGGCCAATCAAATGTCTTTGTTTTGTTTTGTGGTGAAGCAGCATGTGACTCCGTGCTTCTCGTCTGTTAGCTGCGCCGACTAAACCGGCTGAGCCGCTCCCACCCGCATCTCCCCCGATTTTGGGTATGTGCTGCAATTTGTTTTCTTCGCTTTCATTCAATACTTTAGGAAGATTTTTGACATTTTTCTGTTTGTGACACAGATGTGGTCGCACAGCACAAAGGCCACAAGATCTCCTTCTCCGCCGGCCTCACGTCGCCGCCCTCTCACGGCGAGGCGGGCGTCGTCCGATTCGACGCCGTGCTGGTCAACGATGGAGGCCACTACGACCCCAGGACAGGTGAGCGCAATTCGAAATGAAAAAGATTTCATGCCGCAAATCCAGTTCGATGCACTGCGCCTCCGTTGTACCTGACTTGGCCACCAGGAGGCAGTAAAGTGTAATGCAGGCGCAAATGAAGAAGAATAGCCTTCAGTAAGTTCCACGAATCCCCTAAGAAGGATCTCTGTGTTGCAAGGTGTCTTTACGGCACCCATGGACGGCCGATACCTTTTGAGCGCCATGCTCGCCGCTCTGCCCGGAATCAAAATGGAGGCGGTCCTGTCGGTGGACCGGCGCATCGTCCACAGGTTGGAGTCCACGGCCGGAACAACCCCCGAGCTGTCCTCCAACCTCTGCGCCCCCGCCTCGCTCACCCTGGTGGTGCCCATGAGGCGGGGCGAGCGGGCAACAGTGGCGCTGACGAGTGGGAAGCTCGCAGACGCAGACTCCGCCCACATCCTGTCGTCCTTCAGTGGCGTCCTTCTCTACCCGTCTCATCAGTAGCCATGCCCGCCTCTTATATACAAGCTGGAGAAAGCCAAAATGTAAAAGAATGACATCCAATATTTTTGATGAACGACCAAAGTGCAGTAAGTGACTCATTATTTGGCACCTTTCAACCAAAGTGGAAGTTTCCCAATAAGTGATGCAGTCCATTTTTTGGTAGGGTTTCAAATTAGTGATCCATAACCATTTTTTATTGGGGTTTTTTTGGATTGGTGAAAATAAAGATGTTTGCTGAACATTCAAGTTGCATTAATTGATGCGACTTTATGTACTGTCAATATTTTCAAACTGTGGTTTGTATACTTTCACTCCAATTCTTTCTTAATAATATAAAAATAGATCACAATAGTAAAAAAATACATTGTAATTCATATTTAAATATTTGTACGTCATCATCATCACCACCCAAAACATTTACAAACTTCAAGTTGCTCACACATCATCTACATTAAAACTACGCAACGAACGTCCCTTTCACATAAACAATCCGTGTTGTTTTCAATTCCATAAAATGAGCAACAAAGTGAAGATGAGCGAGAACAAGCGTCCGTCGTCACAGCAGCTCCTCCAAGCAGGCGTGCATGACGGGCTGCCTCCAGTATGAGAAGGCGCTGAACTCAGGGCAGGAGAAGGCGGCAGCGTGTTGGCGGCCACGCAACGGGAACACGTGATCCACCAGCTCGCTCAGACGTGAGTACCTGACAACCAGCGATATTTTGATTTTTATTTGATCACGATTTAAGTACTGTTTTTTCCTGCGCTCACGAGGTTTTGTTGCCTTTGCTCTGCTCCAGGATCAGCTCGCCCTTGGGGTTCACCGTGAAGATGCGGCAGATGGACACGCCCGCCTGCCGGTAGGCCAACACGTCCTGGAATTTCACAGCCAATTGAAAGACGGCGATGTCGCAATGCAAAACACAGCGCGTACTCACGCTCTCCCTGTTGCCGAACGCGGCGTAGAAGGGTTGCTCGCCGGCCGAGAAAAGCTTCCCGATGTCCGACAGGCATTCCACCTTGAACTTCTCGGGTTTCTTCTCGATCATCTCTCTGACGAGACCGGCGGCTCATCGTCATATCGTGTTGCGACATGCGTGATCATGTCCACGCGTACCTGTGGAAGGCCGAGAGGAGGCTGCTGGGCGCCAGCAGCAGCGGCCCCCGGGGTAGCAGCGTGCCCCTGTCGTTGACCCTCTGCAGGTACCCCCTCGTCATGTCCGCCATGCCGATGGCCCGCGCCGAACAGTACAGGAACTTGTAACCGTTCCTGATGCAAAAGAGGACCTGAATAAGCAAGACTTTTTGGGTCGCAAGAGCAGGGAGAGCGAACATACTGGTGCACGGAGTGGTAGAGCTTGGCGATGCCTTCGTGCGTCCAATCTTTGCCCAGTTGAGGCAAGATGTGACCGAACACATCTGACCTGCCGTGACAAAAAAAAAACTTACAAGAAGGTTTAAAAGCCATTAAGAAGAAGAGGAGGAGGATTGGGGTACTTGGTGATGGTGCCGTCGATGTCTGAGATGACCACCTGGTCGCTCCAGTCCCACAGGTAGATGGTCCCCTGGCAGCGACACGTTCCCTGGTACTGAGTGGTGATGCTGAAGGTCACGTCGTTGGGACCCGCCTTCAACTTCAGACCCGCCTGCGGGTACGGAGGTCGTGTTGAGGCTTTTCTTTTCAAGCTTGACGTGATCGGGTCTTACGATCTGCTCCGATGACAGGCGCAGGGACTTCCTGTAGGCGGGACCGGCGGTCACGTCGTTGAGCTCTTTGGTTTCGTCGTCGCTCGACCACTCCGAGGTTTTCTCTCTGAAGGAAGGCTAAGCATTTAACTTTCATCGGCACTTTTTCAGGTTTGCACAAATCATCTTGGGTAACCCAGATGTTTCGAAGGTGACGACTCACTGTGCTTTAGGGTCCGTGTCAGGAGCTGGACTCTCATTGGTCAAAGTCTCCTGCGGCTCCAGCTTGCTCTCTGTGGACAACTGAACGCAAAGCAAGTATGTCCGTTTGCATGTTACACAATTGTAAATTGTGAAGAGGTGTGGCTACCTGCTTGACGCTGCTCTTCCTCCAGAACCACCATCGCCCTGACTTTTTAGGCATCCTGTCCCTCACCCAGGCTTCTTCTGTGGCCTATTGGTCAGGACACGAGCAAATCTCAAGACCCTTTGACAAAAGATTTCAGCAAATCCTGTGATAGCCACAAATCGAATGAGGAAATTACTTTTGGGAGGTTCTTCTGAAAAGCCTGCATACTGAGGATGAGCGGTGCCGCCAGAGTCCAGTTGTAATATCTGCGAGAGAGATCGAACGACGATCGTGATTGACACAACCAAGTTTCAAGCAAGGTAATCTTACCTGTGTCCAATCCGAACCACCAAATTGGGATCATCGATGAGTGCGGGGTTTTCCGCGAAGTCATGATAGCCGATTTTGTATTCCAGGAATTTTTCTGCATGTGCACAATTTGTTGTCTTCCATTGTCATCCCACAGGTGGCGCCGGTGTTGCTGCTTACCGCCGTCGATCTCCGAGTCAGCGCTCCCGTCGCCGCCGCCGCAAAGCGACAGCGCCACGTCGGGCAGGTCGGCGGCTGAGTCGGAAAGACACTCCGCCCCGCTATCCCCGTGACTGCCGCCCGCAGCAGTCGTCTCCGTCCAGGACCTCGAAACCTGGTCCGACTCACTGAACACGTAGGTGGACATTTGTTTTTGTCCTTTGAAACACGGTAAGCCGTATTAGCATGTTAGCATGTCACCTTTACCTCTTGGGGAAATAGAGAGCGATGACGTCGGGTTCAAGTGCGCTCAGGTCGTCCAGGTAGATGTCTTCTGGTCCCTGATGTTGACTCCTCTTCCTCACACCTCAGTAAAGAGAAGCGATCGTGTCGTGAGAAAAAAGGATAACTCGGGTTTTATCACTTCCTGTTCTTCTCATGGGCACCACATCCTTCCTGAGTCTTGTTGATATCGATTTGTTTTGAGAGATGCAACTTAGGTAGTTGCGAGACTTTGACAAATCTTTTAGCAAATCTTGTGAGACTTGTGCAATTTTGGCTCACCTCGAGTCTTCGCGGCAATCTCTGCGGACTTGGTATCTGACTCACTGCGGCGAGGCGGAGTCGAGCTCCACCTGGGCTTGCGAGGAGCTTTCCCGCTGACGTCAGCTTTCTGGGCTTGGGGTTTGACAATGCTGCAGAGAAGATCTTCGTTCTGGTGTTCTTGGCCAGAGATAATCCGGAAATGCGTATCCTCCGAGGGGGTGATCGTCAGCACCTTTGGATCAGAGCTCTCCCTTTTAGTCACCTGCTTCAAGAAAAATCTTTCAGCAAATCTTGTTTGGCTAATTTCAAGAGACACCCGCCTCTCAAGTCGTTTTGGTTAGCGGCGGACATAAATTGTTTTTACCCTTGTGGATTCCGGGAACTCGCCCCAGCTCCATTGCATGTGGGCCTCAGCTCTGAAGGTTGTCTTCACCATCAGCTCCGAGTCGCTGTTGGGCGATGCCGACTCAGACAACACGCTGCCAGCAGAGCACAAAGTGACCCAACCATTTGTCTTTGGGTCGCCAACATGGACAGAGCGATGGACTCACTTCATGTAGGGGGGCCAGTCACCATCGGAGAAGGGGTAGCTGTCCCACTCGAGGCTGGTGGCTGGGGAACATCCAAAGTTGTCCTTTGTTGTTGCCGATGCCCTAAAAAAAAAAAAAAAAAAAGGATTTTCAATTGCTGGTGGCCCATAGCCAATCCCAAGATGGCCAAGTTGTTTTAGGATTTGACTCACCATGAGGTTATCTCCTCATCCGAACTGAGCCCAGGCAGCTCCAGCTCGCCCCCTACTGGCCGGCTCTGATCTTCCTTGCGGGGCTCGGCTTTGTGCTTCCGCCTCCGCCGTTTCCGCTTCCTCCCTCCCGCCTCTTCCGGGCCACCGAGGGGACGACCTTGGTTCTTGATGAGGGCGTCGTTTGAGGGGATGGGCGAGGTCGCCAGGTGGGCTGGGACCATCTCCTGTAAGCATTCAAAGAAATTTAAGATAAAAAGTCATCGTTTTTCTTTTTTTTTTATGTCTTAAGTGTAACTTACATCGCATTGTTCTATCTCCTGGACAAAGAAAGCCTCACCGTTGTCTCCCAACTTCATGTGCAACTCCACCGCTTCTCCATTTATTTCTATGTCGATCTGCAGGATCATAAATGCTTATTTTGTGAACCTCCCAAATTCTGGGAGACTCCAGAGAATCTTGGTAGACTTTGGTGAAGCTTGAGACTTCTGAAAATCTCATGAGTCACTCACCACTTTCTCTCTAGAGCGCAGTACTCCCAATTTTCCAAAGCGTACGTGGAAGGGGGAACACTGGAAGGATCCATCAGGCTGCCGCACCACCACCACATCGATGCAGCCCGATAGCGTGGCCTGATTGATACCCTTGTAGAGTTCCTTAACGGTTACCAGAACCTGGCCCGCCAGCTGACCCACGTAGTTCATTCTGATGGCCGCCTGCCACATAACACAAAAATGACCAAATTATATTGCCATTGAATTCCCATTTAGGGTTCTACGAAGAAAACAAAAATCCTTGGTCAACAACATAAACCTGACCATGACACCCGATGGGGCGAGCGAGACGTTAAGTAGTGTTAATCCTGTTTAGCAGATTAGTCTGCAAATCTAGCTTTCCCTAGCCTGCGTGTGCCGTACATCCAAGCGACATGTGAGCATCTGAAATCATATTTACCATTCTAAAAACAAAAACAATCAACATAAAGCACAATAATAAACATCCTATTAAATGACTATAGCCGGTCAAAAGGGAGCAAAAGGGATGATTGCCTTTGTGGAGGTAGATTATTGATACTAATAAGTTTTTTTTCTAATCATTAGAAAAATTTAATTAAATGATTAAATAAGCGTTAATTCTATCGTAGTTAAAAAAAACTTTTTTAAACCATGAGGAGTTCAGGAACACAATTCGGCGCTCGGTTATGACAGAACTGTGTTTTGTTTTTCTTTCCATTTTTTTAATTGATACGTTTTAAGAAATACAAACAAAAGTCGCCACGAATGTCGGCGCTGAAATATTAACATTAATGTCGCTGACAGAACATATCAGACAAGCAACAAAAAAAAAGTTAAAAAAAAAAAATTCAGCAAAAATGACGTCAGTCATTTCGAGTGGTTTTAATGACTCCGTGGCCGACAAACGAACAAGTGCACGACTTTTTATTCGTGAGGTTAGATGTTCCCACCTGTATTAGAGGACCACCTGCCGCTGCGTTCTCGTCCTCCACCTCGGGTTCTTTTTAAATCTTCTCAATCCCCAATAGCAGCGAATTCAGCACGTGACACGAACGGTGTGGTGACGTCACCGCGGCTATCGCGTATGTTTAAAATAGATTTGGCTTTAAATTGAATTTATTACAAGGTGGCTTTTGACCTGCAACTAAAATTTCCTATAGCGTTTTCTTTTATTAAATCCTTTTTTTATTTATTAGAGCGATGATGACAGGTGAAAACAGTCCAAGCAACACAAACCATATAGAAAAGTGAAAAAAAAGAATGTGAAATTATATATTTGCACATATAAAAGCATAGAGGTACATGATGGAAACACATGAGAAGAGTAGTGCCTTGAGATACATGTGGAATTTGTTCCGTGACCACACTCCAAACAATCTGTTTTGTCCTGAAGTTCAGGCTAAATCTATTTGATCACCAACATCTTCAACGGTGACTTTTTCTTCTTCTGGCTTCTTGGTCAAGTTGTCCATCTTCTCAATTGCCGCTCTGGAGTCTGTAAAAGGAAGACATTTTGATGGAAACCATGGATGGATTCACGACCAACTTACTACCTTTCCGCATCCCCGTGACGGATGTTTTCATCTTGTCCTCGGGAGTGTTGGCACCAAACACCACGTTACCCTCGGTGTCGGTCCAGTAAGAGGTCACGCCCAGGTCGGGCGTTCCCTCGATCACGTCCAGCTAAAAATAGTAAACCATCATGTACACTAAATAAAAAGTCAGTAAATGGGAGAACTAGTTCCTCTACTTACCCTGCCCAAATGATTGCAAAAATATTTTTTGTTTAAAAAATTTTTCAGACTATCATAAGTCAAGTCCTGAGCAAATATTTGGATTCGGGTTGGTGTCCATGCTGGTGGCAGATGTGAGGCTGCAGGAATCAGGAGTGAAGGGCGTGGATGGTGACAAGGTGGAGGCCAGTTCAGGAAAAAGGGAGACAACTCACAGGTGAGGTTGAGGGGGAAGTTCATGCTTGTTTTTTTTATTATCATTAGTGTCGTTGGCAAACACAAAAGACTAACAGTGAGAGTGGAGGTGGCAAATATCGCCATGGCGATCGGTGATCTTCACATTGGACGGGCGGTGGAAGTTGATCATCACAACACAACAAACAATCTGGTGATCATGTGTGACCGCGTTTTGCCGCAAATAATGTCAGTCTTGTGCTCACTTCTTCTCAGATGGATACATATTTTGATGTGTGGTGAATATCAACTTAGTTGCAACAAAGAAAAGCTAATGTGATGAAATTGTATGGAGTGAGCAGTAAGTTCTGACCCGTTTGCAAAAAAGGGGTCAAACATGTCGAGCGACAGTCGCTAACGCAAAACAAAGAAAACACAATTAGTCCGTCGAGCTTTTACAAGCAAACAGCGAGACGTTCTCGTTGAAATCGAAACATTTGAAAGCAGTATGGCGTCATTGGCTTGCGAGCACCTCATGACCTTTGACCTGGTCTACATTCAGCATCAATTTCAACATCAACATTGTTTTGTTTGCTTTTGTCCAGGTACACACATTGAGCAGGAGATGGGACGGGCTCATTTTTTGCGGGCGGCCACCTCCTCGGGGATGAAGACACTTACGGTGAACTCTGCGCTCTCGGTGCCGTACTTGTTCTTGACCAGGATGCTGTACTTGCCCGTGTCGGCCGTGCTGACCGCCGTGATGGTGAAGCTGGCGAACTTGCCCGACTCCAAGCGTAGAATGCAGTGCTCGTCCGACATCAGCTCCTTTTCATTCTTCAGCCACGTCACCTGGGGCAACGGCTCGCCTGAGATGTTGCAGGTCAGGTTGAGCGCCTGTCGGAAAAGGGTGAGGTGGGGGGGGTTCATCGGGTTAGCTCCATGTGAGGAAATGTTGACGCATTTGGTGGGGTTCACCTTGCCCTCTTGGATGGTGACGACGTCGGGAAGGCCTCCTGCCACTCGGGCGCGGTCTGAACAATCACAAGGAACTCGGTCAGATGACCAAAACGCCACTTGACGAATGAATGATGGATGAATGAAAAGCTTAAATGTGGCTTACTTTTTTCTGCAATAGCAGCCGCTCTGAAGAAGACAAGAAACGCATCAATCAAATTCTTCAAGCGCAACAAAGCAAATATATACTCACTTGAGTCTCTTGAATTCGGCCAATGCGTCCTCGTACGCTGGAAAAGATGAAGCGCACGATTGTAGAAGTAGCCCGCCGCCACTCAAAAAATCAGGCAGCTCAACTGACCTTGACCCGTCAGCTCCACGGTCCTCCTCAGACCGCCTTTGCCGTCATTGATGTTGAACTCAATAGCGTATTTGCCCATGTCCTTCTCGGTGGGCTCGCTGATCTGCAGCCACAACTGGTCGCCCACCACGCCGCTCTTCAGGCGGTCCGAGAAGGCGATGGCTGAGTCCCTGGAGGGAGAAGACCAAAATTAAAGGCCTTGCAAGAGAAAGCAAAGTGTCTTAAAGCCAACAGACTTGAAATGTTGTCGGACCAACCCACTTGTAATGCCACGTGACCGGCAGCAGGTCGTTATAGTAGCTGACAAAGGTGTAGAGGCGGATGCCTTGATCCGTGCTGGTGATCTTCAGCGGCGTGGACGAGTTAGCTGTAAAAAAGCCAAATAGCTTTTGCGGCCGTTGTGTTGCATCACCGTAACTGCACAGGACGGGCGTTCAATTTACCGATGTAGCTGAAGACTTCGCTCATCAGGTCTTTAAAACCTGCCAGAAAATGTCTTTGGTCATAAATATCTTCCTAGTAACACGAATGATGACTTTCATAGTGTGACGAGGAAAGAAAGGTTTCCATACATTGGTCAGTCAGATTTAACTTGGACGTATCTTGTCCCCGCTCGTCTTTCAGGACCGTCTCGTAGACGCCGGCGTCCTTCTTGGAAATCTATCAAGACAAGGGTCAAATGGGTATAATGTCGCGGAAAAGCTGCAATGTCAGCAAAAAAGTAAATCAGTGCAAATTAGAAGTGTTCAAATGAATCGATTAATTGACTAATCGATTATCAAATTAATCAACAATTACTTTAGTCATCGAGTAATCGTTTAATTTCAACTTTTCCTCTTCAGATTCAGTTGTTGTCTGGTTTCCATGGTCATTCATGAAAGCAGACTAATGAGCTATTATGTCGTTTGTGTTATCCGATTAATAAAAGGAATAATTGTAATAAATATGACAGCTTTAGTCTAAATCAATGTAAAAAAAAAAAAAAGTTGACAAACAAAGCAAAGCAAACATGGATTAACTAAAAATGAATGAGTACGTAAATGGTAATAATAAGAAAGCAAGCATGCAAAAAAAAAAAAAAAATCTAGCAAATGATCCCAACTTTAAGCATTCTCCCGATATGGACGTCTGGAGAGTCGCTGGGTGGGTCGGGCTGCAGTGGGAAAAGCAGCTTTATTAACATTGGCGATTTTGAGGCAGGCGCGATGGGGCCAAGCATGAGGCATCAACGGGACAGACAGACAGACAGACAGACAGATGTAGGTCATGCCTATGATACTGATTTCATTTTAATAGCTGGTGATATGAACACACACAAATGATGTCTTTTAATTTTAGGTCATTATTTTGGTTGTTGAGTAAATTGAAAAAAAAAATGAAATTAAGAAGGAAATATTAATTAAATAAAAATATTGGCCATTATTTTCTAACTTTAAGATTACAGTATTTAAGTATGATTTTTTTATTTATTAAAAAAAAAAAATCCTCTTATTGCTGATTGGCTGGGAAAAAAACAAAAGTCTCACCTGAGCTATTTCCAGTTTTAGGACGCCCTCGGTGAAGCCCAGATTTTGGTCGGCCTTGATCTCCCGGCCGTCCTTGTACCACAGCGCTGTCGTCTCCTTCTTTATATTTCCTACCTTGAATGCACCACGGAAATAGAACACAGCATGGTCATGTAAAAATACAAACGTTCCAATAAATCAAGCAACAGATGAGTGTCACCTTGCACTTGAGTACCACGCAACATTCTGGAGTGACCTCGTAGCCCAAATACTCAATAAAGTGAGGACCTGGAACAATGAAATAATGTAGAATCATCTAAAAAGATGGAGATTTATATGTATAAATGTAAAGTTAACCTTGCTTTCTGAACCATTCTTTCCTCTGGAACTCAGATTCCTTCTGCAGATCCTTGAACACTGAAAACAGGAAAAGCATACAGTACGCCCTCTAGTGGACACATCATGTGACAAGATGGCTAAGGCTAGCTGCTTTATTGCTCTGTGACACTTCTAGAATGGCATTTCTTGGACGTCCTACCATCTCCTATGAGTACCAAGCTGGACTGGTTGGTGGCTTTTCCATCCTGCATCTGGAAGGTGAAGGTGCCTTCATCCTCAGGCATCAGCGACTCCATGATCAGCTCAACCACGCCGGTGTTTTTGTCAAAGTTCATCTTGTATTTCTGGTAACAAAAACATCAAAGATTGGTTTCAAACTGTTGAGAAGAAGAAAAAGGATCTGCCTTCTGGCTCGCCGGCCAACCTCGCCCTGGGCCACCACGTTGTCGTTGAACACGTAGTCCACTTTGGCATTGGCTGAAATCTTCTCGGCCTGCAGCCAGAAGCGAACTCTGCCCTTCTCCAGCATCTCCACGGCCAAATCCGATTTGAGGGGAATAGCTAGCGAGGATGAGTGAGGAAAACAAATTGACTTGAATGACTTCTAGTTGGAAACAGTCCTGTGGAGGTACTCACTGGGGAACTTGTGATCGTGGCTGATCTCCAGCAGCCTCTTCAACTCTGTCACAGGCAACACATTAAATCTTGACATCTCAACATGGGCTGAAACTTTTTTTTCTCCATAGAACATCACCGTCCTACCTTCAGGCGAGATGGTGTAGCTGGATGAAGCTCCGTCCGTGTGAGTGACCAGACACGAATAGATACCAATGTCTTCCTCTCCGGGTGAGTTGAAGGTAACTTTGGACCTGAACAGAATAATCAGAATTATCACCTGAGCGAGCGCCCGTTCTTTGGTGAGCCCATTCCTGGAATCTCACTTGTTCCCTTTGGTCTCCATGGTCAACCGTGACGAGTCGTCCATGTCTTCGTAGTTCTTGGACCACACAAATTTGGAGTCGGGTGTCATGTTGGCGCATTCGAAGTTAAGAGAGATGACGCCGTCGTCGTCCACGTCCACCAAGATCTCCTTGGTGCCTGCGACGGGATGCGAGTTAAACATTGCACAGTGACCAGTCGTTACGTCACTTTCCTACCGGGCTTGGTCACGGCTTGGACCGGTTCGGAGATGTCCGAGCTCTTCCCCACGCCGGCCTGATTCTGAGCACGCACTCGAAACACATACGACTCTTGCTCCTTCAGATTCTTCACCTGCAGGATCGAGCAATCGTTTGATGGCAGCCATCTCCCTGGCGTTGGGGATGAGTCGACAGCACCTTGAGGAAGGTGTTCTCCGTGGCCTTGGTATTGAGTCCTCGCCAGGCTTCCTCCGGGGCTTCTGCCTCCTTCATGTCCACGTAGAAGCCGTTGATAGGATCGCGCCCCTGGTACACCGGAGCTTTCCACAGCAACACCATGGAGTCGCCTCGCACCTCTCGCAGCTGGAGATCATGAGGAGGTCCTGGGGTGCAAAAAAAAACGGTAAAAGACGATAGGCTAGCTGTTTATGCGTAGATCCTCGCACCTGGAACGGCAATGGTCCACTCCTCGCACAAGAAGGTGTCGCTGGGAAGCGACGGGATGCCGACCCCCGCGATGTTGGCCGCCCGAACCTGGAACTGGTACTTCTTGTTCTCCTTCAGATCAGTCACCTGTCCACAAATAATGATTTAGAGTCTTTCACAAAAACTAACATTGGGTAACACTGTAAGGTAAACGTGTGTTTACCTTTCTGCCAAAACAAAAGATTCACCAAGTCTGTTTTCGGACTCACCCTGTAGGCACGTTCGCTGACCGCCCTGATGTTGGCCTCCTGCCACTTTCCCGCCACGCCGTCCACAACCTCACGGTAGTCCACGAAATACCCGCTGATGTCGGCCCCTCCGATGAAGGTGGGCTGCTTCCACCCCAGCACCATGGAGTCGCGTACGCATTCCAGCACACTGATTCCGTACGGTGGTGCAGGCGACGCTGAGGTGACACGCAAACTCAAATCAGCCTAGCTAACAATCCTTCATTGTTTTTCCACTCTATGCTAAGCTAATATTTCTGTCCTTGTGTAAAGATACATATTAAAACAGTAATCCCTCGTTTATCGCGGATAATTGGTTCCAAAAACCACCCGTGATAAGTGAAATCCGCAAAGTACGGTCACCAACGAGAAGTGCTGGGCAGGCTAACGAGTTAGCGGAAAGATGCTAATTCGCAATCGTGCTAACACGCGAAAACGGACTTCTCAAGGAATGTAAACGAACATTTGGAGCAATACTACATTGTACGAAAGGTGAGACACATGTTTCCTCAATTTAGAAGTTTTATTTTGACTTTTAAATGTTTTTTTAATTTGGAAAAAAAATCCGCGATGTAGTGAAGCCGCGATAAATGAAACGCAAAGTAGCGAGGGATCACTGTAGCATGCAAAAATTGTAAAAAAAAATAATTTTGTAGGTAATTACTATTCTTCTTAGTATTTATTATTATAATTATAAATATTTATAATGTATAATTATAATAATTTATATATAATATAAATATCACTGTATATGTTTGGTGTATAACACTTTGAAGAGCTTTAAATAGAAAATCATCTTCACATTCAAATAAGGCTAACCCAGGCTAAGCTAAGGTAGCTAAGATAAGGCAAGCTAACTAAGAACTGGGCTAATGAAGCCTGTTAGTTGATGTCAGATTACACCTAAAAGAGATAGCAATTGGTTACTGATAGCGTGTGATCATCTGACATTCTTATGATGTGATTTGGTGGTGGTGGTGGGTAGGCGGGGGGCGCCTAAGGGTCTTCGGGGCAACAAGACAATGCGCCCCCCCAAGTGGGAAGGCTGTGGAGAGCCAGCACGTGGTCTAAGCGTGGCTGCTAGGGAGTTAGTGAGGTTTCACAGTGACTTACCTGCTGGCAGTACGCCACAGGAGTACGCCACCTACTGGTCATGTGCAGTGTTGTGAAAATGAGTTACATTTTTCCTGGTCACCGAGACATTTTGATATGCGTAAATCAGTGGGGGAAAAGTGGACTGGGATGTCATGGGGTCTTTACATTTTTGAGTTTGCTTTTTTCCTGAAGAGTAGCTTTTGCCACCTGTTGTCTGAATGTCATGAGTGCATGGGGGAGCATTTTGGAGAGGTTTGTTTTTACTCTTTCCGGCCTCATCCGGTGCTCACCTTCAGCCCGTGTGTCTGGCCTCGCTGACTCCTTGTTAGCAGAAGCATCTACTGTCAACCCGCATGCCCGCTTGGCCCCGGGGGCTATCTTTTTAGCCGGCCCCTCGACGCCTGGCGAGTCTAAGTGTGCCGCTACGTCAGTGCGTGCTTCACAAAGCAAGCCTGGCGGTGGCTCTGAGGGCGGCCCGTTAACCAGAGCCTGAGCCACGCCGCCCCTCTCGGACTCGTGGTTTTTGCCGTCCGAGGGGCCAGAGCTAGCCGCCACCGCAGACCCCCGCTCGGGGAGCTCAGGGTCGGCCCGAGCTTTGCTTTTTGTGTCAGCGGGGAGCTGGACAGTGTCATGCGCGCCAGTCCAGTACGGCTTGTGCGCGGTTAGTCGGCCATGGTTACCCCCCGGCCCCGTCTCCGGCAACACACCGTGAGGAATGCCGCCCCCTACAGGAGTTAGCAGAGAGAATCAAGAGAGGCTGCTTTTAAACACAAGCACAAGATTACAGTTGCAATTAAAAGCAAAAAAAAAAAAAACAAGATAGAAACTTAGAAACTAAACAATGCCTTCATCTGACTGGCAAAGACAATGAAGACAAGATGGCCAACAAGTGATGTCCATGTGATGAAAACATGCAGACAAACACATGGCAGTAATCCCCCACGTTTTTGCCTTTCACTATTTACAAATTCACGGAAGGGATTTACTGTTCTCAATGCCAATGCATTTCCCATTATTGCAACAATTCTGCATCCTTTCATTGAATTTCTCCAATAAGGACATTGTTGCAATAAATGTGCTTCATAGATGGGAAAGAAACATGCCAAGTTGCAGTTAAAGGCTAGAAATGTGTTAGTTTGGAAGCTGAAGAGGTTTACAAGGGCTCTTACAGAGTATCTCGAATATCTGATTGAGACAGTGCAAGGCAATGAGCAGAACATTCCAAGAGAGCGAGGTTAGTCGCCTGGTTTTGATGGGGGTCCGTGCGCTGGTACCTTGAACACTGGGGAGTGATTTGCCGACACGACGCGTGTCCGGGACGGATGAGAAAAAAAGGGAAGGGAAAGGGAAGGATGCTGGTTGTGTGATTCTTGGGCTGGTTTGTAACAACCGCTGAGTTGGATCTCACTGACCCAAACTAGAGGAAGTCTACAAGTCCTGACCCGCCTCTGGTTGTGCAGGGAGCTGGTGGTTGGGTTGGTTTTGGTGGATGTGGGTGGGGCGGAGCAGACAAAAAACAGTGACAGGGTGGTGGAGTGCAACCACGGTGGAGTGGAACAGTGTGGGAGTGCAAGATGGTTCAAGAGATGCCACATGTCTCATATGCTTGACCATAAACATCAGTTCAGTTCCTTCTATGAGATCTCAGTGGTGCTTTTCCTCACCAATCGCAGCCTTCACCTCCACAGGCTCTGATTCCGGAGAGAACGGACTAAGTCCTGCGGCGTTCACAGCCCTCACCCTGAACACGTACTTCTCTCCCGTCGTCAAACCGTGGCATATAAACCTGAAAAGATGGAGTTGAAATACTTCAACATAATCTAGGAGATCTGGGTTAGCCTTGGATTGTTGAAATTCGAATTAAGGTTGACCTGGTCACGTTGACGGGTTTGTTGTTGCACGGCTCCCAGATGTTGCTGCCCACAATGCTCGCCTCGATGTAGTAGCCCACCAACTCCTTGGCGTCACGAGATGCTTCCCAGGATACCACCACCGACGTGTCTGTGTTCCTCGTAGGGACGACTTTGCTCGGCGCGGATGGCGTATCTGCCGATCCCAACATTTTCCGGCATCATAACCGAGGATCTGAAGATACACACGTGACCAAGCGGCTTTCTGACCGAGCTTGTCGCCAACCGTGGTGGCCTCGGTGGGGTCGGATGGCTCGCCGACGCCAGCGGCGTTGCAGCAGCGTACGCGGAAGCAGTAGGAGTTCCCCTCCGCCAAATCAAACAGCGCGAAACGAGGCGACTTCACCGGGATCTCCGTGTTCACCCTCTGCCAGCTGTCCGTGCCTGAGACACACTGAGGGGAGATGATCATGTGTTTTCTGTTTCCATTAGTTCTGAACCTGTTTGATTACCTTCTCCACATAGTACATGACACCTTCCAGGCCTTTCTCGCCAGGTGGCTTCCAGCTGAGGACCAAGTAGTTCTTGGTTGCTTCAGTCACTTGAAGTTCTTGAGGTCTGCCAGGAACAATACCCTCTGCCAATACAGCCACAAATCAGAAAGAATCAACATTCTGAACTGAAAAATAAAATTATTTTTGTTCGTTTGCTTTTAAGACATTGATGATCTTGCAAACCTGCAGGTTCTTCCTCTGTGACAATGATCTGGCCGGTCCAAGGTGCAGTGTTACCTGACAACGAGAGGATGGAGATTCTGTCTAGCATTTGCTGTTTAAAACAATATCTAAAGCACGGTACCTCTCATGCGAGCGCGATCGGCCGGGTCCATGGCGGCGACAGGTTCGGACACCCGGGATGGACGGCTCATGCCGCTCTGGTTGACGGCGCGCACACGGAAGATATAGGAGCGACCCTCAACCAAGCCGGTGACCGGGAATCGGGCAAACTTGATAGGCGTGTCATTACACTGGATCCAGTGGGTTGTCCCGACCTCACACCTGCACGTATTGCCAGCTTGTGATCAGAACCGGCGTGAGAATCTTTTTTAATTCTTTTCTAACCTGTCCACAAAATAACCCAGGATGGAGCTGCCACCGTCGACTGCCGGCTGCTTCCAGGAGACAATGATGTAGTCCTTGTTGGCATCTAGACAGCATACATCCAGGGGGGCCCCTGGTGCCCCTTCAACTTCAGCTTCAGCATCTTGGACGGAGCAGAAAGGTCAGTCGTTTTGACTCGATGACATCAAGCAATATGTCGGTTATTTCGGTTTCAATCAACCCTGCACCAAAATATAATTTATTTCCCCTTGGGTCTGATATGCAGATGATTGGATTATCTCATGGGACCATTCCATATCTGAGCCCACTTAGAATAGTGCGACTGAAGAAGACCTTGACAGTGGCCGATGAGTGTTGTGGTATTCCCGCCATGCGCCAAGTGGGACAGATTGGAAATGTCAGATGGTTTCCAAGAGCCCGCCGGCCATGATAAGCTTCACTGGCCTCTTTTTCCATGGCGGTCCATCTCTGCTGAAGATATTTCAAAGCAGCAGCTCATACTAAAACATCTTGATTAGAGAACGGACTTTGACTCCATGGCACAGTTGACAAAGCTCATCTTGCTACTATGACGAACTTGTTTTTGTCATCAATGGTTTTCTGGGTCATGAGTGGGTCTTGTACATTTACTAGTCACAGGTGAAAAACCAGCTCACGACAATGTTTCAGATTTGAGCTCACCCCTCACAAAGACGTAGGCGGAGTAGCTTTTGTATCCGGACTTGGTGGTGACGCGCAGAGTGTAGAGTCCTTCATCCTCTTTGTTCAGGTGCGTAAGGGTCAGCGTAGCTCTGTCACCACTCCAGTGCATGTGATTCCACTTGGACGGGGACAGGAGAACCCCTGGGTTACGGAGACGTTGCAAAAATGTAAAGTCAACAAAAAGACTCAGTCCGAACTTAACTTACCGTCTCTGTACCATTGCACCTCGGGCTGGTAGTGATGCAAAGCTGGGTAGATGATGACGGTGCAGCCCAAGCTCATGGTCTCGCCCTCCCTGCCGAAGGATACGCCGAAGTTGTCGACGATGTTGGTCTGGAAGGTGATGCCGTACTCGGACACGGGACCATCTGGAAGGAACCCGGTGAGAACCAGCATTAGCCAAACGAGGTCGCCATTTGCTGATTTAACTGGATGTGGTCATGCACTAAACTAGTGAGGTACCGCAAACCAATGGTGATGAACAACGATAAATTTCCACCTCCAAACCATCAATGATGTTGGTTAATGTTAAGAGCCCATAGATTAAGAGTAGACTCTTCTTATTACTATTGACAAGGGAACTAGGAATGAGTTAAAACAGTACCGAAGGTGACCATGCACACTTATTTAGCTAGGTGATGTTAGCCACACAAGAACCATGTGACCCAATTACCTTTCGCACGAGTCCCTGCAGCAGCAGTAAGGAAACAACAAGTAAATACCAAAAGTATTCGTATTGTCATTCTTGTTGAGAGTAATTTTCCGTCTCAAAGCATTCGACCACGATTTGGTGCAGCATTTGCCGGTCCTCAGTTTTTACATCCATAAAATATATGACATGACATCATTCAGCCATATTTTGAGTTGATACGTACGTCTCGGAGCAGGCAGGAACTCGTCCACTTCCCCTTTGAACCCTGCGTGATGACAGTCGTTACTATGTTTTGTTTGCATTGGAAACATGAGAGCGCGTTTCGCCAGATGTCGAGGGGCGCATGCCGGACAAAAGGGCCGCTAATCACAGCGGCATCCCAAAACTGTGATGTTGAAATCCAGTTGGGATGGGAATTTTTGGAATAGCTCATGACTCACTTTTGACAACAACCGAGGCGTAGGCGGACACCTCCCCCTTGACGTTCATGGCCGAGACGCGATACTGGGCCGTGTCCTCGAAATCGCACCTGGAAAGAAGAGAAGGTCAGGTTAGCGATGCTGGCAATGCACACATTCTGTCATGACCTCAACCCCCCCCCCCCCCCTCCCCCACTCCATGTAAATAATACCCACTATGTGACCACGGTAAGGCGCTCTGGAACTCCCAGCCAGGAATACCGTTGCTATAAATAAACACAGCTGGTGATGTCACGTCCACCAGGTGCAGACCACGACAGCACACATTCAGCTCAGAGTTGCAATCGTTTGTTTCAAAAAGTGTTTCAAGCAACAATCGTGCACTTGTGATTTTATCAGGAAAGGCCAGTCGGCACCTACTTGTTGATCTCCAGTGAGTGGACGCTGTATTTACTCTCGATTTTGTACTTCCCGGCGTTGGCAAGATGGTCGATGGCCACGTTATTTTTGTACCTATAAGAAGAACGTTTACATTTGGGAGGATTCTGATGAAAGTCAGCGGGATGTCGGGCGTCTTCTTGAAGGCCTACCAGACGACTCGGGGGTCCGGCCAGCCGCTGATGGTACAGTGCAGCCTCACGCACTGCTTCTCCCATACGGTGTGTGAGCGAGGCTTGATGATAAACTCCGGGATGTGCATCAGGCTGTCTTCGTTCATGCGCTTGAAGTGCTCCTCGTGCTCGTAGAGCTACGAACAAAGAGGGTTGAGAACGCACTCCAGGAGGAACCCAGCCTCTCGCCCCACTGACCGTTTTATTCATGGAGATGCGCTGGGCCGACTCACGCATGGTCTCCTTCCTGGAGATCTGCTCCGAGCGCTCCATCTCCAGACCGCTGGTGAACGTGTCGCGGCGCTCCATGTAGGTGGCAGTGTTCCTCAGTCTGCTCTCGTCCGAATATCCCGCCGCAAACTCTTGACTAGATAAGCGCCGGTTGTGAGCACCGTGCCGGCAATCTTTCCAGATTCCAAACATAAGACGCTACCTGGTCCTGAAGACGGGCACCACGTAGCCGATGATTTGGTTCTCTCGGTCCACGGCCAAGTAGGAGGGGTTGGTTCTCTTGGGCAGCGGGTCAGGTCGGGATTGTGATGACCGATCAAGGCTGAGGCGTAAGGGAAGCATTTTAGGAATGTGATTGGACAGGTTACACGTGACCAGCCCAGAACTTGATATCTGCTCTTGTGGTTGTTGTTATTGACCGTCAATTAATTTCTAATTAGTGTCTGGCTGAGTGTCATCAAGCAGCATATCATCCAGACTTAGCCTCTGGCGGCTGCATCGTTAGCCCCCCTTTCCTCACCCCGGGGTCTTGGTGGGGCGCCCAAGCGAAAGATCATGTGGCGCTAACAAAACCTAAACCCCTGGGGCTGTTCGCACGCTCCGAGCAAGTGTATTTAAAGATGTCCGACGTGCTGCTGCGGCTTGGATGCCGAGGAGGCTCTTGGTTGATTTGTATCCATGAGATTCAGCTCCAGCTCCGTGCTGGATATCAAGGATATCTCATAAATGACTTTCTGTATGTCAACAAATAATTTTTAAGCCGAGTTTCGGTCATTCTATTAGCGCACTGAATTTTGAATGATGACTGCTTGGACTTTAACTCAAGGCGAATATTTTGGGGCCAAACCAAGAAAACAAATGAGGCAGAATTGCTTAAACTGCTTTTTTTGGAGCATTTCATATTTGTCCACAAATTGATACAAATATCAGTCCCCATGTTTGTGTGTTTTTGACAATGATGCAACTTTAATGGATCAACAAACATCTATCCATCCATTTTCTTGCTGCTTTTTGCATCACCTGTAAAGTGATGCTTTTGGAGCGATGAGGATTCTGCATGGCTGCAGCAATTACGCCTTATCGTTTCCAAGACATTAGTAAAATGAAGCTTGAATTCTGCATGCATGAAGACAACATGCAGTAATGCTCAGGTGTGGGCGCAATGGAATGGAGATGATCCCAAGTGAGGATGGAGCTTCATCTGCAAGTGCCGTTAAGAGGGGGGAGACCATGGGGAGGGCTTCCTGAGTCTTACCCCCTGGTTCTGGTGCCGGCGCTGGTCCCGACCGAGTACCCGCTCCCCGACTGGTAGCGGTAGCCCCTGTCGTAGCTGCGTCCGTACTTGCGGTAGAACGGTACTGAGGTAGACATGCTTGCGGGTGCCTGCGGATTTTGCTCTGCTAGGTTAGCGTCCGAGAGCTTCTCGCAACATGTTCCTCCACGCTGAACATGTATCGTTAATATTCAGGCAACTTGTCACATGCTGCACCTTTCTTGCCAGAAACTCACCTTTTTGCGTCCGCGGAACGGTTGCCACTTACCCCCCCTGCAGGTCACTTGCTCAACTTCAAGGGGGCAATTCCACAATGAAGCAGGTAGGAAGTAAGAAAGTGGCTGCAGGTGAGCAAGACTGAGGTGCACTCCAGCAAAATAATACCCGGACCCCCCAACAAATGTCAGTGTGTCCCAGCAGCAGCCGCAGCCTTTTAAGGGCAGGGTGGGGATAAATATAGCGCAGGCAGGCGGGGGAGGTTGCAGGTCGTCCACCAATAAGCAATGGACGGCTGATAAGCAGGTAAACAAAGCGCTCGCCTTAAAGTGCATCAACATCTGCCAACCCGGGTTAACTCACCCCACAAAAGTTTGGAGAAACATTTCACTTATTTTAAGTATAAGATAAGCAAGGTCTAATCTGACTGAAATGAAATTAAATCCACTCAGACTGACAGATGCAGGGCTCAAAACAACGTATGACAAGCAAGCAAGTTTCTCTTTCCATTTTAGCCAAGTTAAATTGAATTATTGGAACTGCACTTGTAGGAAACTGCAATGTGCCTGCCGGTGACCTCCCCCAGGGAGAATTTTCTTTCTTTTAATTTAGCTTTGAGCACAATGACACAACAGCCGCTTCTAACTTTAGACGGTGCTGAGGCTATTGTTACTCATCATTGTTACTCTCTTCTAGTCTCTTGAGGCCACCAAAGCTCAGGTTTCACTGTCTTTTGCGATCACTGACGTCAGCAGGCCTCAGGAAATAACATTAAATTACATCAAATTCACAAATACAATAAGTGTGACTCAACTAATAAATAATACATTTTAATAAATGGTGTTCTGAAGGATTTGTTTCCCCATCTGGTGCAGAGAATGAGTCGCCTGGAAAGTTGAAAAATTCCAACCTGCTTAAGCGCATTGTTGCACCTCTATCTATTGGCCGCCAGATGCCGACAAAGTAACAACCCCCCCCCCAAAAAAAACGATCAAAACAATTGATAGTTTTCAAATATCAAATAACTATTTTCTGGAAGTTGAAACAAAACGTGAAATGTACAACACTAAAGAGCAAACAGAGTGCAACGGATTACAAAATGCTTCACATTTCCATCGCTTGACTCATGCTTCTGTTGAATTCCTGGACGAGTAATCCTCCCTCGGCCGCAATGACTGCCGTGCCAACTGTTGTCTGTTTTCCATTCAACATCTATTATTATCCGTTCTATCAGTATTTTGTCCATGTTATTATTACGCCATGCCAACATACATGGTAAAAACAGTGATCTACTAAAATAATAATTAAAAAATATTGAGTGACTCGTCTATAAAAAGTATAACCAATAAAGGACAATTATAATTTAGTTGCATTTGCATGTTCTTTTTCCCAAACATTTAATGAACCTTGAGTTCATAACATGGCGGATCTGATTTCTTTTGCCATCTTTGGGCATATCCAGGAACGTCAACGAACGTAGTGGAGCGTTTGGGATTGTTACATTTGCTCACGTGGGCGGATTAGGTGTCAAACAATCAACATTTCTCGTCAAAACGTGTATAACTTTGTCCACGCTATACGTATTTCCGTATAGTTGATAGTTTATGTGAATTTGTTTGATTTTGAATGTTTTGTGTTGTCATAACTCCTGTAACATTTTCATCAATACAAGACACACCCCTATTTTATTTGGTGTTGGTACGTCCCGAACAGTTGGGCTCGGCCAAATTGACAAGCCAGGAAGTGAAGGGCGGTGGTTGTCAGAAGAGCTACGCCGTTGAGTTTAGTTTACACCGATTTTCTTCTTGTCAGGTAAATACGCAACTTATTTGCTATTTCTCCATTATCTGCTAGTTCATATTCTTACGAAGAAAGTAGTGGAAAGCAAGTGCCATTCGAAGTGGGAATGATGCTTAAAAACAGAATAGTTAGACTATTAGCCAGCTAGCTTGCCTGCCGTTAGCTCATCGCGACGCCTGTTTCTTGGTTTGTTTGTTTCGACAACACGAGCAAATTACACGACATGTTAGACGAAGTGGTTGCCTTTAAACGCGTGTACATTACAAAGAGAAAAGTATTCATGTGAGTTAGTTTCTCGTTGAGTTTTTAGTGTCGTCGTATTGTTTGTGTGGCTCCCAGGCCGCATTCCATTCGGCTTGTTAATCGACTTCCTATTTTCAACAAATGACGCGTTGAGAGAGAGAAAGTTTTATTTGTTTCATGCCTACCAAGCGTGTAATATCGCCAAACTACTTGTTATAGGTAAGGTGTGCTATCGTTGTCGAACCCTCGACCAAAGGTTCACCTGCTTTCGCCATCAAAAGAACGGGCACTTGACGTCAGTTTGATCAAGAGGCTTTAGTAAACATCTACTTTTAAATTGGAACGCAATAATCAACATTTACACTGATTGTTTGAGATGGAAGATCAAGTCATTTAACATAAAAAATGATTAATTGATCACGAAAAATATTTTCCACATTACTGTTTTTGATATTGCTCGCATTGAAGATATTCACAACGTCAAGCTCTCACTCAAAGAATTCTTAGCAAGTTTGGGTCTCGAGTGTGATTTTGTTTGTCATCCTAATTGTACAGCTTTCATTATACGGGTTTCTGGTGTTTAACATTGTTGTATTGAATCCTAAACTACTGAATTGAAGTTGGATGAGAGCGCTGTCTGGTCCTGTCTGAGCCTGTTGCAGCTCATTCCACATATTTCCCAGTTTTTCCACGAGCGCCTCGGAATGTTGAACGTCCACATTGGAGACGCGGCCTCATAAGGGCATCCGTACGCACATCGTTAACTTTGCTCCCATTTTGAGACAGCCATCTGGAAAGATGGCCAAGACTTCCATTTATAGCTCAGTCGAGAATGCTGTTCGGAACGGGGCGTGCCCCCCCGGCGACGGTGCTTGGCGGTGTGTCAGCCATGTTGATCGGTAGCGTGTGACGTTTTTCAGCGTGTCACTTTTGAATTTGTGGTGCAGGGATCCAAAGCGTCAAGATGGCGAGCAAACGGGCAAAGGGAAAGACCACCAAGAAGCGCCCCCAGCGCGCCACCTCCAATGTCTTCGCCATGTTCGACCAGTCGCAGATCCAGGAGTTCAAGGAGGCCTTCAACATGATCGACCAGAATCGTGATGGCTTCGTGGACAAGGAGGACCTCCACGACATGCTCGCCTCACTTGGTGAGTGCCCGCATCTCTCATCGGTACGGCAAATGTTTAAAAAAAAAAGTGCAGTGCATCATTTTTAAAATCAAATCTGCTTTTCAGACTTCATTTGTCACTGGCCACTTATCTCCTAATTTTGCGATTAAAAATAAATATCCTGTTTAGTCTTCGCCGGTTCTCAAGCCACAGCTCTTTGAAAACCGGTTGAGAGAGCCGCTGTTTGTCTCCGTCTGGCAAATAAGTGCCGTTTTCTGATGCCTCGCAGGGAAGAATCCCACGGACGACTACCTGGATGCCATGATGACCGAGGCTCCTGGCCCCATCAACTTCACTATGTTCCTCACCATGTTTGGAGAGAAGCTAAACGGCACGGACCCTGAGGACGTCATCAGGAACGCCTTTGCCTGCTTCGATGAAGAAGGAACAGGTACCAGAAAAGGAACCGTAAAAACAATCTCGTAAATTATTTCTAGGTCTTTGTGGACAAAAACTGAAATCCCGGCGGTGGTTCGTTCAGGTTTCATCCCGGAAGATTACCTCAGGGAGCTGCTCACGACGATGGGCGACCGCTTCACAGACGACGAGGTGGACGAGCTGTTTCGCGAGGCGCCCATCGACAAGAAGAGCAACTTCAACTATGTGGAGTTTACGCGCATCCTCAAGCACGGTGCCAAGGATAAGGATGATTAAAGCCAAAGCAAAATAAAGCCAGCGGATTCTTCTTCCACTTTGTGTCAGTTATGACCGCTGTACTGCCAATCTCAACTCTTCTGTAATAAACCGTGTTATGTCAAGCACGCCGAAGCAATAATGCTCTGCTGTGTCGGATGTGCCATTGGGTTGGAGCTGACTTGTTTTTGCATTTTATAATATAAAGTTTTCAAATAAAGCTTTCTATATGTTGTTTTTTTCTGCCGTGTGTTTCCATTGAGTGTAAACGACAAACGATATATCCTACTCTTTTTTTCGTTTTCAAGATGGGAGACCTTGATTTACGACGAACCTTAAAAGGTCTGTTTAAATCTCATTTATCGCCCTCTAGCGGTGAAACGCGTTCATACGAGAAGGTGCGTTCGGAGTTCTGAAGGAAGACTCGGTTACTGTTTACGTTTTTAAAAACTCAATTTACCTGCCTCAATTTATTTAATGTGTGATGGGATTTGAAATGGTTACATTTGGGTACATTTTTATTTTGGCGACCGACTGCCATGTAGCTACCGGAAACCAGCTCAATTGTCAGAAAAACGAACATCCCTGAATGCGTCAAGCACTGTTACGGAACCACGTTACGAGACGAATTCAGCCGGGTTCACGTTACGAGACTATTCAGCCGGGCTCACCTCGTCTTCTCCTTTTGTCCCCAACGACAGGAGAGCCTAGGTATGTATTGGGCTGCTAGTAAACATTTATTGTTCCTTAACCATTTTTGTCAGAGGGTTAAGTGCTTAACATCCGCTAGGAGTTTGCCACTTTTCCTTGACGCCGCCAGGCTAGCTGCTAAATTGCTATTAGCGAACCTGAAGGTTGCTCAGGACAGCGGTTCCAAACTTTTTGGGTCCCTGGAAGATTTGTTTTTTAATTTAACGTATATTCATGGTCGCTATCCGCCGTGCACCGATTCCAATTACAGCGAGACTACGAATCATAGCAGTAATGCCTTCGCCTAGGAAATAATGTTAAAAGTGACTTGAGGTAGAGGAACTTCATCTGAATCAGGAGTAACCAACTGTTCCAATTATTCTAGAACTGAGAAATCTGCACAATATTTTCCTTAGATTTTTTGCTTGGAAGTGGTTTGTGTTCATGAACGTGCTTAAAATGTGTGTTTTAAAGTGCTGGCGTGGATTTATGGGTTTAACTTCATCCCACTTGTTTTATCTTACTTTGGATTGTTCTTTGTGTGTTCTAGCGTGATGACATTGGGACTGAGGTCATGGCATTGAAACTGGTCCAAAGACTTTCAGTCGGAGTTCATCTCGGTTCCGTCTTCCCGGCAGTCTGGCCCGTGTGCGTGGCCTGCCTACACGCATCGGCGGGGCGTTGCATCCTCACAGGCGGCTGCCGCCGGCTCCAACCATCGCGAGGCACCAGGAGCCTGACCGCCATCGTCCGGGACCCGTCGTTCGTGGGAACGCTCGGGGACTCTGCACCCCGGTTCCGTCTGACCCAGCGACACGGTCCCGTCGACAAAGACGAACGCGACTTCCACAAGCGTTTGAACGACTGCTTGTCTTCATCCCAGGTGTTTGATGTCGGCAGATCTAACTACATACAATTCACATTTCATAATTAAGTATCCCAAATGAGCAATTACATTAAATTCACATTTGACCCGATTGCCGTTTTGTTCTTCTGTGAAGGTTTTCAAGGTGCTGCGCTCATCAACGGCAGTGTCAGATGGCGCGGCAGCCGCCGCACTGCACCACCTGGCCGACCTGGAGCGGGAGGAGGGCGAGAACCCCTGCCTGCGTGACCCCTCGGTGCTGGAAGACCACACCGTTCGAGCACTGTGCCTACAGCTTGAATGTGACTCACGCCTTTTGTCCGATTCCGCTTTGATGTCAGCTCTTCTGGCGTGCACGCGTCTCTACATCGACCCCTGGAGCACCCTGATGGTAACTATTTACAAAGTTGGAAACGGGGATCAAACAAGAGCTTTCAAAGTTGAAGTTTGGCTGTAAATGCCTCTCCTTTGCACCTTTAGGTGCGTCTGTTGTCGGAAAGCCAGGAGAGGCTGGAGAGCGGCGACCTAAGCGTGAGCCAGCTTTGCACGCTGGGCCGGGCGGCGCTAGCTGTAGAGGGCTCCGGGGGCGCCATGCTGGCGGAGGTCATGGCACAAATCCAGAAGGAGGAACCCTCACGGTGGAGCTTAGACGAACTTGTGGCGGTGTACCAGCTTCTGCGAAGTGGTGCAGCACACGGCGGCAAATACAGGGACCTCCTGAATGCCATGCATGCCCACGCCGTGACGGTGGCGCCTTCCATGGACGAGGTAGCTGTCAGCGGGCTGCTCGGCGCCCTGAAGGACCTGGACCAAACCCAGGCCACGCCGCTGGTGATCCAGTTGTGCAAACGGGCCGTGCGCCACCTGCCCCACTTCTCTGACAAGCAGCTGGCAGCCGTCCTCGCCGCCCTCATGCACTTTGGACATAGTGACCGCTACCTGGTGGAGGCGCTTGAGCGTCGCGTGTCTGCCGCCGCCTTCACGTGCCACCCGGAGATGCTTACCAAGGCTACGCAGTTCTTGAGCCGCAGGAACATCCTGTCGCCGGCTGTGCTGGACGCCGTAGCCGAGAGCTTCGTGTACCGAGCGGACGGCTACAGCACGGGGCAGATAGCGCGGCAGATTGCGCCGTTCGGGAAGCTGGCCTACCTCCCGCCCAACGCCGGCGAGCTCTTCAGAAAGGTGGAGAGCATCCTGCGCACGCGATTCTCACAGTTTCAGCCCCGCACTCTGTTGAGCCTTCTGCACTCGTGCATCCTGGTGGAGAGGTTTCCTGTCAACTTTGTTTCCAAGGTCTTCAGCAACTTCTTCCTGCAGCAGCTGCAAGGTGAGGGACGCACCAAAGTTTCCCTGTTCAAGGGAAGAGAAATGTTATAGTGCCCCAAAAAATATCTGATGCCGTTTGTCGTGTTTCAGAGGAAAAGAACGGGATGGACCATTTTGTCCTGGCGCAGCTGACTCAACTCTACATGACCGTCAAATTGGAGTGTCCCTTCTATGAGGTAAACGGGTTTGATATGTCATTTCATCTCACTTGTCGATATTATTCAATATTATACTGTGTTTTCAGGGCCCTCGTCTGCTCCCCAAGTACCGCGTCAAGTCCTTCCTGATACCGGGACGCTCCCTGGAGACGGCGGTGGAGCCGCAGCTGGACAACTCGGTCAAGTCGGGCCTGGTGCAGCTCTTTGGCGCGCGCTCCTACTTTGCCTCTAAAGTTTTGACGCCTTACTGCTACACGCTGGGTAAGGCAGCGTTAGGTGCCGGACCAATGCTGTGACATTGCCTTGATGCGCCATTGTGTGTGCAGACGTGGAGATCAAGCTGGACGAGGAAGGATACGTGCTCCCTGCCAGCCATCAGGACGTCTTCAAACGGTGTGTAAAGCCCCCACATCCAACAAATCAAGGCCTGTCTGAAATCCACACTCACCCTTTTCCTCAGGATAGCGCTGTGCATCGACGGCCAGCGGCGCTTCAGCACCAACGGCAGACGGCTCCTCGGTAGCGAGAGCATCAAGCAGCGCCACCTCCAGCTGCTAGGATACCAAGTTGTCCAGGTGCGCTTCTTTCCCACTGGTCCTTTTCAGAATGAAAATGCGATGGTTTCTTTATTGACGCCGTGCTTCTACGCTACAGATCCCCTTCTATGAATTTGAGCAACTGCGCAGCAAGGCCGCCATCAGCAATTACCTCCACCAGAAAATTTTCCCTCACAGCTACAGACTCATTTGGTGACTTATGACTCCAAATGTTGATATTTGAGCTTTGTAACTTGAAAGGATGAGGGTAAGGAAAACAAAATACCAAATAAACATGACACAGGTTGCGTTATATGCAGCGTTGTTTGAAAAATACCATTTATTGTGAGTCCCACCTTCGATTAATCGAACAATCATAAAGATGAATGAGAAAGGAATTTGATCATTTTGGTTAGTCTAAGGCAAGGAGTGTCACTCGGATAAATAGAAGGGAGGGCTAAGACACATGGAAACGATCGTCTGTTTATGTGGCGGGAATTTGAGGAAGGCCAAACTCGTCCACCAAGACGCCTTCCTGTAAGAACAGAAAGCAAGCGGTATGAATGGGAGCAGCGGAGAGAAAAGCAAGAGTTGGAATCTTTATGATAGGCTACCCTGGTAGATTTGGAGCCAGGCAGGCCTTCGGGGATGGCCGGCGCCGTCGACGCCTCGTCTAAGTAGGAGCTGTCTTCGTCCATCAGGAACTCATCTCCCAGGGCGTCCAGCTCTGCCGACCGCACAAAGAACCTTAACGGCGCCCTCGCATCGGAATGGACTCGCCACCACATCAAGCAACAGCACGCCCTAACCTTCCCCCTCTCTCACCTCGGCCCGTCTTCGCGGGGTGAGCACTTTTACTTTGTTCTATAAATGTATTCTATAAATTAAGCGCAGTTATAAAAATAATAATTTCAGCACTAAAAAATTAAAAAGTGTTATGTACAAAGAAGCAGAGTTTGCAATTTAACTGCAAATTGAATCATAATGTTTAAATAACACAATTTTAACAAACTGAAATATTAATTTGGGGAGAAAAATCAAATGAATCCAACAGATATCAATCAATGCAGCAAAACAATGTTCAAAATGAAAGTTTTTTTGCAACCGACCCGCCTCCAAGTCGTCCTCGTCAATCTCGGGAGTTCCGTAGCTGCGGCTCAGCGTCTCTTGGATCTCGTTGGCGTCTTCCATCATGTCCTCCAGCTGATCTTGAATGTTCTTGTACGGGAAATGAAAAGCTTAGCTTGTGCTCGTTATAGGTGGTAAGGGAAACAAAATGGAAAATTACCTCGATTTGATCAAGTTTGACTTGCTTGTACGCTTTCTTCATGTCTTTCAGGCCGCCCTTCATGGCATCCACCTTAAGAAAAACCACACGTCAGTAAACATTCAAAGCACTTCACATTTTAGGCGACAAGTGAGCTTACTGTGGTTTTAGTGTCTTGGAGGGTTTGAATGGTGTAGTTGGCTTGTTCCATGTTAAACGACTGCTGCATGAGGTTGTCTCGCTGGCCCTCGTACCTGCAACGACAACAATTCTAGTTGGACTCAAGTTGGGGGAAAAACAATAGAAAGTTTCAAAGTAGCAAAAAGGACACTTGCATTCGCTTCTGCTTCAGGATCCTCATGGCCTTTTGTTTGACCATGTTCTAATGGCAAGAGCACAGAAGAACGTGGTCAGTAAACAAAACAGACATTGGATCGTGTTTGCTGTTTCACCTTTGACGGTCCGTCTCGCATCTTCTTCATCTGTTCCTTGTACTTGACAAGCTCGGCATCCAGTCTGGCAATTTTCTTATCCACAGACTCCGAACGGGAATCCACCTTTTCAAGTCACAATGCGTATGTTCCATTTTACATCCAAACAAAAGCTGTTCTATGCTAACAAATCTGACGGAACCAATCTGCATTTACAAAACTAGGAATGAATGAGCGTGGAATGTCAATTGGCCACAATGACGTCACAATTGGGTAAAACTCTACAGCTCACTATTTCAATTTTCAGAAATAGAAAGCTCAAAAGGTTTCCTTGATTCCATTATTTCAACTTTTTCTATACGACACTTACAAGTCTAAAACAATCGTAGGCGAACGAACGCAAAGATGCTATAAAATATGCAGCAAATCAGCACAGACCCTTTTTTTTCCTCTTACAAACGCAGGAATGTTGTGCTAACATCGTTTACTCCAATAAATATATATCTTTTTTTTTTTACAGTTTCATATCTAAATGTATGTACACCGCTGGCTATAAATAATCTCTTCCTCTCAAGTCACCTGCAAACCTGTAGAACCGGTTCATACCGGTCCGCTCTATCTCACCAAAAACGAAATAGTTTTTATTGCGGCTTTTTATTTATGGCATTCAAAATATTTTGAACGAGACAATTGGCGATGAATCACGGCTTGAATGTTCTTGTTTTTAAACCCGTGACATGACATCAACACCGCGTCGGGTTTCGCCACGCGTTAATATTAATAATTTGGTTCAAAATTCATTTGGAGGCAACACTACAAGTTTAAACAGGCACGTTTTTGTTTCCGACTTCCGAGAAAACTTGTCAATTGTTAGGCCCAACTAAATTAGCCTCTCCGGCAGGGCTAGTCTTTGTTTACTTCGAGGTAGGGGGGAAAAAAAACAAATGAATGTTAAAAAATGTACTTACGGTTCCGATGCAGTCCGTAAGGTTCGGTGCCGGACCCTTGGGTTTCCCTCTACCAAAAATACGATTCATTTTAATGAAAAAAAACCAACAAACTTGTGCTGAGCGTAAGTTTTTTCGCCGTCTGTCTATTCTACCACCCTCGAAACACCCGGAAGTGTCGACGATGACGTCATTTGACTATGTCACCAAAACCACGCCCGTGGAAGATTTAGATTTGTCACTTGTAATAGACGCTTTTGGCCACCAAGAGACGCTACTGACTCATTATTTGCATACATATATGAAAAATATTTTTTGTTTAATAGCCATCCATACGTCTTCTTTAAACTTTATTTAATGTGTTATACAAACAAAGCCAATGTACAGCTACGGGTGAACAAACATAAGGAGGATGATGGTAAAATGACAGACATAGCCCAAAATAACCTTTCTTGGGATGAAGTCTCTGAAGTTATTTTTACTGTCAGAAAACTTAAAAATAGCAGTGAAACACGTGATGCTCTTCATTCGCACTCATTTACAACAAAAGTGCCGATCATGCATTTAGGCCGCCGATGGAATAAGTGTGACATGCTACAAGAACTATATATTCTATTCTATCTCAAACAAATCACAATCACGTTACCGTTACATACGGATTGATAATATGCAGGCTTTGTCATATTTGAACATTTCAATGGGATTATTATGTCGCATGTGGCGGGATTATTCTCTGTCAAATCCTCCCAGTGGATGACAAAAAGCCTTCTGTCAAATTTCTATTCCAACATGCTCTCCGGGTTCCTGTTCTTAAAGGTCACCATTCGTCTCGTCCCCAAAATAGTCCTGTCTGTCTCAATCTGCTGTATTGAAAGTGAGTCCAACAACTCAAATCCTCTTTTGCCACCTCTCCAAACGATGTCCTTCAGGCCACCATGACCGTGTCTACATGGTTGTGGTGACGTGAGTGAGACCCAAGTCCCGGGAGTCCTCTTTTCCCATGTGGGAAAATGAAGACAGTTCCAGTGCTAGTCATGTAGCCTTACTGTTCTCATCCGGGTTGCGGAGGGGCACGGCGGCCTCGCCCACGGCTTCCGGTGCCGCTGCCGCCTTCCTGCTCCTGGATGCCTTCTGCTGCCTTAGCCTAGCTGAGACGCAGAAGTCCTTGAAGCAGCGCTTAAAGTTTTCATCCAGGAAGGCGTAGAGGATGGGATTGAGGCTACTGTTGGTGTAGCCCAGCGCCACACAAAAGAAGTAGGCGGCCATGATGGCGGTGGTCTCGGGCACGATGACCAGCGCCTTAACCAGAATGAAGATGTGGATGGGGGTCCAGCACACCACGAAGACGGCCACTACCACCACCACCAGCCGGGTGATGCGCCGCAGGTTGCGGTCCTTCACCCGTGAGCCGGACAGCATGCGCACGCTCTTGAGGCGGAGGAGCATCAGGGAGTAGCACACGGTGATGATCAGAACCGGCACCACGAAGGCGAAGACAAACACGCACATTTTCATGAGCGTGTCCCAGTACACGTACGGCTCGGGGAACTGTAAGGTGCACTCGGTGATGCCTGCGAGAGACACAAATGGACCCAAAACATGAAGCAATCAATAACCTGGACTACCAACTGGATCAGGCTAGGATTCAATTCCCGGACTAGCGCCCAAACTCGGAAACGTGTCTGAGAGCTCACCGAGGTTTGTCTGGGTACCGCCCAGGATAAAAGCGGGAATGCCGGCGGCCGAGGACAGGATCCAGATGCACACGTTGATGACCTTGGCCTTAACTGGGGTCCGGAAGTCCAGCGCCTTGACCGGGTGGCACACGGCCACGTAGCGATCCACGCTCATCATGGTGAGCGTGAAGATACTGGTGAACATGTTGTAGTAGTCGATGGCAATGAAGACCTTGCACAGCACCTGGCCGAAGGGCCACGTGTTGAGCAGGTAGTCGGTACTCTGGAAGGGCATGGTGGTGGTGACCAGAGCGTCGGCCAGGGCCAGGTTGAAGATGTAGATGTTGGTGGCCGTTTTCATCTTGGTGTACCTGAGACGACACGGAAAGTTGCAAAGCGCCCAGAGCGAGCTCGGCGGCATGAATCAAACAGCAGCTCGCTTCGTGCTTCCGGGCTTCATTGTTATGCATCGGACGAGGCCCGTTTCTCCACTTCATTAAATGAGGGAAGCGTAATCGCACTAAGTAATTAGTTTTTTTCTCATCGGACCGCAGTCGCTTCCTTTTTTTTTTTCCCCTTTTGTCTTGTTTTACTGTTGAGTGCCCCGCCTTTTGCGGGAACACAGCAAGCGCAGAGAACAAACCGGACTTCAAAATTACCTTTACTTTTTCATGAAGCCAAACTATATTATTCAGCTTAATAGCGTAATGCTATGGTTACATTATTGATCTCAACGTCTTGCAGGCTCCAGGCGGCTTTTGTTTAATTAGTGCGACCAAAAGCAGCAGCCGAGTCATCAATAAAATAGTTGGCCCGAGCACATTTGATTCAGCTCACCGCTGTGTTGTATTTACACATTTGGAACACTTGGTGGATTCTGTTAAGTTTACCAGGAGTTGGCTAACTTGAATCAGTCGCTTGTGTTTGCTAACTGGCCTTTTTTTTTATTTAGCAGCAGTCACAGCAGTGCGACGTCTCTTTCCACTTAAGTGGTGACCCAAACCAAAGCCCTGTACAGTTGACAGCGCTAATAGTCCAGCTTAATTGGTTCAATCCAATGTAATAAAGTAAAGGCTCGCCAGAAGCGGGACAAGGTCAGCAATCAGGGCCAGTGTGACACCTTTCTAATACAAAGCGTCGAGTAATCAATGTTTAATATAAAGGCATCGATTGGAAGGCGCTCGCCATCGTGCGCTCGTTTGAATAGAGCGCTTCTCTTCGAGCCACTACTGTGGCCAGCCGGGCGTCACTTTTTGATTTGATGCCACCTGCTCGCTATCTGCTGCATCTTTTTTTTTTTTTTTTCCAACCGGAACATCAGGGTGGATTTGCCGCCTCCGTGTGTCGTAAATAAAGAGCCAATGTGGCCCCTCGGAGCTATCATTAATATCACGTTGACCAGTCTGCTGGGAGGCTGTGATTTATGGAAGCGCTGTTATTGCTTCAGTGGGGCCACTTCTCGAGGGGCGCGGGCGATGGGATTCATAAAGTGAGCTTGTGGGCCGTCGGGGGCACATATCAACTCGAGCAATCGATTGCAGCATGTCACGCATATGTGGAATTAATGACACGGTGAAAGTGAAACTCCACACCCCCGGCTCGAAGGAAACCGCTTACGCTCACTTGATTAGGTACGCCGAGTCGTGGAATCAAGGCCGCCAAGCTTGTTTTGGATTTAGTCTCACATGCAAGTGACAGAACTTATTATTATTATTGTTATTGTTGCTCATTAGTATTTATTATTACACCCCGACGCGTATCATGACATTGTCCCCATTTGAGCTCCACGCTAATTCTTGGAGACAGACAGACAGCTGTGGCTTTTTTTTTTTTTTTTTTTTTTTGTGGCTCCTTACCGGACGATGACATACATGACCAGGCAGTTGCCCAGCAATCCCACCACGAAGACGAGCGAGTAGACGGCGGTGATGATGGGTATGACGGGCGACAAGGCGTCTTGGTCCAGCTCCCAGTCCTGGTCACCCACGCTGCCATTCCGACTCCACGCTGAAGCGTTGCCGCTCGCGGCGGCGCTTGACGCGTCTTCCTGCAAACGCTCCCGAAACGTCTCGGCCGGACCAGCGCTTTCCATCATTGCAAAAGGCGCACACGCTTCCACTTGCTGTTCGCAGCAAACTTTGGAAAGAGGGGCGGAGGGCGCGTACCCGCACACTGTTCGCGCGCGCGCGTCAACATGTGGCGCGTGAACGACGCGCGTTTTTATAAATACACTCGCTCATGACGGCCACTGCGAGAAAACCAAAACATCCTCTTCTTCGCAAGACTTCTACTGCGTCCGCATGTAAATGATTGCAGAAGAGGATAATTGTGATGATAACCAGAGAACGGGCTATCGCCCCCCCCTCCACCGCCCACACACACAAATTATTTGCTCCAAAACTTGCGAGATGTCTGCATAGTAAGCACGTGTTTTGCTTTTTCTTTGGCTTTTCAGGTGAGGGACATGTGACATGACCACAGAAATGGAACCTCTGTCCACTAGGAGGCGCCATTCTTACCCCGGCGGGCCATGACACGTCTGCCAGCCAGTGTGTGTACTTTTTATACTTTTTGTCAGTGATGACGTCACAGCTTGACTTGCATTTGTATGAAACATTATTTCAGTTACGTTTTTATTTTCAATATTAATGTAAAGTTAAACTCTACAAAGTTGCTTCCAGTAATATCCATTCTGGGAACAAAATTTCGTTATTTTGATGAACATGTCGGCCTCCTTAGCAACTGTATTTCCATGTTGGTCAAAATGTTGTCTTCTTGGAGCGCTGAGTGTTTTTTTCTTTTCTTTTAATGGGTGCTTCTCGATGTAATGTTTGAATGCTCCGGTGGGAATGTTTGTGCGTTGTCACGCAGATGCGTGTGTGTGCTTTATTTTTCATTTCCTTCCAAGAAGATTGCCTTTCTGTGGGGGAGGGGGGGGGGCAGCAAGCAAAGGCCAATTTGATGCTAGAAAGTGCAATTTGGCTTGCTCCTCAGGAGATTTTACATTTGCCACAAGGCACTTAATGGAACATCTCCATACATGGCTAGCTTTTAAAGGCCAAAGCCGCGTAAGGAGCTAGCCAGCGAGCAAACGAGGCGTCTGCCGTTCGTTTGAGATGAGCACGCTAATGTACTCTAATGTCTCCATCTCGCCTGTCGGCACATTTGAAAACATGAAAATGGATTTCCCAATTGCTTCATTTGTACAAAGAACAATCATAGATTTTTTCCCACTCTTTGAGTCTCATTTGACTTGTCACTCAGCAGTTTTAGAATAAACTTCACAAAGGATCTGTTTGCTTTTCTCCAAT